>NC_141099.1:35121221-35516221 GCF_041138505.1 Cibotium barometz
TAAGATCTCTCTAGATAATTGTTGTGCATAAACATGCATAAATGAGGCATAAACTCATCCACCCGACCCTACCCCCAAGCCCAAGGGATGCACACATGAATTATAATGAAATACATCATACCTTTACCTTGATGCCCCATACCATCAAGAGGTATAACTCCAATCCAATAGCATGTAGCTATAGTGTGAAATGGTAGGTGAGTAGATATAATCCTCTATACAAGAGAACATCATATCATAACCTAACCTCAAGATAACATCAAGAGACCATCCCTTGAGTGTGCCCCATGCCCCTATTATATAGGAGGGCCCTCAAGTGACTCTTGACTCTCCATTTCCCATGTGTGACCCTTGGATGCCTGACCCTAACCTTAACCCTTAAGGTTAGTCCTAACCCATGCTCCACTAGAGCTTGTTCCCATGCTCCCATGCTCACAAGCCTAATGTGGGTTAGCCTCCTAGTATATGTACACATAATGTGCATATAACAAGCTCCACTAGAGCTTGTTCCCATGCTCCACTAGAGCTTGTTCCCATGCTCACAAGCCTAATGTGGATTAGCCTCCTAGTATATGTACACATAATGTGCATATAACATACTTCCCCTCTCTCAAAACATTGCACTCTTGCAATGAAAAGAAGGAGAACTGCGCTGAACAATCTCAACCGACTCCCAAGTCGAATCCTCTATTTCCCTATCTTTCCACCTAATTTTAACCTCAAGGATTAGTCAACTACAAAGTTTTCTTTCCCTGAATTCAAGTACCTTATCAGGTTCATGTGGAACATAGGATAAATCTTCAACTTCAACGAGTTCTTGAGAAGTAGCTGTGTTATCCTCACCTCCCAATTTCCCTTTCAATCTATCGATATGAAAGACTGGATGAACTCTAACAATTGGAGGCAGTTTTAGTTCATACGCAACCGTGCCAATCCAATGTATAACTCGAAATAGACCATAATATCTAGGAGATAAATTCGAGCATTTTCCTATTCACAAAGTCTCAAAATCTTTAGGAACATTAAAATAAACCAACGCTCCTGGTTCAAAAGACCAAGTTGAGCGTCCTCTATCAGCCTAGAACCGTGCCCTATCCTGAGAACTCCTGATAGAATCCCGAGCTTTGGTCAACATTTCCTGCATATCACACAAGAAATCCCTCGATGCATCAAGCTTGATGTCCTTAAGACTGACATCAATAGGTGCCCTGGGTTGATACCCATACATAAGCACGAACGGACTAAAACCAATAGCCGTATGTTTAAAACTGTTATAGGTAAATTCCATCATTGGAAGATATTTTCCCGAATTTGATGCTTTTCCAGAGACATATGCACGAAGTATATCCTCTACAATCTGATTCATATTATACTCTGTTTGCCCATCAGACTGCGGCGGATGATCAAAGGAATTCATACTCACAGTAGTTTCCTCGTTTTTGTAAACCATTCGGAACAAAGTAGGAAAACATGGCATTATAACAGTAGGAACCAGGTATCCATCGGCGGCGGTCAATGTACTCCACATTTGCTCATGGAATTATCGGTGTCCCGAGTTACCTATATCAACATAGAGAATCATCAATGTCTCGATGAGTCACATATGTCTCGATGAGTCACATATGTCCATCCGTAAACCATCAGGTTGACTGTAAAGTACGGAACTAGAGAAAGAAATGCCAACAAAGGAAAAATCTAAATTTCCTTAATCCAAACACAACAAGATAAACTCATTAAACTCTAAAAAAAGAGATTTCAACAAGTGAAAATGCTAACGAGATTACACTTATCAATACATGTAAGCTATAGATAAAAGAAGTTTATCTAGAGAATGCCCACAACAACACAACAACTTTAAATGAATTCAGAAAATGAGATTGTCTTTGAATGTTGAGGTCAACATGCTAAGTGATGTAAGCAAAGCAATAATCCTGAGCCCAAATTATCCCATAAGATAATATATGTGAGGGATCGCTAATGTCCCATACCACCATGATACCACCCATACATACCTTACCAATTTGAAACTCCCTAGTATGCCATCTAGGAGATATGAATAAAATCCTTTATAAAAGAAATAAGATGGCCTTATCCCAAACTTTCACATACTAAAACATGTCTCTATATTCCTGAGACCATATCAAGGAATAACTCTTTCCGAGTACATTATTAGAAAAGAATTTTTAATTATTGGCGCCTTTCTAAAGATAACTACCCAATAAACTCAATAAAGTTAGGGTAGAAAAATAACAATTCACCTAGATATATAAGCAACTAGGTATCTAAGTTAGAATATGTACAAAAGTACAAGGAACATAGTCTAAAATTACGTGCAAAAAACGAAGGCAAATGCTACCTTCAAAGCACATGAAATTATCCAAAAGATTAAATGATCCTAATAAAACCATGGATAAAAGCATAAAAGCTCCTCAAATCCATGAAAACCATAGTTGATCATAAAAATAAATGCATGCCATCTAATGATCATTAATCATGCCAAAAGAAGTATTTAAAATTGGTGGCCAACTCATCAATCTGGAGTATATGAATGTGGTGGCGTTCAAGCAAAACTCCAAAGTAAACAAGTGAAACACATGTGTGTAACACTCATTAAAAAACCCCTAGATACAAGTGATCTAGACATAACCTGATGAGTCCATATAAAACTTGGAAAACATCCAATAAAATCCACCAAAACAAACCGATCAACTAACCCATGATAGAATTTATCTTAGGCTTAGGAAATTAAGCATAGACCACACTTAAACAAGTGCAAAATAAATTATCATGGAAAAGTGTCAGTGGTGAAATACACTTTGAACGCAAATTCTAGCCATCATTGAAGAAAGTAAGGAACATGTCCAAAAAGAATGGCTAAACAATGGTGTAAAATCATGAAAACATCATTTAGAATTAATCCAAACATAAATAACTATTAATACGAGGTATAATCATATTAATAATATGTGAATAACTCACATCTATCTAATGTCAGCACAAGAAAACATACTTCAACATTAAATAACCCTCGAAAATATTAAATTCTTGAGAAAAAAGAATTATCACGATTTTTTTCAAAATTTCCCTAATTTTATAGTGCCTCAAAATACAATAATTTTGAATTCCACCAAACCTATTTTATGGCATTCTAAACCTATATTTTTCCAGAAAATTTTTAGCAATTAGATTTGCCAAAATACCATTGATATTTTAAAAATACCAATTTCCAAGATTTCCTGAGAATCCCATCGTTCATCACGAAATTTCCAATTCTGCCCAATAATTCTCAATCCAATGAAAATTTATAATTTAACTAGATTTTCTAATTTTCTAGGTCAAAAAATATATTTTTAAAGAAATTTGAATGGTCACAGGCGCCCGAATGGACACACCACATGCCAAACACCAACCCAACATTTTCCAGAAATTTAAAATAACCTTTATCTAAATTTTCATGAATTTTTTTAAAAATTTTAATTTACCCCGAATGCATTAGAATACAAACGGTCAAAAAATTTTGAAATCCCAATGGTTTTCCCGGAATACGGAAAGCCAACAGTTTCAAGAAAATGAAAAGACAAAAAAAATCAGAATGTAAAAGGTCAAAAGTTTCTGAAATCCGAAAGGTCAAAAGATTTTCCAGAATTCGGAAAGCCAAAAGGTTTCGGGAAAGCGGAAAGCCAAAGGCTCCAAGAAAATAAATTTTGAAAAAATTCCAGAGAAATTTTTTTCTCAAATCTCATAATTTTCAGGATTTTTTCCAAGCTTTTTTTTGAAAAACTTTCAAAAGATTTTTTTTGAAATTAAAAAGAAAAACTCCTTTTTTAAAAAATAAAATAAAACCAAACCAAACTTTAGTAAGCTTTAAAAAATTTTAGGGGGAGGGGGGCGATCGCGCAGGCTGCATTGCAGTCTCCCCCCCGCGTGCTTGTTTTCCAAAGAGAGAGAGAAGGTTTCTCTCTTCTCTCCACCCTCCTCATTCCTTCTCTCCAATTCCACTCTCTCACCACCCCATCTTGTCTTCTCTGTTAATCAGAGAAGAAGATCAACATTTAATTAACAGTTGATTAATCATAATTAAAAATTAATTATGATTAATAGTAAAAAATGTGCTTATTAAGAGGCATTCACACACAGGAGAGGAAAAAAGAAGGAAAATTCAAAATTGAGAGGCGAAGAGGGTCCCACACACACGGGAGAGCATTCCATGTATCAATTGATTGCCCCACACTGCATTTCAGTAGAATTTTGATAGAAAATGGATAGAATATCCGCGGAAAAAATTGCATTAAAAATATATTTTTAACCATAAAAATGCTCAAAAAATTTCTAAAAATTTATAAAATAATTCCTAAAAATTGTAGAAAATCAGGAAATTCATTCTACCAAAAATATCCACAATAAAATATGTGGTACTTTGGTAAAAATTTCTATTAATGCTTATTTTATACCATAAAAAATAGAAAAAAATAGCATTAAACTCACGGAATTCCCCCGCAACATCGATTCGTCCATTGAGTAGAAGAAAAACGCGTTCCAACCGCCATATCAATGATCCACGTGTAAATCATCAATACAAATCAACAAAATAATATTTTTATTTAGTAAATATTAAAATTTACTTCAAAAAATATCAAAAATTACAATAAGAAAGAAAAAATAACAATAATTAACTAGAGATTGCTCTGATATCACTGTTAAAACCCTAAGATCTCTCTAGATAATTGTTATGCATAAACATGCATAAATCAGGCATAAACTCATCCACCCGACCACCCCCGAGCCCAAGGGATGCACACATGAATTATAATAAAATACATCATAACCTTACCTTGATGTCCCATACCATCAAGAGGTATAACTCCAATCCACGAGCATGTAGCTATAGTGTGAAATGGTAGGTGAGTAGACATAATCCTCTATACAAGAGAACATCATATCATAACCTAGCCTCAAGATAACATCAAGAGACCATCCCTTGAGTGTGCCCCATGGCCCCCCTCAAGTGACTCTTGACTCTCCATTTCCCATGTGTGACCCTTGGATGCCTGACCCTAACTTAACCCTTAAGGTTGGTCCTAACCCATGCTCCACTAGAGCTTGTTCCCATGCTCCCATGCTCAAAAGCCTAATGTGGGTTAGCCTCCTAGTATATGCACACATAATGTGCATATAACACCAGCCTGAGAGTGGCATTGGAAGAGAAGCTAGAAGAGTCAGGGAAGCAAATGATTATACAATTGATGAATATTGAAGAAGAGAGGCAGAGAGCTATTTGATAGCTAAAGCAGTGCAGAGAAAACGAAAGGCAGGGGTAGATATGCATGGGAAACACAAAATGTTCAAAAAAGGGAGCCATGTCCTTGTGTTCAACTCCAAGCTTAGTGCACACTACTAGGGAAGCTGAAGCTGAGGTGGACAGGCCCATATGTAATAAGGGATGAAAAACCTCTAGGTATCTTTTTGCTGCTAAATCTGGATGACGTAGAATATCCCAAAGCTGTAAATGGCTTTAGGATGAAACCATACCATGGACCCCCATAGCGACTCTAGAGGACGAAACCTTCTAGATGCAAGTAAGGAGCTGTTCACACGTGAGGGAATATCTCCCACCCGTGGCCCACCACCAATGCATGCCACTAGTAGGTTTTTGGTTCTCACCCAAGTAAATGAGCCAATGTAGAAAAAGACCAAAAAAATTCAAATTTCAAATCATTTACCGTAGCAAGAAATAAGAAGCCATTGGTTGGTCGTCACACGAAAAGCTGCAGATATTGAAGAAGACGGCGGTGAGCCTTCATCAACTCCACCTCGGCGGTGGTATATCTGGCTGGCCCTTTTTGGTAGTGGTTATATATGCCATTGGAGGGCAGCTAGAGTTCTTTATCCTTGTGGTGTGAACTGCGTGGAGAGAAGTTGGTTGCCCTTCAGCCTCCACTAGCCCCCTGGCTTGAACAGCTTCTAAATGGGAAATGAGTGGAGGTTTACACCATAAAGGCACTCTTGCCAGAGGATAAGAGTAGCCCAAAGCAAAACTTAGAGGACAGAGCCATACCCAGAACACCTAGAGCCCAGAGCCAAGGCCAGTGCTGAGTCCCAGAGTGAATAAGACATGTGGCAAGTGTGCATGAATTAAAAAATAATATCGTACAATCACAACAAGATATTAATCAAAGATTGCAATCATCAAGTGAAAAGTCAATGTGCAATCCAAGAAAGAAAGAAAAACAAGTAGTGAGTGCGCGAACACAGAAATCAACAATCAAGAGCAAGGCAAAATGACAAAACCACCACATAAGAGTAAAGGCAAAACTACAGAGACGTGTACATGCCCGTGCTACACTTGCCTGACATGGACAGGGAAGAAAATCAGAAGTGGGCAAGGAAGATGGGATTTGAAGCCCTGATTCCTAGAACTGGGATGATTACATAGACAACAACGATGCTGAAGAAGCGGTGAAGCACTTTGTTGAGATAGACATTATGGTTGTGCCCGGCAAGAAACAAGCAAGTTTTGATCAGAATCTGAAATGCCTCAAAGTCTAAAAATTTTGATCTCTTGACAACCTTGTCGAATCAACCAATCTAGAGGAGGAGACATGAGGGTTTTAATACTTGTTTTTTTTAGATCAATAAAGTATTGATATTAACTATTCAAAGTCAAACATACATCATATATCACCCCTAACACCCGACTCTGTCCTACATACATCATATATCACCCCTAACACCCGACTCTGTCCTACATCACCCCCACAATCACCCCCACAATCACAATACTCTACTCCTTTTTTATCTCATTTAAAATTTTACAAAGAAAATCCCATCTTTCATCTTCACATAAAAAATTGGACTGATCCCATGAGATCTGATATCCCAAAAATTGGACTGATCCCATGAGATCTGATATCCCAAAAGTAAGCAGGCTTCCATCATGGCCTCAGTAGTATAGCCCCAAGGAGATTGTTTTTCTAGCATTCCTCCATGCTTTGACCACACCTTGACAGTAGGTCTAGTGCCAACAGGGTTCTCAATAAAAGCCACAAAAGTATGATCCAATTGCTTTTCCTTGCGGTACCATCTCTGAGTTTTGGGGCCAAATCTGGGAGGCCTTTTCTTCTCAATCCAGCACCTCACGTGCATGCAACAAATCCACATTAGGTAAAGACCCCTAGTATGCATGAAGCTCTACCAAGATAACAGGGACATAATCAAGGTATATTCCTCTGTAGATTCTAAATTAGCAAATCTAGCCCCACAGACCGAATTTTATTTACACTACATATAGACCAATACATGCAAATACATTTATACATCAACTCAGAATGCTACAATCCTATACGTGTAGTCTTCAAGAAAACAATTTCACTTCTGCTGATCTACATTTCCCATAAAGTGCAAGTTTTGACAATGTTAAAAACCAATCCACTAAATTTATCATTGATTGCCCACTTCCCAAGTAGCCAGTCCTCCCAAAAGGTTTGCATATTTAAGCCCTTCTGTATCCACCTAGTCATTTTACCCCAAGTGCTCCTTAAGGTAGGGTAGTCCCAAAACACATGCTTACCACTTTCCATAGAGGACCTGCATCCATAGAGGACCTGCATGTGTGGAGCAACTCCACCACCTGAATCATCAAGTCTTTCTCTTTTCTGGTTAGCTGAAACTCCATAGATAATAGATTTGACTCTTTCCACCCAGCAGCATCTCTGTCCCAACAATCAACCATATATCTAATGCCTTTGTTATTAATACTCTTAGCCAGTTCAGTATCCAGAGCAGCAAAGGGGGGGTTAAACTTGTTAGTCCACCATAACCCTAATGAGAGCATGGAGTTCCCAATTACCCTCCCTCCACCATCCCAAACCATAAGGCTCAGATTATCTTTTCGGCAGTTGTAAAGCATTTTGTAGAAATCAGAGCATGTGATTTTCAGAGGGGCAAGTGAGAACAATTTGTCTATCCAAGTTAAGTTCCCCCATCTATCTTTGGCTAGGACCTCAGCTAATTCCACCAACTCCCTTATCATCAAAGACCAAGTAGAGACTTGAGATAGCATCCTAGGTAAACATCAAAATCCTTCTATCATCACAATGGGTGGGCAAATGTATTATACCAATGCCCCCTTCATTTTTGGGCACTGCCAGCTTCTCCCAAGCCAGCCAGGCAGGGAGTCTTTTCTTACCAACATCATTTCTCAGCAGAAAATCTCTGATAGGACCTATAATCTCCTTCTAGTGGCACTTCCCAAATTTTAACACTGGACTTAAAAACATGACATAAGCATTCAACACTGAGTTGCAAATATCAATTCTGATATGAAAAGGTACTTTCAAGCCTTCCCACTTCTTCAATTTCTCCACAAACCTATTTCTGGCCCACATGACCAACTGTTTATTAGTAAGTCCCACCCTAAAGGGTACCCCAAGAAGTCTAACAATGTGACCCTTTTGTACTACCTCACATCCCCATCTCTGAAGATCAAAGTCATTGTCCTCAGTCAAGCTTATGATTCTAGATTTAAGAATATTACATTTAGAACCTGAGGCATTAGCAAAATCTTGAACAATCTCCAAGGCCACTCTCACATTGCTGTTCTCAGCTTTTAAGAATAACATAGAATCATCAACAAAGCATTGAATAACCAGTTGCTCACTGTGTTTGAGTTTTAGGCCAGTAATCTTCCCTTCCCTACAAGCCAGCTCTAGTGACAGGATTAGAGAATGAGAAGCAATAGCAAAGAGTAAGGGGGCTAATGGGCACCCTTGTCTGACTGACCTATTGATTTCAAAGCCCCCTACTATTCTTCCATTGAGGAGCACTTTAGAGTATCCCCACCACCCAGGAGGGAGTATAGATGCAAGTGGCCATTCTAGTACCAAAACCCATTCTTTCCATCACTCTTGCAATAAATGACCACTATATCCTATCATAGGCTTTCTCAAGGTCTAATTGCATCATAATACATTTCTGCTGAGTTTTAATGGCCACATCTCTACCGAGTAGAGCAGCAAAGATGTTATCATAAATAGACTTGCCTTTAATATATCCATGTTATTTTTTGGAGATGATCTCTTGCAGCACGGGAGTAATTCTGAGAGCAATCACCTTGGCTAAAATTTTATACATCACAGTCAGTAAGGTGATAGGCCTCCAATGCCCAAACTTGTTGCAAGCAGTCTGTTTAGGAATGAGTTTCACCAATCCTTCTTTAAAGGCCTTGTCCCAGAGACCCAATTTAAAAGCTTTCTTACAAATGTTAGCCACCACCTCTTTTAATGAGGGCCAAAAGGTTATGAAAAACTCAGTTGAGAGACCATCCCACCCAAGAGCCTTCTCCCTACCTTGCTTTAGTAGAGCACACCAACACTCATCCATCTCAATATCTCTTTCTAGCCATTTAGCTTTATTAGAATCCATTTTTTGATTAAGAAGACCAAGCAATCTGTTTTCAGCTTGAAACCTCCTCAAGGAATAGTTTTCTTTTAGATTCAATGTAGAACCCAAGAACTTGACCCATTTCAGAGCAAGTGATTTGGTGTCATGTATAGGAGTGCCATCCTCATCCTCCAGAATGTTCCCCCCCATCACTCTCTGTCACCTTTATTCTTGGAAAGTTTAAAAAACCTATCGTCAGGTTTCTTTAGTCCAATACTCATGTTCTCTAAAGCATTTATCTTCCTCCACTTTGATGTAAGCTTGACACTTAAGATACAGTTTGGTGTCACCGTAGCCAACAGTCTGTCTCTTCAACAGCAGATCCTCTAGTAGAGTAGACCTTTTTTTTTTCTCACCTCTCCTTTCCTCAACTCTCACTTTACCCACAACCCTAATGACTCCTTGAATCTCATTGGCAAACTGTTTCCAAGAACCCTTAGCTCCCTTTCTCCTTTTTAACTTATTGATAGCTCCTTCCGTATATTCCATGAAAAGAGGGTCTTTCAAAAATAAATTATTCACTCTCAATTTCCTAGTGAGGAAATGAGATAAGTCCATATCAGACCCATAAAAATGAGACCAACCCCACTTCAAAGGGAGATGGTCAAATAAAGTAGAGCTATAGTATGCAACCACCCTCAAGGTGTGAGGCACCCATGAAGCATGTTGACTTAAGAAAACTCTGTCAATTCTTGATGAGGAGGAAAAATATTGAAGACTAAAATATGTATGCCCTCGTTTATCTCTCCTGTCCCCAAGGTACCAACTATCCTTAAGTCCCAAACCCCTTCTAAGGTCTTCCCACTTCCTTTTTTCCTTCCCTAATAAAACAGTGCTACCACCACATCTGTCAACCGCTCTTTCTACCATATTGAAGTCTCCTAATACAACGCAAGGCACTTGAACATTTACCCCCAGCAATCCAATCCCACATACAACTCCTAACCTTATGATTGTGAGCCCCATAAACATTAATGACCCATATTCTTTCACCATTTACTATAATTTCTACTATCAAAATTCTTCCCTCTAGATGATTAGCTATAATGCTAGGGTTGAGGTCCCTCTTAACTATAGTCATAACCCCGCTAAAGCCTGAATTAATGCCACCATAAAAAAATATCCCACTCCTTAAAGCAATTTATCCTCGAAATTCTCCCAAAGAGATTATGCTCCTAAACAGCCAAAATAGACAAGTCCCAAGACTTCACTAAGTGCCAAAAAATTGTATTTTTCTTTCTGTCTTTGATCCCTTTCATGTTCCATGTACATCCTTTTAACTCTTTATGAATCATCATGTTAATGGAGTTTCCAAAACCATTTCCACTTCCTCACATTCCTTTTGACTATTATGAGCGAGATTAATCTCCTTTCTAGCTTCACTCAGAGCTTTATCAGAAAATTGTTCTACCAACAACAAGGAGTTATCTCTCTCCAAGTAGTGGACTATAAGGATTAGAGAAGATAATAGAGTCCTGATTCTCCCCCCTCCCATTCCTCCTAATCTCATAACCTCTACTGTTCTGAGCTTTCCTAGCTTCAGCTTTACTCTACCTAACATTGGCTCTAGTCTTAACTTTATCCTATCCCCCTTCTTTCTTATTCTCCCCAATATCTAACGTCACTTCCTTCCCCTTACGATCAACTTTCTGAGTCTCTAGCGGACCACTCTCCTTATCGTTTCCCCCCTATACTCCTCTTTAGGCTCCTCTCTTGTGGTCTCCACAGCCGGACAGTCTTTAGCACCACTTGAAAAGCAAGCTCCAGGAAATGTACCAAACTTAAGGCCCAATTCCAATTTACCTAAATCAACTTCAACAGATTTAGGAGTCTTGATAGAGGAGTGTGATACATTCACTATTATCATGTTTTCCTCCTACCTCATCACCAGGGACAAAACAACATCGGACCAAGGGACTGAGCAAATGTTGCGCAGAGCTAGTCTAAGCCAAGGAGGCAATCCAATCACCTCAACCCAAATAGGGCATGCGTTTTGAAGGCTTTTATTGACATCAAATAGAGGGTCGAAGGGAAAAACATGTATTAACCTTTGACCAAAGAACAAAGGACCCTTGGCAAATAACTCCCACAGACTGTCCTTTGATAAACAATACACTGAAAAACCCCTTACCAAGATAGAAGATCTTAGACACAACACAATCATGCAAAATAGTTTCCTGCAACCACCTACCTTATTCTCCCTTCGATGGAGGTTTGCCTGGATATAGAACAGAAACACGCTACACATTAAGAATAACCCTACCTGACTTCTGATGAAATCCTAGCTTAGCTGTAAGCATGCCTTGGTTTTCACATGGTTATAGAAATGTTCGTTAAGCCAATCAGGGACACATTTCCTTTTGACGCACCCAACCTCAGCCTCCTCACCTCCTCTTCGCTTCATCTCCTCCTCTGCCTCTGGATCCCAATCTCCCCATCCAATCTCCCCTTCATCTTCGCCCCTTCAATTCCAGTTTTAATACTTGTTTTGGCATGATTCACTTTGGAGCCAAAGGTAGTGCATAACTTTTCCAAGAAGTCCCTTTTTTTAAAAATAGAATTGCCTTCAATCCTAATCAAACCATTAAGATCATCTAAAAACTATCATGCCACATTTGACCTTGTTCATTAGGGAGGGTAATGCCTTGCAACACACCTTTTTAAATCATGTCTTATACCAACCATCCAAGCCCATCTGTAGCTATATAACAAAGAGGAGAGGAGAAAGAGAGGCTTTAATTTTTTTTAATCATCGAGTAACCCATCCAAACTTGGACTCTTTATAGGTTTGAGACTGTCTTTAGCCTCTTTGATCTATGAAGGCCTAGCATATGCATCACAAATTGTAGAGCCAAACTAGGAGGTACCACCTTTACTCTTTTTCAGCCACCTTTGATAGGTAGGATGGGAGGGGGAGAGCTGAAAAAATCAGAAAAATGTTTATGTACAACATAGGCTACGGAGCCATGTTTTGACTTTAGCAAAGGAATGGCATCCTTTGCATGTGTTTTCTTAAGCAAAGGAAATATATCTTTAGAGGGCCTATCAAATTTACCTACCTACTACCAATCTCTAAGGAAGAGTTTTAAGTGGCTATAGCTAATTTTTTCTCCTCTCCTAAGGTTACCTTGCACCTTGATAATTTCAACTTAAGATGAAATATTTATTAAGATGACCTCCTTCTCCAAAAGTTGGAGCCTTTGGTACTTTGAGCTTCTTTTGTTTTGTCTAATCTAGGTGGTAGGCCATTGTTTGGTAAAGTATCCTTTTTCAAAATAGTGAGATGACCATATCCATTTAATTTCTACTTGGACAAAGGGGAGTTCAAACAAATGAGGGTTTGTATGGAATTATGAAAATTTGGCTTTATGATCCATTTTCTCCAAGGTAGTCAAGAAAGGAAAATGGTCAAAATGCACTATAAATTTAAGCGTCAAAATTTTGGTCTTGAGAAACTTGTTATAAATCTCTTACAAAATTTTGGTCTTGAGAAACTTGTTATAAATCTCTTACAAATTAAGCTTACAACATAGCATGTGCCCAATCTAGCCTTTCTAAGATACTTACCCTATCTTAACCCGATGAATTCCTTAGAAGTGTCTACGTCAAATAGGTCATGATACCCAACAATATCTTCCCAACTTCTTTTTTCTTAAACCTATAGAGTGATACCCATAGCTTAGTACCCGTTCGAGGAATGCTCCACCCTATTGAAATCCCCAGTGGCAACAAGAGGTCCCTCGAGGCTTTTAGAAGGATCCCACATCTAGGTCCAAAAGAGGCTGGCCTTGAAGCATAAACTAAGGCTATTTTCATGGGTCCTCCCCGCCACAGGATACAACTACCCATCTATTACATTGGTCGATCTTAAATTGGGTGATGTTGGGACCGAATCCTCTTTTATCTGTATGGCACAACCTACACTTCGACCACTATGCTAGGACATAAACCACCAATGGGCTTCAGAGATTAAGGCTCGAATCCTTTAACCAAGAGTTAATGATGATAGCTCTATTGGGGTGGGTCTATCAACCCTTTGACATTGTATGACACGATTTTCATTAATACTTTTTCCCTTTGTTTTCCCCCTATGAAGCAAAGGCAAGAGGACTATTTTGCACTTTAGATTTCTTCTTTTTGATTGGGCAAGAAGTGCCTTGAGCCTTAGGGAGGTATTCCTCAGCTTGGGAGGATTGTTCACCTATAGAAGGAGCTTTGTTCAAATTCAATATGGGGAGTGTTCTCCTTAAAATTTTCGTCATCCTATATATCCATCCAATCTACCTCCTCTTCTAGAGTATTGTTAGGTTGAGTATTTGGGATAGTTTCATTACAGTCAGACTCATCCTCAAATGAGAAACCTTAGGGAGTCATCTAGAAAGGAGTCCTCTATAAGAATATATCATAGTGGAGAGATAGAAGTAGCAAAGAAAGTACAATAGACAATGCAATGGAGAATGTAGAGAATTCTATTTTTTTAAATTATACCAACACAATGAGCAAGATACAATGTGATGGCAGTGCCCACCAGTGTGCTCTCAAGTAGAGCTTAAATGGCGATCTTGACATATTTTGGATGGAGGATTTAATATAGGTAGAAGGCACGAATACTCACTAGCACTGGATGCCTCAAATGGTGATCACTATAGCACTGGATGCCTCAAATGGTGATCACTATCCCCATATAAAGTGATGCAAGTGGTATGGTTGTTTTGTACATAGTGGCATGTATAGAGCATGGGTAGCCATAATATATTTCCACATCCCACCACCCATGTACCTATAACACATCTAACCGACCACCCACCACTCAACAAAAAATTACAAAAGCCCTATAGGCTAGGCGGTCATTGCTAAGGGCATATTGTTGATATGATATTGTATAGGCCCTCAAGTGGCCCCACAAGTTAAGCTAGAGTGCCTTAACTTGCAAGGAAATTCCCATATCACCAAATCCTACTTGACAATGTGCCAAGTCAAAATAAGTCATCTCATTACCATTAATGGTCACAACTAAGACCCCTTCCAACATTTAAGCTAGGGTTCTCACCAAAGTCACATATAACCATGCCTTGTCCTCATAATGGGGGCCTTACGATGTGTATAGTATAACAGAGGTAGGTACATGATGAGAGGTGGACATTGAGTGTATACTAACATCCTCAACATCCATAAGCCTATTCATGATTTTAGGATTAACCTTAGGGTGAGTCTTGGAATTATTCCTACTCTTCCTAAGGAAATTTTTGAAACCATCATCTTGAGCGACAATTTGAGCAAAGGAAATTTCGGAGGCTTGAGGTAAAGTTAGCTTGGGGGGTATTTAATGGGACACTTTTTAATGAAATGGCCTTGAGTCGTCCCACGTGAAAACAAGCATTAGGCATAGAATTTCTTGACAAATTACCTGACCGCATCCCTAGGTCAATCGTAATAAACTCATGCAAGGCATTGCTAATGTCAAGTTTATACATAATTTCTTGACAAATTACATGACCACTCCCTAAGTTAATGTTGATAAACTCAAGCAAGTGTCAATCTCCACCAAAATTTGCAGGTGTTACCTTTGATTAAGCTCCAAGGTGAGAGAGAGAGAGAGAGAGAGAGAGAGAGAGAGAGAGAGAGAGAGAGAGAGAGAGAGAGAGAGAGAGAGAGAGAGAGAGAGAGAGAGAGAGGAAAATTTGGTAATTACACCCACATAGGTAAGAGGCTAGGCTTTGAACTCATAAGGCAAAAAGAGGGGGACCACTTAAACAAACACATTGGGGAGTTCTTGATGAGCCGTTGGCCCACCCCTAAGACACTAAGAGCCATTTGCTTATCTATAAACGAGAAGATGAAGAAATTGTTATATTGGGTGGTAATCACCTCAATCCCCCCTAGATTTCCACTCCTTCCTAATCTATTCTTTAATATCTTTCCCAATTAAGATTCTGGCATAGTAATCCAATTATACATCCTTAACCAAATCTTTAGAGAGGGAGATAGAAATTGAATTACTTGGTTGGCATTTTCCTCCCATTTGCTACAAAAGAAGATGCACCTTCTAATTGTCACTTTAGTGCCCAGCTTGATTGACCAAATCGCATCATTCTTGCTCAACAAGGTTTTGTAGAAGGCATGCGCCTCCACAAAGAACTCGTATGGGTGTGGGCAAATAAAAAGTTGATAGCATCTCTCCCATCATGGGGAAGAAGGGGCCCCATTCCCCATGCAAAACCCAAAAAAGGGGACTTTGGATGATATCAAGATTTTGTCCTACTGCTTCCCATCTATCAACAATTGGGCTCCTTCCAAGTCTAGAGTGGAACCTATTAGGTGATTGATGTGATGTATAGCACCCAACCCGATGTTTGAGTCCATCCTCCTTTTTGAAAATCTCCTCGTGAGGTCCTTACAACGTGGGGAGATGTGCCTTGCCTACACTACATCCTCTAAAGCTTTTGGGGAACCCAACTTGCTTGAGGGGGGACTATACATAAAAGCAAACCCCTAATCCTAAGCTAGCTACTGTCAACCTCTCCATATTTTCTAACTATAGAACTGTTGTAGAAGGGAAGATACAAGTTCACCTTTTTTGCAACTTCCTAGCTAAGAAATCTTTAATATCTCCTTCCACATTCCTTCCAAATCCCTTAGCTTCCATTTGTTGAATTTGAAGGAAGTTCCCAGTATGCTTTGTGCACTCCAGTCCATATTGCTATCCTTTCTGAGACTATGACACTCTCTTGTTAAAAGAGGTGAAATATCTCCCCCGTCTCTTGTTTGAGCACCTAACGATGCTCTATCCTAAGGTTAATCTAGGTACTAACTCTATTCTAGAGCACTTGTATGCCACCTTGCATTCTTTATGCTTAATTTGGTTTTGTGGAAAGGATACGAAAAACCATACTGAGTTGTGAACAATTCTTTAATATCTCCTTTTTCATTCCTTCCGAATCCATTAGCTTCCCTTAGCATGAAAGAAAGATCCCAACATACTTTGTGCACTCTAATCCATATTGCTATCCTTTTTGAGAATACTAGTGTTGCGACCTTTCTCCAAAGAATTTTACATTTTCAAGGAAGCATTTTCCATGTAGTTACAGGCAAAAGAAATATGTATAAAACCACCCTTCCTTTCCTTTTAGAAGCGAGGCACATCGAGTTACACACAAACACACATAATGATGTATGTATGTATGTACGTATGTGTATGTGTATGTGTACGTGTAATCCATTGAAACCATACATGCTACAATTGGAAGATATGTGTATGTGTGTGTGTCTATGAACGCATGTGTGCATGTCACATACACACATGTAAATATTTGTCTGTGTAGGCGCACGCACCCATAATATCCATAGATATTGTTCACACTCATACATATATGTATACATCGTCCTCAACTTGCCAACCTTCTATATAAACACATCATGATTACCATATATATCCATATAGAAGCTTCTAAAGCACCAAACTTGGCATATAAATATACATCTAGCATTACAAATCCATAAAATGATGACAATCTTAACACACCTGAACACGGCTTTAAGACAATCTTAAGACAATCTTTGGACAACTGGATTATCTCTCCTTGGTAGCCTATACCTCGCGCCTCCATCTGGCAAAATGCATTCCAAAAAAAACATTAGCATTGAAGTGTAATTCTCATTGGAAAAAAGCAAGATAAGGATAAAAGCTTACAGAACTCATTTGGTGGATCAATATTTGAGGCAAACGGTGTTTGAACAGGTTTGTAAATAGCAAATCGAAAAATTATGTATTGTCCAGTAAAATCTAACTTATCAGGCTTTTCATAATCCACAAACATTACACGTACATGAAGTTGATCTGCAACCTTCCGCAATCTTAGATTATAAATTCCTATGAGCCCAAAGCTCTTGTCTCGTAACTGTCTTGACCATACAAACCCAACGATAATCTGGGTTCTAAATAGTAAAGATATTCCCTCTTGTTTGCAAAAAGAATGTTTAAATAAATATATAAATTAATCAAACAAAACACAAAAGCTACATAAAAAGGAAGTTTCTATATATACCGTAAAACACCAGTGCTCTCTAATAGTCAATAATTAGAGATGTTGTTGCTTGTCCTTCCAAAAATGGAGGGTCTACAATTCAATAGATCTTGGAGAACAATAATACCTATATTATAGGCAAACGTCTAAAAAATTTACCTTGAATATCTTGTCCATCACCATAAACGAACGAAAATGATCTCCTTGCCACATCCATCCTAAGCAATATACCCCTGATATCAAATATAACTCTCTCTCTCTCTCTCTCTCTCTCTATATATATATATATATATATACACACACACACACACACACACACACACACACACACACATATAGCTCTGTGTGTGTGTGTGTGTGTGTGTGTGTGTGTGTGTGTGCGTGCTCAGTAGCTTGAGCCAAGCAATGAATAATATAATAGCATTGTATATAAAAGCAATCCAAAAGCAAACAAAGACTGCACTTGCACATCTTTGGAAACATTCTCCATTCAAATGCTTACTTCATTGTACAAAGATATGTATAAATATAGTCTCTAACGTTTGGAAGCTGCCATTTACATTTACATTCTTCGGCATGCCATTTGCAAAACCTCTTTACAGACAACATTGGTTGTGAAGACTTCATTTGCATTTAAATCTCTTGTGCCACTTTCATATTCCACAATATGCTTTACACACACTTTCATTGCATCGCATGATCGAACACGTGACATACCAACATATAGTTGTCCATGTGTAAATACTTGCGTGGCCAAATAAAGTCCCAATACACTCAATGTTTGTCCTTAGGACTTATTTATTGACATACCAAAAGCTAACCTGACAGGAAATTGCCTCCTTCTCATGTCAAAAGGCAATTGAAGCATAGTAGGCATAAATGTTATCCTAGGAATAAAGACTCTCTCTCCAATGTTTGTACCTGTAATGATTTCTACTTCTATCACCTTTGAGTTAAATTGCTTGCATACCAGTTTAGTACCATTACAAAGTCCCCGTCGAGGGTCCAAATTGCAGAGCAGAATGATAGGGGCATTAATCTTTAGAAGTAAGCGGTGAGGAGGGTAACCACCACCTAAGTTCAAACTGTTCAAATACTCAATTGGATACAATATTGCGTCATTCTTGCAAGAAACAACGGAATCTGCACTGAGGTATTCTCTTTCAAGACCAGGCAACGAACTCAAGGCTAGTTCATTGATCTCATCAACCTCTAAGTTTTATGGTGCAAGAATAGCACGGTCTTTGAAGAAGCATGCATAATCCTCAACTCTCTGAAGATCTTTGTATACCCATTCTACCAAACTCAAAATAGGGTTGCCATGGATCAACATTTGTGGTGGAATTACCATTCTGCCATCATTGTTTTCATGACCTATAGTGCCATCTCCAATTTGTAATGTCCATGTGACAAATTCATGCTCTATACCATTATAAGCACTCTGTCTAACCCGCATGTTTTGGGTGAGCTTTAATACACTCACATGTCTCCAAATATGTGACCGGCATAACATTGCATCAACAATGTCCTCATGCGATCCCTTTGGCACAACTGGTAAGATTTGCCCCTAAAGTCACCACCAAAGAGCATAACTTTTCCACCAAACACTGTATCAATTTGCATAATGTCCTTCAATTTCATGTCGAGTGCTTCATATGCGTACCTATGCATCATTGGAGCCTCGTCCCAAATGATTAACCTTGCAAGCTTCAACACCTCTGCTAATGGGCTATTAGCTTTGATTCCACATGTGCTAGAAGCATTAAGTACTAATGGGATTTTGAATCGTGAGTGAGCTGTACGACCATTTGAGAGTAATAATGCAGCTATTCCAGACGATGCACATGCCAAGGCAACGCGTTTCTCTCCACGCAATTGAGATAGCAAGGCATTGTAAAGATAAGTTTTGCCTGATCCACCTGGTCCATCAAGGAAAAAAATACCACCCTGGTTCAAAGAAACAGCTCTAAGGATAGTATCAAATGCTCTTGATTGACAACTATTAAGACTCCCTTTCCATGGAAATTACCACACAATAACTCCACCAATGCAGGAGGTGGATTTTTCAATGGTAGTAAAGAGACCTTCCCACTTCCACAACCGTGTTTGCCCACATATTCTCGAAGCTTTCTTGACGCCTCACACTTCCAAATTATTGCACCACAAAAATGGAACTTGTAAGAAAGGCCTCCTAATGAGTGAAGAGTACAATCTCCAGAATATACCACAAAAATGGAACTTGTAAGAAAGGCCTCCTAATGAGTGAAGAGTACAATCTCCAGAATATACTTGACATTCCAACGGCGCAAAGAAAACACCCGCCTTATAGAGTGACATTCAGATTTAATATCTTTCACATCACCAATGACAAAAGTTATAGAATAGAAATAATTATCCACAGGTAGCTCATTTAAACCAAAGGAGAAAGGGTCTCCCGCCAAATCTCTATGTGTCTGAGCATTGTGATGTTCATTGATAGGTTCTTGAAGAACTATAGCATTGAGAGTTGTTTTGTTTCTTAAATCCAAGTGGGTTCCGCCATGGGGTTCACTATGCTCCTCATTTCAACCCTGAGCATTGTGATGTTCATTGATAGGTTCTTGAAGAACCGTAGCATTGAGAGTTGTTTTGTTTCTTAAATCCAAGTGGATTCCGCCATGGGGTTCACTATGCTCCTCATTTCCAACCCTTCCAAATGTTTCAATTCCAGCTATGTTATAGTAATCCATAAAATTAGCAACACTTTGTTTCTGAATGCAAGTCCTTGCCCTTGACTGTTTACGGCGAGTCATGCGTGTTGCATCCAAAATTTGAAGCCGACGAACTTGGTTCAAACTCAAGTATATACAGCTCCTAGCCATCTTTAATCTCCTTCGAAACACAAAATAATGAATACTATTTTTCTTAACTTCAAACAAACATAATACTTGAGATAGACAAAGAGAGAGACAATGACATAAAGAGAGAGAGAGAGAGAGAGAGAGAGAGAGAGAGAGAGAGAGAGAGAGAGAGAGAGAGAGAGAGAGAGAGAGAGAGAGAGAGAAGAGAGTGAGATAAAGAAAGCAGAGTTGAAACATATTGAGAGATGGAAAATAAGAGCTAGAGACAAAATAGAAGAAGAGAGAAGTATTAAATTTGACAAAATAGAAATTTCATATATATCGCCAAAATGAAGAGCCAAATCTCTAAGTTGGAACACAATCTAGCCCTTGATTAAAAAAACATCATCCCTCTCACAAAATCTCTAAGAAACTATCCTGGCTTCTAAAACACGACATATCTTTTTCATAATTGCATTGAGTTGATTAACAGATATCTTTAGACTCAATACCTCAACACCTAATGTACACATTTGATCTTTTAGAGAATCTACGTGTTCTTTACATTGCCTATTACATCCACGTAGACATTCCCCAATTTCAACATGCATGTTCTCCATGAAAGGAAGCATGTCTAGTTGGTTTGCCTCCATGCAACCACTATTGTCATGGACACGATGGAGATGATGAGTCAACTCATCTCTTAACGTATCTCCCCTTTGGCTGCCACTTCCACGAATCTCATCCCAAAGGGCATCCAAGTACTCCTTGCAACAAGCAACTGAATTTTTCTCAGCACGGTCACATGTATCCACAATAGTTTGTAGACATTTAGAGCTTGTTTGTCCAGATGGAGACCTTGATCTAGCAAGGTGTTTTGCAGCTCGAACATTCATAAGCTCAGGTGACGTAGACAAAGCTACTTCTTCATTGGAATAATCATCCACAACCACTACATCTTTGGAGTGGTTGTTATCATTTTGAAGCTCCATTTGCTGAAATCTAAAATAAATATCTTAAAGCTCTACAATTATCTCTATGTATCTGTGCCAACATATACCTTACCCTAGTAACCTACATGTATATCGTCAACAAAAAAGAAGAACACAGTGATACATATAATTGTCTATGAGAGGTTTTTTTTGCTTTTTTAAGAATGTGTACCAATTAAGAATATATTCCCCAAGACTACTATAATTTGTATATTCTATATATTATGAACAATCTCAAAGGCAGAAGTCCAAAAAATGAAAGGTTTCTAACATATCAATATTACACTAATATTTGCAATCAGATTATCAACAACAAAATAGGATAGAAAGAGATATAAAAAGTATCTTGATGTACATAGTGACGGCATCAAAATAACTAACCTCAAGTTGAAGAGAGAATTATACTCGAAAGCACCAACTTTGATTCAATCATCCTTGTGCTTGCTTCTACACATTCACATGCAAAGACACATAAAATAACAAACATATGATCTCTCTATTTTTTCACCCTCTCCTAACTATATTTCACACCAAATAAAGTACAATAATAACTATTGGTATATTTCATGTGTGAGTATGTGAAAGAGAGGGAGAGAAAGAGAAACAGACAATCAAACATACAAAGAGAGGGAGAGAAAGAGAAACAGACAATCAAACATACAAAAGGGGAGAGAGAGAGAGAGAGAGAGAGAGAGAGAGAGAGAAGACCAATCCATCAATAATCTTAAGTCTTATTACATTATCTTTACCAAATTTTTCAATGGAATGCATTTCAATATTTCCCTAAAAATCAAGCGCTTTTCCTCGGAGCTCCTACATCTACTACCCACAATGTAAAAGCCATCTAGTAATCCCAATGCCTCTTTGATTAAAAGGAGCTTGAGATTGTCATCTAGTCTATAAGGATCTAAGACTATATAAATATATTGAGGATTAATATCATCCCACCCATCAAAGCCAAGAACTTCCCATTTTGGGCTACAATGATATCCAAAAAAGCCCAATTGTGGCATCTCCTCAAAGAACATCGTATCCAACAATTTGTTATTGTCATAGGTCAACTTCAAGATATTTAATGGCATGTTTCTGCATGAAACATAATCAAGCTATATATTAATAACAATCGTGATCTTTTTTATACTTAGAGATAGTAAGAAAGAATAAAAAATACTTATACAATCTACCACCAATGGTTACTAAACAATTACACTACCATATTTATTTTCGAAGGAGCTTATGCTTTGGGACACATTTGATAACCTCATCGAATACTTGTCGTGCTTGATCTCTATCACCATGGACATTATAGTCTATTTCATAACGATCAATCAAGCCCAGCCTTTCTTGAATAATCATGAGCGTAATATTTTCATCTAATTTATCTGAATCTAATCGTATAGTAATTTGGAAAACATCGTTCCAATTAACAGCATAAACCGGCCATGACCAACTTGGAACATGGAAATAACGACGCTCAAACTCGCCAACCAAATTCACCCTTTCCTCAAAGGAAAGAGTGTTTTTCATGTGCTAAAAACAAATGCAATTCACCTCTTCCATCTGTCAATCATACATACAATTATATATAAGTACGTCGATGTGTGTCAAATATACTAATGCGAATACATTGTGTGTGTACATGGATGTTTGGACCTATACATTTGGGTGCTTAACCTTTGTGTGTGTACATGTGTGTTTGAGAGTTTCTCTAACCAATCCACTCTCCCTAGGTGTAAGTGCACCTTGGATTCTTATAAACCTAGTATACAAAACATATGGCACAATGCACTCTACAAGTATATTATTCCTAGAGCTTCTCTCTCTGTGGTGTTGTAGTTCATTGCAATCGATGTAAGGGCTTTTCTTACATAGTATATTGGTTGCGTGTACCCCATCTCCTTTTCTTGCATCAAAGCATTGCCTATTGCTCTGTAAGATTCCTCCCCCAACCCCTTTTTGATGTCTAGCATATTCCCCTGTAATCAATTCCTTTTCTGAAACATAAGAGATCTTGTTTGTGGCTGTTTTAATCTAGAGAGAGAAAATATTCTAGAGAGAGAATATTCAGATTTTGAATATTTTTGGATAGAAAAATATCTCATCTTATTAAAATAAGTTTTCTTGAAACAGAAATTCAAAAAGAATTTTCCAATGTGCAATTGGAATTAATTGGAAATAGGTATAAAGAACCTTAGTCTAAGGGTCTAGATTTTTAGAAATTTTTGGATTATGGTCCAATTAAGGTTCCTATGGGACAATAGCATCAATCCATGTGTAGGGAGGAGATAAATCCAAATTGTAAAAGAAGATACCCAAAAATGAGTAAATGCTCACATAAGATGAAGAGTTGAAAATGTACAAGGTTTATTAGTAAAAAACTATGAACAATAAAATTTTGACATATATGTAAGGAAGGAGAGTTCTTTAAAGAAGGTGCATATTTCACATAAGATGAAGAGTTGAAAATGTACAAGGCTTATTAGTAAAAAACTATGAGCAATAGAATTTTGACACATATGTAAGGAAGGAGAGTTCTTTAAAGAAGGTGCATATTTCACATAAGATGAAGAGTTGAAAATGTACAAGGCTTATTAGTAAAAAACTGTGAGCAATAAAATTTTGACACATATGTAAGGAAGGAGAGTTCTTTAAAGAAGGTGCATATTTCACATAAGATGAAGAGTTGAAAATGTACAAGGCTTATTAGTAAAAAACTATGAGCAATAGAATTTTGACACATATGTAAGGAAGGAGAGTTCTTTAAAGAAGGTGCATATTTCACATAAGATGAAGAGTTGAAAATGTACAAGGTTTATTAGTAAAAAACTATGAGCAATAGAATTTTGACACATATGTAAGGAAGAAGAGTTCTTTAAAGAAGGTGCATATTTCACATAAGATGAAGAGTTGAAAATGTACAAGGTTTATTAGTAAAAAAACTATGAGCAATAGAACTTTGACACATATGTAAGGAAGGGGAGTTCTTTAAAGGAGGTGCATATTTCACATGCTTGAATGAGTTTTAAACTCAAAAATAATGTGATATTTTTATCTCTCATCTCTCTTGAACCAAACCAAATCAAAATGGAACCAAATCGAATCAAAAAGTAACCAAACTAGGTCCAAATCTAGTCCAAATTCAACCAAACTGACTTGGAAAATTCTAGAATCAGTTTGTTTGGTTAGGAGCTCAATTTTTCCTATAAATAGAAGCCTTCCCTTGTTGAAAAAGATATAGTGTCTTATGCATTGTTACTCTATTCCACCTAAGCTAAGAACTGTGAATTCTTTAATAATTCACTAGTTTTTGATACTTCTCTCTTTCTTCAATCCCCATTGGTGGCTCCATCAACATACTAAACCAATTGATTGGTTGGGGGCCTCTACCGTGATCAAAGAATCAAGCAAATTATAAGATAAGTATAGTGAATTTTGATCTTTTCTATAATTTCTCAATGATTCTCTCTTCTCAACCCCTCTCAAGCTTGAGAAGCTTAATTGGTATGGTTTTTGAAATGCTATTGAAGTTAATTAAGTAATGATAGTAAAGAATTACATAAAATTCTATTTATATTTAATTCTAATGGTTTTTCTCTCTCTCTCTCTCACTTAAGAAATGGTCATACTCATGACCCTTTTCAATCCAAATGAAGCTTTTCATAAGGCTTTTCCTTAATCCAAGATTAAGCTATGCTTGAGGCCAAATTAATGGCTTTTTTCTATGATTTTAGTTTATGTATATTGATGATTCAATCCATTATGGATTGATGATCCAATTAGAGACCATTCTAATTATTTTCTTAATGATCCAATTAGAGACCATTCTAATTATTTCTTTAATAATGAGCCTTATCCCTTAGAAAAAATTGAGATTTATCAGTCATAGTAGCGGAACTATGGTAAAATTTTTATAGAAATTACGCATAAAATAATTTCATTCAAAGCATAAAAAGAGGACTTCCTACCATATTCTAGGAACTATCATCCTAGATTAATTAAAAGAATATTATTATGAATGGAGATGTGGATGTATACATGTAGATGTAGATGTATAGATGTAGATGTGGATGTGGAGGTGGATGGATGCATGTAGATGTAGATGTATAGATGTAGATGGGAATGGAGATATGGATGTATGCATGTAGATGTAGATGTATAGATGTAGATGTGAATGGAGATGTCGATGTATACATGTAGATGTAGATGTATAGATGTAGATGTGGATGTGGAGGTGGATGGATGCATGTAGATGTAGATGTATAGATGTAGATGGGAATGGAGATATGGATGTATGCATGTAGATGTAGATGTATAGATGTAGATGTGAATGGAGATGTGGATGTATACATGTAGATGTAGATGTATAGATGTAGATGTGGATGTGGATGGATAGATGTAGATGTGGATGTAGATGTGGATGGATAGATGTAGATGTGGATGTAGATGTAGATGTATAGATGTAGATGTGGATGTGGATGTGGAGGTGGATGGATGCATGTAGATGTAGATGTATAGATGTAGATGGGAATGGAGATATGGATGTATGCATGTAGATGTAGATGTATAGATGTAGATGTGAATGGAGATGTGGATGTATACATGTAGATGTAGATGTATAGATGTAGATGTGGATGTATAGATGTAGATGTATAGATGTATACATGTAGATGTAGATGTATAGATGTAGATGTGGATGTGGAGGTGGATGGATGCATGTAGATGTAGATGTATAGATGTAGATGGGAATGGAGATATGGATGTATGCATGTAGATGTAGATGTATAGATGTAGATGTGGATGTGGAGGTGGATGGATACATGTAGATGTAGATGTATAGATGTAGATGTGAATGGAGATGTGGATGTATGCATGTAGATGTAGGTGTATAGATGTAGATGTGGATGTAGAGGTGGATGTATGCATGTAGATGTAGATGTATAGATGTCGATGTGAATGTGGAGGTGGATGTATGCATGTAGATGTAGATGTATGGAGGTGAATGTGAATGTGGATGTGGATGTATGCATAGAGATGTAGATGTATGCATGTAGATGTGAATGTACGCATATAGATGTGGATGTATGGATGTGAATATATGATATGTGATGTGAGGGAATCTGAAGTGATGAGATGGAAATGATGTGATGGGATGAGTATACATATAAATGGAATATGGAATAAGTAATGTAGATTGATGAGGGATAATATGGAAAAATGAAAGTTAAAATAGAAATTGTATTGTAAGCTGTTTGTAAATGCTGTTTGTAAATGATTGTTTTATGGAAAATGAAAGTTAAAATAGAAATTGTATTGTAAATGCTGTTTGTAAATGATTGTTTTATGTCAAGAATGCTGGGGGGAGCATTTTGACCGTCTTGTGATTAAGGTCGTGATGATAAAGTTGCAACTGCTGACGGGGAGTCAATGAAGGACGTCTCGTGTAGCAAGGTCGGCCGAGGTCTTGACCAGCCTCGGTGCGATTAAAATGGTGAGCTTCCGGTACGGTGGATGAGGGGCCAAGGAAGCGGCCTATGAGTGAAGCGCTAGGTCACCTGCGAAGGATCCTAGAGGGTGCTGACCATACGGTGCTCGGGCTCTGGGTCACCTAGGATACCCACGCGTGCGTCGAGGAAGATATTGGAACAAGAGTAGGAGTTGTTTTCTGAAATCGGGCATAGATCTGGTTGATTAACCTTGCTGGTCTTCAATGGATGAGTCCATGGCTCTTTATATGGATCTGTTGGTTGATCTTGCTGATCTTCAACGAGAGTCTATCTTGATAAGTGATTATGTTGCCGAGTATTATGGGCTAGGAACTATCGAAACGGCCCCTGAGCGTTCTAGTTGCCAATGATGCCATAGATACTCTCATGAAGGAATGATGGGAAATTAAGAATCAATTGGATAAATTGGAAGATGGTGATCAATGATACTATGGTTTTATTAAAGGATTGTTTTAAACTGGTTGAATCTGTGAAAAGGCAATTTCATATTGGGTGTGTGAGTGGTGTGACTAGTTTTATCTTTGCATGAACATCCGGCTAGGGGGCCTTGGAACTCTTTTCCTTGGTACCCGGGACAAAACCTAACCAAATTTTTAATTGGATCCCATCACTACAATGGTTGGGCGGTTGGCTAACCCATGGGACTGGATGGGGTTAGGCTGGACTGATGGATCCGTAAATCGAGACTCAAACTTTTGTTTTTTACGATAGATAAAATAAATCCCGGACAGTAACTGTTCTATGGATAGGAATCAACGGCTTTGCCTCTTGAATGGGGAAAAAAGCGTTGATCCCAATGATCCAAGTGCAAGTTTCTTCCTTGATCTGACCAAGTATCTTATAGATGTAATTGGATCAGCTCGATCAGAAATGATCTTGACTACGTTAGAGTAAAAAATTATCCTGGTGGAATCGCCCGTGCTTTCCGGTAAAGGAAGTTTTTCCGGGTTCGGTTTTGGAACAAACGACGGATTAGTCTCTTATCCGGATATCCGTGGGTGAGGCCCCGAAAGTGGGACCCCTGTCCCGCGCGAGAAGTGCTACTTCCGCTGCTAGTACCCAAATCCGTTGCTCGATGGGAACAGGGGGATCTCACATGCTCTCTCAGAAGTAACCACGAACACATGCAACACTTTGTCCAATCTAGGTTAACCATTACTGGGGTAGTTGTGACCATCAATTTTAACAACTTAAAAGACTTCTGGCAACCTTGGTCCATTCAAACTTTACATCCTTCTTGGTTAACTGGTATAGAGGAAAAGCAATGTGGGCCAAGTACTTGATGAACCTTGTGTGCCACTTAACTTTTCCAATGAACCTCTCTAGCTATTTAACATTTGCCGATGCTGCCATATTTTTAATGGCCTCTACCTCTCTAGGTCAATTTTTGCTAATCCTTGTTCTGACACAATGTGTCCTAGCAATGTTCCAGACTTCACAGTAAAAGCACATTTTGAGGGATTTAGTTTCAGCTTTGCATCCCTACATCTTTACAAGCATAGTCTCAAGTGGAAGACATGTTTGCTCTTATCACTCATAGAATATCTCTTGCACCATCCTCTGAAAGGTGGCTGGACCATTCTTTAGTCCAAACATCATTATTACTGAGGCAGCAAACACACCCCATTCTATGATGAATGCCACTTTTTCTTGATCTTCTGGAGCCATTTGACTTGGTTTTATGCACTAAAGCCATCTAGGAAGGTGTGCATCTCCCTTCCGGGCACTTCATCCAATAAAGAATCCGTGAATAGTAGTGGAAATGGATCAGCTATTGTTGCTACATTGAGCTGCTAATAATCTACACAGACTCTAATTTTCAAGTTCTTCTTTGGCACAATGACAATGAGCGACACCCAAGTAGCCTTTTGCACTAGGTATATGAAGCCAACCCTGAGCAGCATGTTAATCTCCTCCTTGACTTGCTTGGCATAGTTTGGATTCATCCAGTACCATTTTTCCTTTATTGGCACAACATCTTCTTTTAAATTTATTATGTGTTGATAAAACCTTGGGTCAATGCTCTCCATATTAGTATAGGACCATGCAAACATGTCCTTGTATTCTCAGAACAATTGCAACAGCTCCTCTTTGAACCCTTCTTCCAATTCAACATTGATCTTCACCTTCTTGTCTTCATTTTCTTGACCCAAATTGATTTCTTCTAGTTGAACTTGTTGTACTCTAGCTTTTGTTCATTTCTTTGCTCTTCATGTGCCTTTATCTAGAGCTTTAACTCCTCCATAGCTTATTTTTGTTCTTCCACTTTTTTACCCCTCTTCGTCTTTTGTTCTTCATTTTAGACTTCCTTCTCTTGGGTTGTTGCATTTTGCTCTACCTCTAGAACTGCTTGTTTCTCTTTTCTATTGCCTTTAACACCCCATATTACTTCAAGATTTATCCACATGCACAAGGTACAATGGAACCAAGTTTGGGTTTTCCCTTAGTATTTTGTCTTCTTCATCACATCATCTACACCCTAAGCCATATTGTAGGTTTCTACATATAGTGGCTTGATAGTGTTGGTGATGGGACCTTTGTTTCCTCCGAACTCAATATATACCTTCTTCTTTCCTTTCTTAACAGAGATCTTGTCTCTATTCCAATCATGCTTGACTTTGCCATGTCTTAGCCAAGGTCTTCCCAATAAAACTTTGTATGACTCGGCAATGGATCGCATTGTTAATACCACCAAAGTCATTGGCAATTCCATATCTTTAATGATCACCTTCACATTTTTTATGATGCCCTTGGAGATCACCGTCCAGTACCATTCTTATGTTGAACGTGATTAGTTCCCATTACAGCCCCAACTCTCAGGATATGTCTTCTGCTATCACATTCACTCTAGAACCCCCATCCAACATGACACCTTTGATTTCTTTTTCATTAATTGTGACATGTGTCGCATTATCATACCAAACCTGGGCTTCCTTTTCAGGTTGTGCTCTGCTGCACACTCCAGTGCATTTTCTAGTCTGTTAAGTTTCTCATTCATTTTCTACATGCCTATCCTCAGCACCTTGGCCTTGAATCTTGGGCACAAGTCTAAGATGATTCTTAACAGCACCCTTTGATCCAAGAAGGCCTCCATCGAGCTGCTATCTTTTTCAAAGCTTTTGCACCCATTCATTTTCTGAGGGGTTTCTCTTCTAGGAAAATCTTCCAGATATTCTTCCTCCTCTAGGATTTACACACGATTGGTTTCTTTTCTCTGTATTATTCATTCTCAATCTTTCGGTCTGCAAGCCTCCTCACTTTCTTATTCCTCCCAATCCAGGGTACCTTCCCTTTTTTTTTTGGGCTCTTCCTCTTTTGAGGGTGTTTTGGCTCGTTGTTGGGTGTTTTTAGATTGCGTGATAGGCAACACCTCTTGAGTTCCGAGCCTTTCTTCTTGTATTTGTACCACCTAAAAATCTGTAGTAGGTATGCCTTGCAACTTGGCCAGCTTGGCCTCTCTCGTCATCATGCCGTCTTTTCATAGGGGAGTCCACTTTTGTGTGTCCATGTAGCAAACAGTACTAACAGGTGAACTTGCCACTATTTCCACCATCACTCGTTTTCCGAAAGCCACCCCTAGCTCTCCCATAATACCCGATTGAAAGAGGTTTGCCTTGGCCAGTCATATGTTGCACCGTCAAAGCTCTATTCTTCATGTTGTACCCACAGATCCAAGTACTATGGTTACATGTTATAGACAGAACATGTGGGAGGTACTGAACATTCCTCCTTCAAATGTCCCTCCTGTTGGCAGTGTGAGAAAAAGGTGCCCTTTCTGAACCCAGAGCTTTTACCTTTCTTCACTTCCTCCATTAGTGCTTGTAACTTGTGGAGGACATTTTCCTTTTTCCCTTTGTTCTTTGCTTTCCTTTCCTTTTTCTTTTCTTCCTCCTCATCATCAGAAGACTCCGAGGAACTGGATCCCCCTCTGTTGAGGTCATGCTCTTCTTGAGTTTTTGTTTCTTCTTTCTTTCTAGAGCTCTCTTTTTTGGAATTTTGGCTTCTTCCACTATTTCATCAAATTCTTCTTATATGTCTACCTTTTTGGTGTTGATTGCTGCGTGAATCTTTGGCTTGAGACCTTGGGTAAACTAGTCAACAATCATCCACATGGAAGGCTTGCTATTCTCTTCCACTCTTTGCTAGAGACTCAACATCTTTGTGGCATATGCCTCCACATCCATGTGATCTTGTCTTAATTCCCAGATTTGGTCACACAGGTGGGAAGTTGATTTTGTTTTTTTGAACCTTTGTAAGAATGTTGTCACCACCTTTTCATAACTCATGAAGTGGTTTTTTTTTTCGTGCACACCCGGGGCCCACTCAAGTGGGTGGAGCCAATTTCCCCTTCCAACAATTGGCCAATTATCATGAAGTGGTTTTTTACATACCGGGATATCCATTCTGTGGCCTTCTTTTGGAATGTATTGAGGAAAGCATCCCTCCTCGGGGCTTGGCTTGCCTCGGGACTATTTGACACCCCTTTTTTCAAAGGGGATCAATGGCGGACATTGTCGCTCAAAAATCGAGGATCGGGTGGGTCGTCGGATTTTTTGTGATCCATGTGTAATCCCTGTGAAATCCAAGTGTGAACCCTGTGTGATCCCATCTTGGCATTTGGCTCCCTTTACACAGGGATCACAAGATGGGATCACACAGGGTTCACACTTGGATTTCATAGGGATTACACATGGATCACAAAAAATCCGACGGCCCACCCGATCCTCGATTTTTGAGCGACAATGCCCGCCATTGATCCCCTTTGAAAAAAGGGGTGTCAAATAGTCCCGTAGGGCTTGGCTACCTTTCAGTACTAATGAAACCTCTTCACATGTAAGTCTCCATCATCGTCCTTATTTCCAAAGTACACCAGAAAGTTTTTTGCTAGTGCAGACATTTGTTTTGTTATAGCTTGTCTTCTTCTTCTTTCAATTAATCTATGTTGAGCTGCAGCCAGCTTCTTCTACTTCTCTCTACAGCTGGATGATTACTTCATCTGCTCTTGCAGTTCTAGTTCCCTTTCTGGGTCTTGCAACTCTTCTTTTGCCTGTCAGCCCTCCCTGCTAGAGTTGCACCATTCAAGCTTCCTATAGGTAGCTAGCCTTTGCCTTAAGGAATTCTTTCTTCAGTTTATTTGGTGTGCTCTTTGTCATCTTTTCCACCAAGTACCCCGCTACTTTTTTTCGGGGAATTATCTTCCATGACACTAATGAAGACACTTGCTTTTCTAACCCTGACTTAGTTGTCTTGATCAGGAATTTTCACCTTTCTAACCGATGGGAGCCACACTACTCCATGCTTGTTCTGATGTTCTGCTCTACTGTGTTCCCCAACAGGATTGCCAAAGTGTTGCTAGGCTTGGGAGACCTGACTGTCTCCCGGGGTGCAGTAGTGCAACAACAACTGCAAGACATGAGCTTAGGGTTTACGCTCTCTAGCAATGTTTCTATCCCCCTGATTCTTTACCCTTCACATGCACTCACTTACACTCTTAATTACACAATTATTGGAGCCTCTCTAGACTAAGATACACTCCTTAACATTAGAGCTAACACATGAGGAAGCATAGTTGTATTTTAGCAACATTGATTCAGAAGCGGCATATAAGGATCTCGATTACATGGTATAATCCACATAGCTCACTCCCAGATGCTCAGTACATGGTTATAATAATAATGCTTACTCTCTTCTCTCTACTCCAAGCTTTGGCCTAGTAGCTAGGTTCTCTCCCTCTCTCTCTATGCTCCTCGCCAACGACTCTCTTCTCAAATTGATCCCAATAGTCTTTTCTTGATCAAGAGCCTCCCCATACCCTGCATACATTTGATGCCAATGAGATGGAAGTTAAAGGAAGGGGTCATCATAATGCTTATGCTTGATGTTTGAAAGAATTTTAATTAGAGTGGCCAAAGGATTAATAGTTAGTATGACGGATGTTAGTAGCAACCAAGATATATTAAACTAGTGAAGAACTTGAATTGCCACCCAATAACAATTAGAACAACATTATCAAACCAGACATTGCATGTGATATGTTGTAAATAATTGTTGATGAGGCGTTAGTTGACTCTAAAAAATGTGTTGATAAAGCGGGAGGGTGTGTTTGAATGAAGAAGTTGAAGACCTTTGGAAATGCATTTTGAAAACCTATAAAGTTTCTCAAATGATGCCAAATTGTTGGTTTTCATAACTTGACTTCTTGGTGATGACTTTTGTAGGTTTTATCAACCAAGGATGTAGATGCATGCATGTTTGCCGATTTTCACACATTCTCTTTTTCAAAAGATTTGCTTAGCTCTCTGACTTTTTTGGATTTTTTTATTTTTTATGGTTTTTATTTTAGAGTATATATATGCTATAATGTATGTACAAGCTCCTTGTAATTAGAGTGATAGGTATTATTGGGGAGTACATCGTAGAGGTTGTTAAGATAGAGAGGTTATGGGAATTCCTCCCTTCCTAAGCTAGGTTATCCCTTTACTTCATGATTTTGGAAGTATGAACTCATGGAAGCCATCTTTGCCAATTGGATTCATAGTTATGGAGTACGTAGAAGCTTGGCTTGACTCCCTCTTACTAAGCTATGCTATAAGATTCAACTCTTTTTGGGAATCCAAATTTGCTCTAGGGCTAGTGGTGGAGAAGTGTCTTCTTTCACAATTGCTTTATCTTTCTCTAGCAATGAGGGATAAGATGTTGTTGCCGATGGCTTTGATGGTGGTGAAGAGGAAACTTGGCAAGGTTTTGGTACCCCAAATAGATATGTTACCTTCTTAGTGGCATTGTGCTTGAAGTAATCTCGTAGGTATCCATCTAGAGGTAACTTTTGGTTGTTGAGGAGTTTTGGGTTCACAGCATGGATGAGGTTTCTCCTTGAAGGAGTAGGTTACTGAGGTTGAGATGTAGGAGAAACTTTGGGATGCACGCGATGGATGATTTTGGGTCTGGTAAGGTGGTTGGTTCTTTTGAGATGTGGAGGTTCAAGCTTGAGAACCTTTAATGAGGGGGGTGGATGATGGAGTGGTGGGTGGAAGGTGTTGATGTGGGTGGTGAAGTGATAAGTGGAGCGATCGAGGAGATAGGATTAGCTAATGTTGAGGCATCCTTCGCGACTCTTGGAGAGTAAGTTGTGGCAGTGTGGTGTGCATGGAGTGTTGAGGTTTAGGGTTAGAAAATACAATTGCTATGCTAACACTCCACGGTTTCCTAATTGATGGTGCATTTGGCTGCTTGCATCTAGATATGCCCAAGGATGACATTTTCTTTCATGGTACATGCATGACCAAAGTCTTACGACCAAGTGCCTATTATCATATAATATAACAGTATGCAAAATTCCAAGTGCACTGGTGTTTTTATTGTTTAATCCCTTTACTATTAAAGTGCTTTGACAAGATGGGGTTTTCCCAATTGACACCATGCAACAAAAGAAAGTAAATTATGACTAGCACCCGCATTAAGAAAAGCATTGTATAGCATCTTTCCATAAGGGCTAGCTAGTTCTATGACATATCTAAAGGTGCAATAGAATCTTCAGTATCTCTAGCTACCTCTCCTACAAAGGCTTGTGCTAGGCCTAAGTTAGATTCACGGCATTGATGCTCATGAGCTTCCACAAGCTTGGATCTTTTTCAACTCAGCTCATTCCTTTGTAGCTTTCTTCTCATGTGTTGCGCATAATTCTTATTGGCTCAAGGGGTCATAGAACCTTTTGAATAAATTGCCATTGAGAAACCCAATGGTTTCAATTCCACCCAAAGTCTTTGTATGGATTATACCTTGTGGTGTAATTTCCAAGACAATGTAAGGTCATTTCCCAGTGTATTTCAACTTTTTCTTCTTGTTGCCAACTCTGTCCATAAGTACTTTATCCCCAAATTTTATGTCTTTATGTTTCAAATGGCTATCAAACCATTTCTTTCTGTGATCTTTTTCAACCAGGGCATTTTGAACAAATAGTTGCCCTTCTTCCATGAGTCTTTCAAGAATTGCTAGTTGGTTGAGGGAATTTCGAACAAATAGTTACCTTTCTTCCATGAGTCTTTCAAGAATTGCTAGTCGCTCAACCAATGGGTTACTATCCTAACCTTCTTTTAGTGTGACTCTAAGACTTGGAATCACGAATTCCTAGGACATTACTGTCTCTTGCCCATACACCATTTTGAAGGGTGTGCAATTAATTTCAAAATTGTATGGAGTGCAGTAATAAAACTGCTGTGGGCTTTAAGTCCCAGAATGTGTAATGAGCTTCACAATTTTTGGTAACATAGAAATTAACACTTTGTTGATGCTCTTCACTTGGCTATTAGCCTATGGATAATAAGGCATGGACTTGCAATGTGAAATCATGAAAATGGTTGTGAGATCCTTGATAACATCATTGATGAGATGCAGACCATTATCATGACAATCTCAAAAGGACATCCAAAGCGGGTTATGACATTCTCTAAGAGAAATTTAGCAGTTGTCAAAGCATTTGCCTTTCTTGAAGCTTTTGCTTCTACCCACTTTGTCACATAATTCGTGGCAACTATAATCAAGCGTTCTTGTGTGGTTGCTCACTCGCAAGCCCCATTGTATATGATTGCTTGTTATTTTGGTTGCAAGGCACTCTTTGACAAAGATTGTCGTGCCAGGAGTTGTACTTGCACAAGCAGCCTGCTGTCCACTCTTGTACCAACCTGAATCAGTGTAATCAGGTCTGTCCAGCAACTTGACAAGTTGCATGACATTCATCTCTCCAAAAGGTGTATGTGTGGGTGGCATGCTCTCAATGAAAGCTCTTACAATAGCTCTCACTGTCTTATCTAAGTTTTCTTGCATGAGAACATGTAAGAGGTGGGAGTCCTCTTGTCCCCATATTGTGCGTGTTTTTTCCTGCTTGGGTTTTCTACTCCAGTGTATGTGTAAACTCCTGCACATGTTTGGAAGAGGAGGATTGAGTGTATGCTTGTGTTGCTTGTTTGTGGCTATTCAACAAATCGAATTATTTCTTGTCCTCCTGCAATAGAGATAATGGTGATGAGAAAGTGAGTATTGTGAAATCTCGAAAGCATATCCAAGAGATGTAATGATATGATCTTAGAGTGCTCGGTAAATGAGATCTTAGGATACATTCAGTGGGCTCACTTTGTCTCATTCACACATGTATGGGTGGGATCACTTTAAAAAATGCCCCTCTAGGTGGCTCGGTTATGGTGAGTTTTTGTTTGCACCTCATTTTCAAGAGATCCAAACACAACTTTTGCCCATGTTCTTGTGGCCCTATTGTTGTGATCATCAATTGCATGTAGAATTGTATTACACAAAGAGTGAATATGCAACTTTCTGTGGCCATGACATCCACTGAAGTAGTTGACAAAACGGTAAATTCTTCTTAATTGGAAACTCTCAATAGAAATGAGGGTTTATTTTTTGTATGAAGCTTGATAATGTTCTTTGGTATTCATCATAGTCCATTGTAATGTGCACCAATTTTCCCGATGATTGTATGAGAGGCTTATTCCAATGATTTCATGAGAAGGTGAAGAACATGATTATGATTCATGGGCACATTAGAGTTGCTAATGCAAGGGAAGGCATTGATGTTATATATTTTTTTAATTGAAGGAAGGAAAGAAATAGCCAATGTAGAGATATGCATCACAAGTAAACCAAACAAGTGCTTCTTTGCCTTGTATTTGCATGGTCTTTATTAGTTGCTTACATCGATATGGCATTCCCATGAGATAGCAACCAAAGTAGTTTTCAGTGTGGTAGCTCTCACTAGGTCAAGCATACAACTCAACAATGCTAATTAACAGAAGCATTCAAGGCAGAGAAGGACCAAACATACAGTGTTGTGTCTTATATGTACAAGATTTATGGTTTATTTTCATGACCATAAGAAGCAGTTGAAGTGTGGATCTGAAGTATCAGCCTTGTCCCAAATTATCCACTGTGAAGCTCCCAACTCTGCTAACTTCAGCAAGCAACAGTCTTGCTTTGATAGGATTCTCTCTGTATAATTGTGCTAATGGTGCAGACAAACTCAACACCCTCTTGAAGGTTGTATTTAAAACAAGCTCACTTTCTTTGTACTGTTGTTTTAGGCGAAGTGACCTTTCCTTGCAAGGTTGCAACCTTCAGAACTTCAGTTGCGATCGCACTAGACACGCCATGGAAGGCTTGCTCCATGAGAGAACCAAACTATATTGTTTATAGATGAGAAAAGGATCGACTTACAGCTGCTCGGTCCTCACTACAGTAAGCTAATCTTTTCTTCCTCTAGCAAAGCTGGTTGCATTATCAAAGTGCACCCCAACAGATTTCCACTTTTTCCAGGGTTTGATGAGGCTTCCTGTTTGCACTCGTCTACTAAGAACTCTAGAATTTGTTTGTCTACAAAGAACTAGAGAGTAGTGGGGAGAATGGCTCAACTTTGAGGATGTATGCTCCACCCTCACGTAGCTACGCGAGTATAATAGGCTAACTCTACTTTGTAAACCCCCTATATGAGGAGGGAATTTCTGAGTAGCATGGTTGCCTCATAGGCCGCCCCAATGCAAACACTGGATGTTGGCCGTGTGGCTAGATGGTTAGAGATGATTCTGGAGAAATTTGGCACATGGCCAACTAGGCTACATGCATGGATGGTGAGTTATTCCTCACCTACTGCACACCTACATACATAAGCGACGAATTATTGCTATGCACTATCATAGTGCATAGTGCACAACAAATATAAATAACCGAATGCTTTAAATAGCATGTTGTGGTATATTTTGTGCAACATTTTCTAAAGCGTCATCACACACACACGCGCGCTCTTCAGATTAGAGTTAAGGGTGTGGATAGTGTACACACTAAATCGCCATCAAGCATACAACCTTTGTTCTCTGTTGTTTCCAGTCAGCTCTATCAAAGCTTCTTATCAAAGCACACGGTTGGGAAGCGGCTTGCTATCTATTATAATCACATACAATAATCAAATATTGTTTTTGATTCTCCATATTCTCTGTGTATCTCCTGTTTACAAAGATTCTATTTTTTGTTGCTTGTAATTATTACATGGTATCAGAGCATAGGCTTCAAACAAGAGATTTGTAAAATGCCCAAGAAATATCTGAGCTCCCCCAGATCCTTCATCTCAAACTTCTATCTAAGCATAATCTTTACATCAAAGATCTCTGCATCATGGTCCCCCGTAATGATCAGGTCATCTACATAGATGACCACAAGCACAACCCCTCTATCACTGTGTCTCACATACAGCAGCGAGAAATCTGCATTGGCTACATGAAAGCCAATAGAGTGACAAGATATTTAGAAATCTTGTCAGCCAATGCTCTTGGTGCTTGTTTTATGCCATACAAGGCTTTCTTCAACCTACAAACATGCTCGGGGTGACTCACATCCTCATAATAACTAAGTGGCTGTAACATATACACCTCTTCTTGCAAATCCCCATGCAAGAATGCATTCTTTACATCCATCTGCCATCTGATGTAAAGACCATTGCTTTGACGCAGCCACTGCTATCACAACTCTCACTGTTGCCATCTTGGCAACTGGGCTGAAAATTTCCTCATAATCAATGCCATATTCTGTGCATATCCTTTGGCTACCAATCTAGCCTTGTACCTGCTTATGCTTCCATCACTGTTATGTTTTACTTTGTTTACCCACTTGCATCCAATGGCTTTATTGCCTTCAGGCAATTGCACTAAATCCCAAGTCTCATTTCCATATAGTGCATCCATCTCCTCATCCATAGCTTTCTCCCAACACACATTTCCAACAGCCTCATCAATGCATGTGGGCTCTACAACCAGTACAACTTTTGTCATGTATGCATAGTGATGTGCCACATAACCATCATAGGTAAACCTCTGCACAGGATTCTTCACTCTCCCAAATCTTCGTAGTTTTGCATTCATGGCTTCCATAGCCTTCTTTACACCAGGTGTTCTCATAGCTGGTATTCTAAGATCCTCATCAAGGCTCATCTCTGAGCCACTAGACTCTCCATCAACATGAGAATGCCCTCCAAAAATGTCAGGCATACTAAGGGGCTCAACCACTTTCTCTTTGCCTTTATGTGATGTACTAATCACATGTGCAGGACTGGTATTATGACGTAGCCTGCCACTGCATGGTCTATCAACTGAACCACTAGATGAGGACTCTCCTGGTCCACTCAAAGACTGTGATTGCTGACTTGCATTCTGTGCAACCACATTTCCACTTTCTCTTTGCCTTTATGTGATGTACTAATCACATTTGCAGGACTGGTATTATGACGTAGCCTGCCACTGCATGGTCTATCAACTGAACCACTAGATGAGGACTCTCCTGGTCCACTCAAAGACTGTGATTGCTGACTTGCATTCTGTGCAACCACATTTCCACTCACATCAGCCCCAACAACTTCTTTTTCAGCAGCATACCAGCTGCTCATCTCATCAAAAACAACATCCCTGCTTACCCTCAACTCACGTGTAACAGGGTTATAACACCTGTATCTCTTTTGCTCAAGGGAATACCAAATAAACACACATTTTTCAGCTTTTGGATCCAGCTTAGTTCTCAGCTCATCTGGCACATGCACATATGCAATGCATCTAAAGACTTTCAGATGAGACAAATTAGGTTTTTTGCCAGTAAACCTCTCCTCTGGAGTTACATCATGTATGGCTACAGTTGGAGTCCTGTTCATGATGTAAACTGCTGTAGAAACAACCTCAGCCCAATAGCTATGCGGCATATTCTTCTCTCCCATCAATGCTTGCGCAATCTCAGCAATGTGCCTGTTTTTCCACTCACAGCAAATCCATTTTGCTGCAAAGTGTATCTGCATGTAAATTGCCTCCCGTAGAGCTCCCGACAAGGGTGTAGTCGTCGCCAACACAAATAGGGAAGAGTAGATGAAGCTCTTACCCTCGTACCGCTTCCTGTGCTTCTCTTGCTTGCAGCTCAGCCCTTAGCATGAAAGAACCAGGCTCTGATACCATGAAAAGATGCAAGGGAGAAGAGAGTTTGAGCTCTTGCAAGCACACATACACTCACAAAACCCTAAAAGAGAACACACAAGGTGAGAGGGCAGAAAATCTTCTTCTTCTTTACCAACACTCAACACACCATATACAAAGATAGGAGTACTCAATATGAAAAGGTACTCAATTATGAGAATTGTGAGATGGATTTGTGATGAGAAAATCTTCTTCTTCTTTACACAACACTCAACACACCATATACAAAGATAGGAGTACTCAATATGAAAAGGTACTCAATTATGAGAATTGTGAGATGGATTTGTGATGATTGGAAGCTTGGAATGAGATGGGCCTCCACTGCCATATGTGCCATCCAAGAGGTTGCAAAAGATTTTATTATAGACTTTTTTATTAACAGCTATATTTGTTTTGCCCATGCCCATAGAGGGTCACACTTATGGACAAAGACATGCACACATACAGACTTATTAAATATGTATTTGAAAAGCTCGTGCAACCTATACCACTGAGTAACTATAGGGCATTCAATATCTTGAATGTGTCACCAACTAGGAAACCCAAGGACGTATGTATAATGATTGAAGATATTACACACAAGAGGGATACTAGAACTGTAGATTATGCAAAGGCTGAGAAGGGTAAAGATAAGATATCTTATGAGGAAGATAAGAAAATTGAAGAAGAAAGAATAATGGAAGAGAAGCTGCTGAACTTTCAAGATTTAAAGAATGTACCTGGACAACTTGTTGTTCAAGTGAAAGATTTTGTTGATGGTTTAGAGTAACTTGATATAGCACCATCAGATACATATATGTTGGTAGAGAGAAATCGAGAAATAAATGATGTAGTGATTCTGATATCTCTCAAGTATGCAAGCTATCTTGATGTGTGCACGTTTTTGGGATTTCTATTAGATGCCATACCATTCGACTTCAAATTTAAGGTAGATGGTATTACGGTGGAGAAAAGATCCGAAAATACTTTTAGTTGTATGAAATGTCTGTCTTGTGTAATCTTGAAGTTTTCTTATTACAAGATAATTTTTCACCTATTTATCTTGTCTTATGGATTCATTTTGTAAAATAGTTATTAAACATTATTAATAATATTTAGGATGTATAAGACAAGATGACCAATGTTAAACGAGAAACTAAACTCAATATTAATTTCATATATATATTTATTGCAATGGTATCTATATACAAACAAAGCATGAGAATAAAATCCTTTCTACTCCTACGGCTCTTGCTTTGGCTGGTCAGTGTCCATAGAAGCTTTGGCCTTTTCGGATTCCTTGGTTGATTGGACTCCGACTTTTTGGACTGTGTTTTCTTTGACTTTTTGGACTGTGTTTTCTTTGACTTGGCCTCTTTTTCCCTAGACTATTTGTGTTTTCGAGAAGCCTTTCCCTTCTTCTCTGTGTCTTTCGTTTTCTTCTTTGAACATGACCCAAATTTCAATGGAGACACTATGGAAAATCATTTCTTTTTTAATGGCTTCTTTATCATCTTAGGTGGGATTGCTAGTGGTGGGGTGAATCTAGATCTATAGGAAGATCTACATGATTATCAAGCATTAATTTAATTGCCTTTGCTCTCAACCACCACATGTATGTGTTTGTGTAATATGAAGTTGTAAATTGCAAAGAATTATGATATAGATCTTAGTACATATTAGTATGATATGAAAGTTTAAGAAAAAATGTATAAATTACTTACAACTACTCTTTTTAATGTGTTTGTTGGAAATTTTGATTGCATGTGTACTCACAATCACTATTTTTGATATGTTTATTGGAAATTTTAATTGCATGTATCTCCATGTATTTTCGACCACTCTCCATACACATGAGCTTCCATCGATGGAACCTATAGCAATAACATTTCTTGTTAAAACTCTCAACAAAGCTTTATTACAAATTTAAAAGTTGTTATTGATACTATGATAACACAGTGGCAAAATGAAAAATTGATGTGGAGTTTCATTATCGATGAGTGGAGGAAGGAGGGTTTATAATGTGCTAAGATGCCCTCCAAAATAACAAACCACAAAGATTATTTTATCTTAGACCATTTGGATAATTAAACACAACCACCATATTAATTAAAAACTTACAATTTTGCTTCTCCATGCATATCAAGCATGGAATTTGAGGAAAAAGTCTTTCTTTTCTTTAGATCAGTTATAAACACACTCCAATAGCTTCTACACAAGATAAAGAGAAGCAAATAATCATTGATAGAGGGGTATAATAAGAAATATTTAAAACAAAATACTTACTTCTAAGGCACAATTACATATTGCATGTTTTCAAAGTTGCATCTCCTCAACCATTCTTTGAGCCTGTTAAATTAGGGTTTGTACATAAACAGGGACTATAAGGTCTAGCAAAAACAGAGGATAATGGGCCTTTGGGGGTAGGGTGGCTAGAAGAACCCTACAAAGAACAAATTAGTGTATAAATTAATTTGTTATTTTAAAAAAAGACTACAATAATAACATTTGTCCATTTTGCATTCACAGGGACAACTCTATTGTCATCATCACTCAAGTTGATTATTAGGTCATACAACACAAATCTTTCCTCTGAATCCAATGGCATCCAAGTCCCTCTACTCTTTTTCCATCATTTGTACTCTAAGATGATGTACAAGGTTTGTCAAGAGATATTATATGCCATCACCATAGAATCAATGCAAGATTTACATTTTATAAAATTACCCCTATGGATGACTTCAATCACTTCCCATTCTACTCCAATTGCATTATCCAAGTCAGCAGACTCAAATTTATGTAGACAATTGCATTGCTTTTTGTCCTCTTCATGTTTGCTTCTGAAAACATGCCACAAATACATGGAGAGGTATAAACCATGATAGCTTAATCCTATTAGAAATTCTTCTTGCTTTTATAGATTTTTGAATATCCATGACAATCTTGGATTTAAATGCTAATAGAGTACCTTTATCTAGAAAATCCCAATCTAAAGAATTTAGGCTTGGGATAAGCAAACTCTCCAGTCTTCTATAAGCTTTTTCTCTTGCAAGAAAAATATACTTAGCATTGTATAAAAATATATTCTTGTTAATTAAAAAGAAGATGGTTGATCGAAAAATAATACTTTCCAAAGATCAGCATGCATAGCTTCGAAATTCTCGGTGAATGACTCCACAGGTAGCTTGTTGGATAAACATCTATCACATATACAACACATGTGAATAAACCTTATAATAATAAAGAACATAAATTAAATTATAAACAATATCTTACAATGAGCTTGCAATGTAGATGCTGGAGTAGAAGGATGCATGTGCATGTCATGTACGCATGTTGCACCTTTGCAATGTAGATGCTGGAGTAGAAGGATGCATGTGCATGTCTCTTGTCGTGTACGCATGTTGCACCTTTGCCTTCCACCCATCTTTTTCTATCTTGAATTCCAAGTTACTCCCCTTCCAATGGTGTTGTAGTAAGCCTCTTCTTTGCCTTTTTATCCTATGAGGACCTTTGCATGATGGTTGCATAGTCACCCAATCGTTTAACTTGAAGTTTATACCTTTCCACAGACTCTGATTTTTAAACGTTTTTGGTCCTAATGCTTGTAGCAAAAGGGTTTGCACAGATAAAAGGCTTTGATTAAAAGGAAATATTTCCTCCTACAGTAAGATTGACAACAATCCGCATGATTCTAGCCCTTGCAGCAGCACAGAAAGGGCGGCCGGTGATGCAAATGGATGTGAAGTTAGGTTTTCTGCAAATGGATGTGAAGTTAGGTTTTCTGAATGGGTATCTCAAAAGAGGAGATGTATGTGGAACAACCATCTAGATTTGAGATTGTAGGTTTAGAAGGTAAGGTTTGTAGACTCCGGAAGCCACTATATGGGCTAAAGCAAGCTCCACATGCGTGGAATCAATGGATTGACATGTACTTGTTGAGTATTGGTCTAAGAAGAAGTCTTTGTGATGTAAGTTTGTTCGTATTTGAAGATGATGGCAGGTATATGTTGATTTTTGTCTATGTGGATGATCTTATTCTCTCTGGAGATCATGATCAAAAGATTGCTTAGAGGATTAAAAAATCCCTATGTACAGAGTTTGAGATGACAGATATCGGACTTATACATTTTTTCTTGGGAATTAAAGTCTGGCAAGAGTCAGATAAGATCTTCATTTCATAGAGAAAGTACGCTCGTGAACTACTTAAAGCATTTGGTATGTCTAAGTGCAAATCAGTGAGCACCCCTTTGAAGTAAACTTGAAGCTTTCAAACGAGGATGCATCTACAATGAAAGGTACAGAAAACTTGTGGGAGGTCTTATCTATTTGCGTAACACTCGCCCAGATATTTGTGAAGCTACAGGTGTTTTAAGCAGGTTTTCTAACAAACTATTGAAAGGAGGGTAAGCGTGTTCTAACATACATCAATGGTACTTTGGAGTATGGCATTAGTTACGAAATCACTTTGACTAGATATTGTGACTCAAATTGGGTCGGAGACATAGATACCAGGAGATCAGTGAACATTTGAATGCCTTTCACTTGGATCTGGAGTTATCTCATGGATCAACAAGAAGCAACCTACAGTTTCTCTTTCTTCTACTGAGGCTGAGTACAAAGCAACGTGCTTTGCCTCATGTGAGGCATTATGGTTTAGGAGACTTTTTGGAGACATGGGAGAAGTTCAAGAGCATCTTACAGTGTTACTATGTGACTAGCAAGGTTGCATGGCAATTGCAAGAAATCTTGTGTTTCATGCTCGCTCAAAGTACTTTGAGGTTCAATGTCACTTTGTGCCTGAGCTTACAGTGTTACTATGTGACTAGCAAGGTTGCATGGCAATTGCAAGAAATCTTGTGTTTCATGCTCGCTCAAAGTACTTTGAGGTTCAATGTCACTTTGTGCCTGAGCTTATCATTGATGAAGATGTGGATTTGGAGTATTGTCCTACAGAGGATAATTGTGCAGTTACCTTCACCAAAGCTCTCGTCGAGAGTAAGACCTTGGAGCAACATCTTCATCAGCTCGGTGTGGGGCCGAAACAGTAGTTCACCTTTGGGGTGAACATTGAGGGGGACTGTTGGATATCATTGCTATGGTGCGTCAAGCTCGCATTTTAATCCTCGTTGGGGGGTTGTGGTGGTCTAGTGTACTCATGTGTAGTAGCTCTACTCTTGCGAGGCTACTATCATTGCATGCTCTTTTTTGAGTATCATAGGTGCATTGGTTCAAGTGGCTCTTACGTGAATGGATCTCGTGCATTCAATTGGCCAATATTTGGAAAGGGTTATACTTCCTTGTGGTTTTTGGGTGTATCGGGGAAGCATCCACAGTCTTTTAAAAAAAAGTGTATGCACATTGGGACTTGAAGGCAGACATTCATGTTTAAACAAACGTGTAAAAGCATTAAGTCGTTGATAGAAAACCCAAACCCTAGAAAGCATGCACCATACCGGTAGCTTCACCATAATATTGAAAACCCACATCCTTGCTCACTTATATGCATGTGCCCAGCCATTGTTTGTCAACACGAGGTCACCTCTTGTCCTCGGCCCGGTCCTCGGCCCGGCCTAGCTGCCCATTCCTCCAAGTAAAGTCAATTGAGCTCCTATAGCCATCTGACACCAAAGTTTACAAATATTGCTCATTTTAAGTTTAATGTTCCTTTATGCTTTGGTCCTTATAAACTAGAGGTACTTCTTTTGGAATCATGGGCATAATACCCATGCGCCCATTCAAATACACTTTAAGAGAATACTTCAAAAATTCCATCTTGAATCACGGAGCTTTGGACCTTGACATGTAATCGTGGAGCATAGTAGCATCCGAGTGTGGTTTTCAATTTTTGCTTCCATGCTTTGTTATCTATTTTTTGTGGCTAAGCCATGAATTACCTTTCATACTCTAGGGCATATTTTTTTGGTGGATCTTTCCACATGGCTTCTACTTTGTAAGCACTTTCTCTAAATAGCAAAAATTTATCCACTCCTTGCATACTTCATGAACTTTAGTTACCTTGATATATCTTTCTTGTGATAGGGAGCCAAAGTTTGTAAAAAATGATAATTGATTAATTAGCAAATGAGATGCTCTTTTTTTCCTGAACGTGTTTCTAAGGTTTCATCAACTGTTGCGTGTGGTTTTGACAAATTATTTTGATAGTTACAAAACAATGTGGGCTTGAAGGGGAGGGATACAACCCTTCACGAAGGCGCGCATGCGAGAGCAATTTGTAAACATGCAGAGGTGAATTGGAGAGTAGAGAGGGTGTAAAGGGGTTTAAAGAAGAAAAGGTGAAGAGCCACCATGGGCATTGGAGAGAGAACCCTGCAGTTGCAAGAGAACCCACAAAGAAAAACTGCAATTAGAAGAGAACCCACAATACAAAATTGTAGTTAGAGAAGAACCAGCGAAAAAAAGCTACATGTAGTTGTGAAGCAAAGGGGGTTTCTGGAAGTAAGTGAAAAATCCACCATTTGGGCACTCTGCCACTGGGAGAGAGAGTTTGGACAACAAAGAGAACATTTGTACATGAAGAGATTGAGAATCGGGAGTAGTGTTGACTTGTCATTTACTCATGCAACACTGCAGACAAAAAGAACGATACACAACAATTTTGACTCCATAGGAAGTTTCTTCACAATTTTTTGAAAATATCTATGGGTGCAAATTTCTCATAGCTCTAGCTGTTCGGGAGATAGGATTTTTCAGAGATCCTAGAGTGATTAGTGATTAGTGATTAGAGGCAATCAGAAAACTGAGTGAGGAAAAGTGAGCGAGACAAGAATTTAGCTACTAAAAGACAAGCACAAGGTAGGGGCATAAGATGATAGACCAAAAAGGCAAAACATATTTGAATCGTTTTGCACTTTCAAACAAAGCATACATAGTTTTGAATGGTTCTTCACCCCAAAACATTTCACCAATATTGAAAATATGTTGAAAGCCACTTAAAGTAGACATTTTTATTCTCAATTCAAAAGTGAATCAATATATTGCATATACAAAGCCAAATATTATTGCACGGTCTTGCAATAACAAGGAGTGCCAAGCTCTACATAGACAACTTTCGCGGTAATAGCGGGAGGTAGGTCTTCTCAAGTGCTATGCACTCATAATCAATAAAGAGGCATCGAACACACTCCTTGTCTCCCTCTCTTCCATAATAGATGCTATCAACAGCCATAGCCCTTGCCATATCTTCTGCAAGCCATGGTAGAAATTTCAAAATTCAAAAGAAATCAATTTATGAGGAAACATTATAAAAACCAAGGCACCACAACCATAAATCTATCTCCTCTCCTTCCCACCTTCAGCTTGGATTCACCTCTTGTCTCCTCAAAGTGGGAAACATGCTTCTTCTACGTTCAAACTTTAATGTCAACAATATTTACCACCCTGTGGCACAAAGCAAGGTTGATGCAGATGTTAAAAAAAGTTATCATGAAGAGCACCCCATTTTTTGCACCTATGATTGATACCCACCCTGAAAGATGCACTTGGAGAGTTCCTACAAGCATGTCCCCACCACAAATATTTGCTTTTTAAGTATTTATTAGCATAGAGCCACTGGGTGTTAGTCACTTCCACAGAGAATTAAATTGGCCTCTCGCTTTAATGATTGCTCGCAACAGATACATGCCAAAGCCAGAAAACACACATCAAAACTCACTGCACACTTTTAAAGCAGCAATTTTCTAGATTTATTTATTCTCATCCATAGTGGCACCCAATTCACACACCACCTAGGAGATATGATTTGGTACATACGATACATACGGTTCAATACGATACGATGGAGGTACGGTTGACCATTTTTTGCCTTGCTTTTTTTAAAACCATTTTTTGGGACTGTTTTTTGATCTTTTTTTCACTCATCACAAGTGCTCATTGCTCAAGTCTATCCTCTCCCTCAAGCTCTCCTTCAAGGCTCAAGCCTCTCGCTCCCCTCTAGACTCTCTCAATCATCTCCCTCTTCCTCCACCAGATTTTTTTATTTTCAAGTATTTTTTAAATGAACCGTACCTCTACCGTATCTTTATTTTCAAAATTTAGCGAGGTGTTCCGAGACCGTATTTGAACGTACCGTACCGAATCGAACTTTTCACACCTGACAGCTATGTTCTCATCCTTTTCAATTAGCACACATCCCTTACTCTCTATTTTGATAACATGAAAGGTGACAAACTTTGCATAACCAAGCTGAGCTTTTTTACACCATTTGTGATAAGATACACGATACTGAACCTTGTTAAGAAACATCAGAATCATATCAATGCAAAATCTGATATTGTCACTCTCACCAACACAATTAATCTTAAAGTGACGAGACAAAAATTCAGGTGAAGGCATAAGATCGCCCGACTAGTAGACCTTACTCTGCTTCAATTTGCTTTGGCGCAGCACACTGCGGCTGCTCTTGAGCTCAACTTCACGACATGCTCAAGAAAAACCTTTGTTGAAACAGAAACCCAAACCTTACACCACCCAATGTATTTGAGCAGCTAATTAAGAAAATTGTGCGTGCACAAGTCCACAACTCGTGTACAAAATGGTATGCATTGACCCGATAAGAGTGTTGTACATTTAGCCCAATTGCACTTGGGAGGTGAGGTTGCTAAGCCGTTTACTGCCTCTCATCTGCTGCCCTTGGCAGTCATGCGGTGTGGTTCTCAACATAATTTTGAAGAACTTGAGACACCAAATGTTTAACATCTGTCCCCTGACGCTCTGCAAGGTTCTTCACACTATGATATAGTTCTTCTTCAAGTTGAACATTGGACCCCAATTTCAAATCCTTTCCGGTGTCTGTCCAAGTGTCTATGCAATGTTTCAACTGTTCAAATCCCTGAAATCTCAACAAGAATTAGCATGCATGTCACAATGGATTAGTATGCATGTCAAAATTAGATCTCATTATGCAACAAATTTATGTGTGCCCTTGCCATATATAACCTAGAAAACTGGGCCATGGAAGTTGAACAGCAATAACTGGAAAAATACAAGCACACCCTCCGCCAAGGGCACCTTAAACACATCAGCTACCAAATTTGCCTCTCACTGCAGATTTGAGATGTTGCCGTTGCTGATAGACTGTAAATGCATTTGTCTACAAATGCTCACAGTAATTGTGCTCCCATGGCAACTTGCAGATACTTCCCAGATCTACAGCATGTTACCATCTGCCACCTCGTATTAGTAAGAGTGTGCCTCCCTATAACAAGTTCCATTTGGTGTTTAATCAATCAACTTTCACGTTGTTTCAAGGCGCAGGATTTGACAGTGTGACAAGACTACTCGTGTATACGCCATCAACTTTCATGTCATCGTGCTCACTCGTGCTCTAAGCCCACCTCTTTTGCAGCCAAACACAAAATTAAAAGGAAGCTTGCTTAGCCACAACCATCTGCCACCTGGTATTTCCCAATAAGAAATTCATTTGGTGCCTAATCAACGAATTTTCACTGTTTTGAGGTGCAGGATTTGATAGTAAAAAAGGGCTACTCATGTGTACACCATCAACTACCATGTTGTCGCCAACGGGCTCTTGCCCGAGTAGTTTAGCCCAACTCTGAAACTACCCTTCTCCCTAACGTTAAGATCTGGGTTCAACCCTTGGCCCCGTGTGTGTGTGTATGTGTATGGTTGTGGGACCATGTTGTCATACTTACTGATGCTCTGAACCCACCTCCTTCACTACCAAACCAAATTCGCAGGGAAGCTTGCCTACCCACAATTGAAATGTGATTTCCATGCTAGGAACTTAGTTCCTAGCCTTATACAGCTTGCAACATGTGCAAGCACTCATATACTCAGCATGCCAAATTGTAGACAAGACATAAAACTATCATGACCACTGCAGCTATGGGTATGAAAGTGCAACAGTCACCACAAAGCCCAGACAGAAAACACAGCATGCAACTGTGTCCCTCAAAAATTTGCAAGCACTTTAGAACAGGATTCTATCCAGTGATTGAAGCATTACAAAAAAGTAGAAACTAACCATTTCTTGGTTGAGTGAGATTCAAGGACGACTATCGTTCCTATGCTTTGCATTTTCAACATGGAATCCTTGACAACCGAGTGCACATCACAGAAATTGTGTCTCCACATGGAATAACATGGCATAGATCTAGAGAGGAGACTCACCTCTCTAGCTGTGTAGTCTCCAAAGGATTCTCCAGCAAAACGCTTCAACTTCCAAGCATGAAACAATGGAGTCAAAACCTTCTCGAAGTCCTGAATTTTCACTTTTTCCATGAATGTCTGTGCCAGCCGAGTCTGATTCGAGGTGCCTCCAAGCCATATCTAAAAATCCAAAGCAATAAGACACCATCAACATAAGTTTGTATCCGCACATACATGGTGAATCTACAGCCTAGCCAGATTTTACTATTGTAACTCTAATCTCTTCGGACAGAAGTAAAGCTAAGAGAAGGACTTGCATGTAAGGCCCTAGGTTTTAGTCGACACTTCACTTCTAACTCAATACTCTACCTCAGAAGAGCTCAGAAACAGAATTTTAAACCATTAAAAGCTTATTGGCAGCTTGGCAAGCCTTGTCTTAGAGTCCTCAGACTCTCTATGTATACACAACCTTGACAAAGTATCATGTCAAGCTTCCATGAAAACAACTGGACATAAAAAAGGAAAACAAATTTGAACCTACCACGTGCCAATGCTTCCAGCTCATTCAAGCAAAAAAAAAACTGAGAAAAACTACAGCAATGGAGTGTTGAAGAAAAGACAAAGAAAAGAAACCTGATAGCTATTGGGTCCATCACCAACAAAGCCCAACTCTGCCATATATGGCCTTGCACACCCATTCGGACAACCAGTCATTCTCACAACCACAGTGTCTGAACTTTTTAAGCCAACCTGAAAGTCATAAAGTTCAATTGAAGGATAAGAGAAAATGGTCGAGCTGGGACTCCTTCCCTGAAAACCCCCAGTCATCCATATAGTTTTGGGGACAACCCCCCCAAAAATGCCACCCCTTTAAAACAACAAGGCTCCAAACAAAACAAGCTGTCACAACACCCATGTAGGTTTTCTGAGACCAGTACAGAAGGACATGAACTGCCAGATACCTTGTCAAACATTTTTCGTATACGACGTAGGATGTCTGGTGCACCCCGTTCTGCCTCTGTTATGGCAAGAGGGCAGAGAGGTAAGGCTGGGCAAGCCATTGAAGTCAAATTCAGAGGATCAACCCAGCGAGGATGCTGCAAGGCAAAAAACCTTTACATTATAACCTGTAGAGAATTTGGCTCCTTCTACTGAAAGAGCATAGAAGCCTACCAGCAGTCCTCCTTGGCGAAGAGACCTTGAAATTTCTTGTTTCCACCCTGCTCGCACGTCGCATAGGATCAGGTTTTGATTTGGAGTGAGGCGAACGCTTAGGTTGTACTTCTCAATGATGTCTCTTAACACTTTCTTAGCTGTCTCCTTGACCCGCCCGTTATCTACATGTATGCCGACGAAATGTCGGCCATCTCCCTGCAAGAATCCACATTGCCGCGCACACTAGACATAAGAAGTCTTTGTACTAATAAAAAGTTAACAGTAGGCATAAAGCAAACACAAGCCTTGTAACTTTCATCGCTCTCCTATAATGTCACAAAAGATCCTACCTGTTCGTGCCAGCCCAAGTAACTTTTGAACTCCCAGGGAGGAAGTTCTTGAAAAGGTTCGATGTGCTTCCCATAATACTGCTCTACTACGGTTCGAAATTTATCGATTCCCCATTCTTGAACAAGGTATTTCATTCGAGACATCCTCCTATCATCCCGCCTGCCATAGTCCCTTTGAGTGGCAACAATGGCCTTAACCACATAAAGAATATCCTCTTTTGGGACATAACCCAGAGGCTCTGCCAGCCTTGGAAAAGTATGTTCCATCCTGTGCGTCCTTCCCATACCTCCTCCAACCTGTTGCAACAAGTGAGCTCTCTCTCTCTCTCTCTCTCTCTCTCTCTCTCTCTCTCTCTCTCCCCTTTTGTCAATTCTTGAAATATGCTGCTCTAATTCCTTGGACAAAGTTCTTAGATGTCTGAGCTCCTCAACTTAATAATTGGATCACCCCTTATCCCCCCCCCCCCCTCTCTCTCTCTCTCTCTCTCTCTCTCTCTCCCCCTTGAAATATGCTGCTCTAATTCCTTAAGACAAAGTTCTTAGATGTCTGAGCTCCTCAACTTCATAATTGCATCACCCTAACTTTAGAAGCCCTGCCGAAACTTAAAACCTCATCAGGTGCTGCAAAACAGCACTACCCTATGGCTACAATTTCTACCATTACAAAATAGGTGGTAGACCTTTGAACTTCTCATTGTATGCAACTTCCTGCATGTATGTATGCATGCATTCATGTACGTACGTATGTAATTTACTTGTATGTATGTACTTGTACTTGAATGTATCATGTATCACTGTATGTCCGTATACAATCTTACACACGCACATGTGAGCACATATACACACAAGCACATATATAGAGCACACAAACATGTACACGTACATTCCTGCACAGACACATGCCTGCAGCTGACACACAGATCCCCTCAATCCCCTTCATTGACTAGGTCACTCTCTCACCATCAATGACACTCCCTAGTTAAGTCTTAAGGTATATAAAATGTGGAAGACCCGATTGAAGTCTTAAGGTACAATGCTGCAGCCACAAGAGTCTCCCGCACCAATAAAAAACCAGGCTCCATAGGCCTTGCTAATGTGCTAATATGGCATTGAAATGACCAACATGGAATACAATTAGAATAAATGTGTAAAGAAGAGAAAGGCGAAAACTTAAAAGCTTGTTACTTACATAAATATTGAAGCCTTTGGGTTCTCCATCATCATCACAAAGAGCAACTAATCCAACATCATTTGTCAGGATGTCAACAGAATTGTCCTTCGGTACAGTAACAGCAACTTTAAACTTTCGTGGAAGAAACTGAGTACCATATATTGGCTCAGGTGACCCCTCAAAATTGGTGCCATGGGAATTATCCCTCAGAGCTTCTACAACATCAGGAGGATCGGCTGACATAATCTTCTCCCCATCCACCCACAAGTCATAGTAGGAGCCAGCCTGAGGGGCTAAAAGTGCAGCTATCTTATCAGCAGTTTCTTGTGCAAACAAATAATCTTTCCTGACAAAAGGAGCTGGAGGAGCCAAGACATTGCGGTTCAAATCACCACAGGCACCCAATGTTGAACCCATATTTTTTATGATTGTGCTCATGACAGTCTTTAAGTTATGCTTCAAAACGCCATGGAGCTGGAAAGTCTGCCGTGTTGTCAAGCGGAGAGTTCCAATCCCAAACTGATCGGCAAGCTCATCCATAACTAGGTAGAGTCTGTTTGAAACCTTTCCAGATGGTTGTTTAGTCCTCAGCATAAACTGGTAGGACTTTCCTCCTGCCCTGTCCTCCCTGTTGTCTTGCTGATAGCTTCCATGGAACTTGATCAGTTGGACTGCTGCTTCATTGATATTAGGAGCCTCAGTTTGCAGCTCCTCCTTTAAAGGATATCGTAGGTAATTGCTTTGTTCCTTGAAAATCTCTACTTTGCTGCGTTTCACAGGGAGAGATGTCGGTGGCTTGACTGGCTGCAACATAACAATTTGCTATTGTAGATTACACTTACAGCCGTAGCAACACCCCCCCCTCCCCTCCCCGGGGCGCAGAAAAACAAAAGACAGACCTCTCAAAATTCATTTCTCATCCTAAATAACAAAAAAGTCATTCTGGTTAATCATTTGAAACATTACAATCCTCATCAGACATAGCTAAGAGAGTGCTGAGTTCAAAAAACTTCTGGACACCAAAATCAACTCTCCATATTGTCCTCAGAAGTATGCACCTTTCCTATAAGGTTTATGATTCCCATGGTGACCAAAACTGGCTTCAAAACAAGCTCCTTATACCCTTACCTGTCCCCCATGCATAACTGTGCTAAGGTAGCCCCATGGACAAAAATAAACTGGTTCGACATTCAAAATTCACATCTGAACAATCCTTTTGCAAATTGCCATTAATTCAAAAAAGCCAAGTTTTGTTCCAGTTCCTTGCCCAGACCAGAACAAGTAGGTCTGACCTTGGGTTAATATTTGCACTTTTCCACCAGGGACACAAGGTGCAAACAGAAGCAATTTGCCATTTCTACAGTGAACATGGGCCATTATATAGCTTCTACACTCTGTACATGAGTTAAGCCAGCCGAAATTGCCCAATGACCAAATACCCAATCACACAAACTCACTATTACTTGAAGTTAGCCTCCCTCCAACATTGCTGAGTCAGCTACCCACACAAAAGTCTTCAAATAGTATCTACCAGAAAGAAGCCCCCACAACAACCAAATAGAACAAAGAAGATGGTACAAAGTCACGAAACAGGCTCATCCAAGTAAGACAAAAACATTACAGGGAGAGGGGAAAGCCAATATTAATGCACAAATCTTACAGAGCGATAAATCGCATGGAGAGATAAGTTGCATTGCAATTTGTGGTTGGGCACGTCAATGGCACCCACACTCAAATCGATAAATAAGGAAAATGAGAAACTCCATAATCATGCTTCACCACATACAAAAGCCTCTCAAAAACTGCCTCCCATTGGCAAGCTCTACCCATTAAAAAAGACCCACTTTAATCAGCTAGACTAAACGTGTAAGATTTTTGCATGGAGGACCGTCATCCTTCCTCAGAAGAAATGCAAGCACCAGCTTCCTCAACTAAACATGCACAAAAAAACCAATTCTAGACCAGGAACAATCTTGTAGAAAGCCTAAAGCGATCAACCTAAGCCTATGGCCTCCTGCAATGGTGGTAACATAAAAAGAGTGTAGTAACTGGGCGAGATAATAAAGCTTTGATTTAAGAAGGTATTCGACAATTTAGTGGAAAGTACAGAACCTTACCGCTGCCACAGCTTTCACAGATTGTAGCTTACACATTTGGCTTAGCCTTCGATTTTCCAAGCCCGGTATGCATGAACTCTTGTTTCCCTTTAAGCCTTCAAAGGTGGTGAAACCCGGGGCTAGAACAGTGGACAGACTGAATGCTTTCCCTTCATAGCCAAGCGTGCCTGCCATCATCGAAGTGTGAGCGAGCGCAGCTCCAGAAATCTCCATCTCTCTTACTAAGCCAATGTACCGAGTAAAAGCTCCGTTCCAGACAGAGGATTACTTCCTGTCAGAGGACAATCAAAGGTTCAGAATGATCGATTGGAATAAGCCACAGTTCACACCATGGATACAAAACTGCATACAACAATATGTGTACTAAATAGTCAAGCATTTCCTACAGAGAGATCTGTACCATCTTCTCATAGAAAGGGGAACCTATAACTGCATGCAAATCCACAGAAATTCGTTCAAGCTAAGTACCCCCTAGGATGCAGTGGCCCATGCAGCGAAAAAGCGACCATTTCAAAACAACTTCTTCACAAAGCTTCAAGAAGTTACCTTACAGACTGTCTGCAGCTCTTAGGTGCAAAAGTCTGATGAAGCTAGATTCCTGCAAGCCAGGTAGCAGCCACCCTTAATGCAAAAGATAATCACACGAATGCGCATGAAACCTCGGCTGCCCTTGACTGTATCCTGGTAAAATCCCTAATGCAGAACCCTTGTCAATCACTCAGGAACTTGGACAGCAAGTGCATATGCCATGAAAATGCGTACCGCGCCAAGTTCATCAAGCAATACCTCTGTTGATCAGAAACCCTAAAGTCCTACGTAAACCCAATTGCACCAAGTTCAACAAGTACCCCTATTGATCAAAACACTCCTGAATAAACCCTAGTGCACAAGCAATACCCCTGCCGATCAAAAGCCCTAAAGTTCTGCCTTAACCCTACTGCACCAAGTTCATCGAGCAGTACCCCTGCTGATCGAAAACCCTACAGTCCTGCTAGAACCCTAATGCACCAAATTCATCAAGCAATGTCCCTGCTTATGAAAACCTCTAGAGCCCTAAGCAACATCAAAGGCTGCTGCACTAAGCTCGTCAAGCAATACCCCTGTTTATAAAAAACGCCTCTTCGAGAAGAAAATGGCCTCTTCCTGGGAGACGCAAACCGTCCAAATGCAACGCATCCACAGGCCCTAAGAAGACAGGCTCGAGGAGGAAACCGTGCAGGCACGCGCCCACAATGAGAAAGTTGAAATGAAATAGATTTCTGATGTCCTCAATGAGGACATTCTGATGTCCTCAATGACATCTCATTGACCCCTTGAATATAGAGGAATGTTGGAGAATCTATCTATTTGGCCATCAAAACTATTTTCTTGTGTCGATGGATCTTTTGGGTATGCCATTGTCACGGATAGCTGATGCATGTGGTTCTATTCCATCAAATGGTCACATTGGCAATCCATTTCTATGGGAATTTTCCTCTTGATGAGAGAGGGAATGTAACACCTAGAGTCGTTGTGCGCTTTGCCTTGCCTACTAAACCCACCATATGGTGCTTCATCTTGAAAGAGAGTTCGATTTTGATTTTACAAAGAGAGAGAGACATGAGAGAGAAGGAAAACAATGTCTTTAATGAAGATCTGTGTGTGTGTGTGTGTGTGAGAGTGTGAGTGTGTGAGTGTGTGTGTGTGTGTGTGTGTGTGTGTTTTGACATGACAAAATCCCAAAAGACTGAACCTAGCTTGAAATAAAACATCATTTACTGTGATGATACTTGCCTTGACATTATTTGAATCGACAACACTTGTCTTGACAAAAGAGATTCAAATTATAGCGTAAAAAGATAAGTTAAAAACTTGTTTAAGAAAATTGTCTGTAAAAGTCTCATTGTGGTTTGTCTTGGTGCCAGCTTTCATGACGATATTAGGCCTCCTTGGACTTGAGTCTTAAGACTAGACTAAGTTAAAACCTTGTCTAAGAAAATTGTTTGTAAAAGTCTCATTGTGGTTTGTCTTAGTGCCAACTTTCATGATGATATTAGGCCTCCTTGGACTTGAGTCTTAAGACTAGGACTAAGTTAAAACCTTGTCTAAGAAAATTGTTTGTAAAAGTCTCATTGTGGTTTATCTCGGTGCCAGCTCTCATGACGATATTAGGCCTCCTTGGACTTGAGTCTTAAGACTAGACTAAAGTAGCACTTTTCTTCTTTGTCTATCTCGCATATTCCAAACATCTGAAGAAAAAATGTAGAAAGAGCAAACAAGATTCTATGGGATGACACGCTTCAAATGGTGATGGATTTTTCACCCACGTCCCAAATAAAAGAAAATCACCAAAAAAAGAAATACATGGTTACACATGCAATCTTCTTATCGAAGATGAAGGCAAACACACTCATGCTCCACATTTAATTCATCCATAGTTATCCAAGGGGATCTAGAATTAAGCTTAGAGTTCTTTGAGAAAGTTGGGTAACAATAAGCAATCATAGTAGAAAACTTTACAACAACCTCTCTTTCTCTTAAATCTTTGCTTATATATCAAGCCTCTAAGCATCAATACTCATTTTGGGCCGGCCAAGGCAAAGGCCTTAGTAATACCTGCTTAGTTACAAAGTCATCATTAGAAGGATATCAAAAGGGTAAGCATTAAATATCATGGATATTGTTGTTGAGAAAAAAGGTTCAAAACTATTCTTTATTCAATCCTATGTAAAATGTTCTCATCACTTTATGTAATAGTCATTTCATTTCAACCTCTCTCTTTCTCTCTCTTCAACATCATTGCACGTCTCTCTGGCAGGCTATTGTGAAAAATGAAAGCATTTTCACCTTGTTTGATAGTTGAAGATGGAGGCACACACATTAATACACTATATACTCCACATTTAATTCATCCATAATTATCCAAGAGGATCTAGAATTAAGCTTAGAGTCTATGACGTTCCTATCACTCTACGGACACACACGGGACATACTCTGGCTACGCGGAGACGAAGAAGGCAAGGCTCTTGTTCACCTCTTAGCCATAGAGTAGAATGAGGAGACCCCATCCCGTCGGGGTAGATGTAGGGGCCTACCTTCCCACACTAGTCCGAATGCCCAGGATACTCTGACCCAGACGTCTCACCCTTGAACCCTAAGCCTCCTCGCCACTCGCTCTCCGGTGTGTGTACTCAAAGTCCAGTCGAGCCTCACGTAGGCATTACATGCTATGTGACTTTAGCTCCCCCTTAAGAAGAGTTTTTGTCCACGAAAACAAACTCTAGATAATTCTTGGTCAGCGTACTAAATGTTCCCATGTAAATGCCTTTTATTCCATGTCTTTCCATTGAACAATTGTCTCTCAGTACACAGTATGCCTCATGTGCCGATCCCTAAACTCTAAAATCCTTTCAAGTTCATGTGGAATAGACGGTGGTTCAATGAGCTCTACCACAATGCTAGGAGAAACTACGTTTTCCTTATGGTGTATGGTTTTTCGTAGTCTACTGACATAAAAAATAGGATGAACTCGAGAGTTCTCTGGCAACTCAAGTTTGTAAGCTACGCTACCAACCCTCTTAAGGATTTTGAAAGGACCATAAAGTTTTTGACACTTTCCCATCTTGACAGTCTCCAACTTTCCCATCTTGACAGTCTCCAACTTCATAGGGACTTTCAATACATAGTCACCTTCTTCAAAGGCCACTTCCTTGTAACCCTTATTTGCATACGTTTTCACACAATCTTGTACATTGTGTATGCTATCTTTTGTTGCATGTAGCATATCATGTATGCCTTCAAGGAGATCCTTGACAAACTGAATCTTCTCCTTTTGAAGCCCTAGGGCCACAGGAGACCTCGGCTAGAATCCATACATAAACATGAATGGGCTAAATCTAGTCGTTGTTGAATGGGCTAAATCTAATCGTCGTTGAATGCTTTGCACTATCCAAATGTGGCAGGTACTCCTCCTAATTGGATTGCTTTTTACTAACATATGCTCGGACCGTGTCTTCCAACACTTGGTTAACTCTTTTGGTCAAACCATTAAATTGCGGATGGTCGGTTGTACTCATACTAAGAGTAGTGTCTAACTTTTTCAAGACTTCCCTCCAAAAGTGACTATCAAGCTTCCTATCTCTATCAGAAACTATATCTACATGTAGGCCATATAGTTTGTAAGGATGTTCAATGAACAACCTAGCTAACTCAGGAGCTTTCACCTCCTTTTCAATAGGTATAAATTTAACCATCTTGGTCAATCTATCAAGAACAACTACCCAAACCGAATCATTCCCTCAATTCATTCTAGGTAAACCAGTGATGAAATCCATGGAAATACTTTCCTATTTTCCTTTGGGAATATCCAATGGATGTAGCAAAAATCCAACCTTGAGGCACTCATGTTCATTTACCTGACACTTCTTGCATTTCAAAACAAAGTCTTGGACGTCCTTAAACAGACCAGGCTGATAAAACTATCTTTTGACTACTGCCTAGGTCTTATGTATCTCGGGATGACCAGCAGCCAAACTATCGTGACTTTCCATACGAATTTGGGCCCGAAAATCACCAATAGTTAGTACACAAACTCTACCTTTGTAGAGCAGGTACTCGTCTCATCAAAATGGAATAGTGTCTATACTTATCACCCCCAAATGAACCAATGTCTAGTGGTTGTAAATGGTTCACCCCTGAGCTCTCCGTCTCAGTACATAACCCAAGAGACTCACCTAGTCACTCCGGACTAGTTCTCACTCTTCTTCTCGTGGAAACCTTGGCTAATTGCTTCGAATTAGCGCTCCTTTCCAATGAGGAAGGTGTAGATCACGATCTTGAAGTATGCTTCAAGAAGACAAAAGAAAAAATCTTAGATGTTTCTAGTAAGATGATCAACAAAGGTGTTTGATGTAACAACTTGTACGAGTTAAGCTCTCTTACAAAGATTATGGACAAAGGCGTAAGTAAACTTTGACATGAGTAGTTTGGCCACATCAAATTTTCCATGCTTTAAAAAATGCAAAAAATAGGTATGATGGCATGCAACAAAGTGAAATGGTCTCATATGAATAATGGGCCCAAGGTCAATGGACCATGCCCATGGACAACACTTATGATAGTGTGAAAGGGGTGGTCATGTATATATGCTACATATGCCATATTTGGGGTACCTTTTGATAATCATTAATATACAAGTCAATTACTCTCTCTTCTCTCTAAACCTAGGCTAATCAACCTAATGTAGTCTAATCCAAGGCTAATTAGGATAATCCAAGGCTAATCTAGATGCTCCTTTCTTTCATTGGTATCAGAGCTTAGTCTTTGATCCCCTTTCATCCTAGTTCCAAGAAAATTTGAGGAATTCTTAGATTTCTTGATTTTCTTGATCAAGAAGAGGAACACGATAATCTTGATTGAGTGAATTTGATCCTTTTAATTCATCTTTCCTAAGTTTTGGGGCCATGGGTTGGCTGAGGACCAAATTTTGAGGAAGCCGCTCCTAATTTCAAATCCTAGGATCAAAATTGGTGGAAAATTTGCTAATCAAGATTAGTACTAATCAAAACATTTTGTCTCTTACCCTCTTCTCTGTTGATCTGGGAGTTTTGGAGCAACAATTTCTACCATTGAACCTTTGAGTGGTGTTTGGGAGTTCATTTGTTAGGTATTGAAGCTTCAATGGTGGAAAATGGCGAGCTAAATACTTTTGCATCACTCGCACAGCTGGCCGCTAACAAATGAGCCAAAATCTAGCGAATCTAGGAGGTTCAAGCTTCATAACTTCTTAGTCTTGTTCCATAATGGCATTTCTTGAGGTTTGAGAGCTTGCTTAGGACTACAATAAGACAAAACGAACATTGTTAAATTCTTCGTTTGGAGCCTCACGGCGGGCTGTCGCGCATTGCAGTGAGGCCATCAAGGTTCTCTTAAGTTCCTTAAGCCTAATATCTTGGAATATTACTTTCCAATCTCATACTAATAGGGATAATAACATGTGATTGGAACTTTTTCTCTTGTTCATAAGGGGGAAAATTGCTGCATGATTCTCTTAGGGATTAATGGAGAAGGGAGAAAGCATAATGTGGCTTACCTTAATACTTATCAATCTCTTAATCATGAGTGAGTTTTGATTAAGCTTTACATAAGCTAATTAAAGAAATAGAAGAACATAAGCAACATTTGGGGATTTGGCTCCATTTTCAGCATTGCTTGGCAATTAAGAATTTCCATGGTTCAAACTATGGCATTGAGATCCTTTCATGAATTGTTACATGCCATTGGAAAGTTGTAGATGCCATTGGAAAGTTGTTCTCACTTGAGACCTTTTCTGACTTATCCTTCCACTTAATAATTTCTCATGAATACACAGTACACCTGGTGTTCTAGTCTATGAACCTAAGAATTCTCCTTGGTTCATGTGGAAGTGCAGTAACTCCAAGGACTCAACTATAACTTTAAGACAAACTACGTAATCTTGGTGATGCATTGTTTTCACATGCCACTTACATGAAAAGCTAGGTGTACTCCCGGAAACTCAAGTTTGTAGACTATGCTACCAACCATTTGTAGATTATGCTACTAAATATGTGTAGAATATGCTAACATGCTATGCTACCAACTCGTCTCTTCTCCTTACATAGCTCTACGGCCATAGGAGATCTAGACTAGAGTCCATAAAAACAATGTAAATGAAGCAAAACTAGTAATGAACAACAAAAAACAGATTCCAAAGGTGAGAGGTACTCCTCTCCACTAGATTATTCATCTATGCACAAGAATATGCTCTAGAACCTCGTTGGGTTTTCAATTCGACCACCATGTATCTACGGATGGTTAACCTCACTCTTACTTAGAGTGATATTTAAGCTTTGAAGATTTTCCTTCAAAGATGACTATCAAACTTTCTATCTCTACCCAACACTATATCTGCGAGCGAGCAGGTTATATAGTTTGTAGAGATGTTTGATAAAGAGCCTTTCAAACTCATATGTTTTCACATCTTATTAGTTGGTCAAATTTTGACCATTTTACTTTTTACTTCAAGAAGAGTTTTTGTCCGTGAAACAACTGGAAAAGTTGTAAAGAAGTGTCTATGTGTAGACCATATGGTCATCTATGCCTGTAGCTTTCCTAAGTACTACGACAAGGAAATTAAGACACACAACATATATTTTCCTTAAGTACTACGACCAAGGAAACATGAAACACTCGTGTTTCATCTGGGGAACACCAAACCATAGTTGCCACTTGCAACTATGAAAGATGTTAATAAAACACAAATTGCTACTAAAACATCGAATAATATCATTCCTTTATTATACACCAGAAGTTCTCAAATCCTCAAGAACCTCATAATGAATGTGTTCCAACATTCAAGGAATTCCTTTGCATGTTCTACGACATCAAAGATGTTTTCCTCTTGTGGTGAGAAATCGCATGGACTTTAATTCAACAAATTTGTGCAATTGTTATACAAGTCTTTAACAAATTGTTCTATAATGTGGTAAAGTTCAATCGACCACAGAGTTTAAGGAAAGCTACACTTTCCTCTCTCCAAAAGTTCTTGCATTCTTCCAAGAACCGTTTACACATCTTGCAACAATGAAGATGATTTCCACATAGATAGCATCTATGTGATGTATAGTGTCTACACACTACTAGAAAACAAGAGTAACGTGAACCAATAAGAGTATTACTCCCAGCCCACGAGTAGATACATGCCTATCCACATGTCTACTCCTGAAACCACTTTGGTTGCTTGGCAATACATATCTATGTTTCTACGACCAACCATGTCTCTACGGACATGTTTATGGGCTATGTATGGTCACATCCAAAAGTTAATAGCACCATCTAGACACACGTCTACAATTGTGGTCGCAATGGACACCTCTACTAATGTGAAACAATATCGTAAACCATTTCAATTATGGGAAATGATTTACCACCATAAAGCAATAAATGAGAAACTCTTTATCTCTTACCCAGTCTACATATATATATGCTACGATATGTGGATTAGGTATGATTCTAACACACCTTACATTGATAGACAAACAAAATCAATCTCTGTACTTTGAGACTGCTTTGACATGAATAACACATCCAATTTGTGTTCAATATTAAAATGAAGTCTATCATATAACACAATATCCAATTTGTGTTCAATATTAAAATGAAGTCTATCATATAACAAATCTTTGTTGCCTCCTCATTACAGTGGCAATGCACTACCTACCTATAGGTGGCAATATACTACCCAACTGTAACCGATGACAACAAAAAATAACAGGTCATGTACGCACTTCATAAACATATTACAAAACACAAATTTGTATGATTATTCTTTTTCCTAGCGAAGTAAAGAGGAAAAACATCCACTTTACCTTGTCTATCAAAACACCAAATCTTTTCCTCGATTTGGTTGAGTAACTCCGTACTCCTCTAATAGTAACCCATGAATATACCCTTCTCAAGTTTGGATATTTATAGAGCTGTCTATAACAAGACACTCGAGCTGCAAAGTGTTCATCTAGAATTGACTCAAAACCTTTGGCACTACAGCACAAAGTATGGGGCATTCCAACACCAAATTATTGTTGATCCAACATCTAATCAACAACTATGCCAATCTCTGAACTCTACGGTTCAGTATCTAACTATGAGTCCCATTAGGCCATGATAGTAGCCTTATACTTTAACTTTCAGTGTGATTATAAATAGCAAAGTCCCTAAAGAAGTTGCTCAAACTTTGTGGTACCGACTCATGGCCATCTACCATGCTTGAGCATAGTGTGAAAATAATTTCACGCATACTCAACTACACACTGAACACTCTTACCAATTTGGTTTAACACCAAATTGACAAGGTTAGGGCTTTATCTAGAATAACAAACACATATGGTTTGTGACTTTCCATAAATATTGAGCTCGTTGGAAGTCAACACCTATATCGGTTAAATGAATCTATCTCTTTCTTTTGATAATTTATCACCCCTATTTGACACAAGGTCAAGTGGGCATGAAGGGTCCACCCTTGAGCGCTCCGTCTTAGTACATAACCCAAGAGATTCGTCTGATCACTTTGGCACTCTTCTTCTCGTAGACCTCAGCTGATCACTCCGGATTAGCACACCTTTCTAACAAGAAAGGCGATGACCGTTGGAAAGCGCACGTGCATACAACAATACTATGCCAAAGTATAAAAATGATCAAGATAACTGCTAGGCATTCTGTACTAGCATCAAGATCAAGATTTGTGGTCACTCTAGATTAATGCCAAATTTAGTGTGGGTTGCCTCTAATCTCTTCATATTAGCTTCAAACCTTGAGTTTGTTGAAAATCCAAAAATGGGATTGATCATGGTGATAGATATATATTAAGCAACATAATTAAGGTGGGTTAAACCACACTAAGAACTCTATAAGAGAGAGAGAGAGAGAGAGAGAGAGAGAGAGAGAGAGAGAGAGAGAGAGAGAGAGATTGCACACTCAACACTCAATTCTATTGCTCTATTACATTCACAATGAACCATACAATGATATAGGCTTTCTAGCCTTATCCCACTTTACACATCATCATCCATGTGGCAACTCCTTTTCCACCCTTTTGGTCAACACTCACACGCCATTCAATATTACATGTGGCATTCTTATCTTGCCACAATATCTTGCACCTCTGGGGGGTGCATTCACACACCTAACCAAATAGCCCGTTCATTTTACATTGCACATTTCAACACCCCTCCTCATTGGCTGTGTGCATAAAATCTCTCTAATCAATTTTATCAACTCACACCTAGACACCTCAAGTCTGTTTCGAGCACCAAGTTGCTTGGGCAGAACCACCTAAGTGCTTTTAGGACACCCACATGTCCAAGAAAAGGAACCAACCCATAAAGTGTGACGCCTATGCATGCACAACTCAACGCACACCACAATTGCATTCCTTTTGAGATCCCCACTAGGATCAGGTAGAGGACCCTCATAACATGGGTGAGTTGCAATTTACAGTCCTTTTTAAGGCTCTTCGTGGCCTAGGCAGGGAACCCTTATACAATCTGGGTGAGAGAAAAAAATATAAACATTTGGTCAAAGACAGGCAGTGGACCCAATATACCAAAGTATCCATGGCTTTCTTTTTGTAATGCCAATAATTGCCCATTATTTTAGGGTTGTGAAGAAGGGATACAAATCCATTTCCCATAGGCAATAGAAATTAAGCATACATGTTACAAAGCATGTGAATATTAGCATATTACACTTTTGAAAGTGTCAAACCCTTAAACTATTTCTCCTGAAAACCAATGGCCATGAAACCTTATCTTTTTTTCTCGATCTTGATAAGGCACTTGTAGATGTTGAGTTGCCGCGTAGAGGAGCTAGCGGCAACGTCTTCTTCTTTTCCTCTTCTCCTCACCTGCCTACTACTCTCATGAGAATGATGGAGCTGCACCTTTTCTATACTCATGAACGATGAGCTGCACTAGTGGATTGTCAGTGGTGTGGAGACGGCCTGCTAAGGGAGTGCTACTGCCACTAGTGCTCAAGCTGCGAGCTACTTCCGACTGCCCTTCTCAGAGATGATAGATTCGGCCCTACTGATGCTGCTTTCTCATAGTTTGAAGAGACTCCAGTGCCATTCTAGAAAAAAACTAGGTCTTCTTGGGATCGTTTCTACGAAGTGGCTTCCAACACTGCATCTAGGACATCGTTTGGCAGGTTCATGTGAAGATTGGTCCGCACGTGTCTAGCGGCACCTTCTCCCCTTGCCGGACGAGTATGTCTCTACCTCCGCCCATCCTCTCTAGGGTTGAGCCCACGTGGCCCTGCTACCTGTAGTTTGCAAATTATTTCTTTATAAGCTTCTCATTGAGCTTCATGTGCACTTTCACTTTGTTACACTAATCTTTGTCATGCCTAACTTCCTTGTTTGCATTCCCTGAACTGTATTCTGCCATTGTGATTGCTTTCCAATCATCCTACTCCTTCATTCTCTCAAGAGCTACATGACTCAAGCTGCTTTCTTCATGCTGCTGCTTTACCTCCTTTACCTCTTTAATGAGGTTCACGGTGACCACAATCATGGCCACAATGAGCTTACCATTAAGCTCTCAAATCTGCATGCTCTTCCTTTTCATGCAACCATTCAAGGGTGCTTCATTTAAGGTTTCCCACAAGAAACCAAGGTGCATAAACCAGTGTGAAAGTTCCCACAACTTTCACAACTTTGCTCATCTCCTTAACATCCACAAGTGCGGATGACAAACAATGTGATTTTACACATGATTAAAGCTGTTTTTATCTTATAAACTATTGTTTCTCACAATTAGTATACTCAACTTCATTTAAATGCATCAAAAAATGATCCTGAGTGGCTGGGGGAGCAGTGCCAGAAGTGCGAATTTTGAGCCTGCACCGCCGCTTACAGAGCCTAAATTTGCACTATTCTGGCATAGCTTCCCCAGTCCTCCAAGAGCAATTCTAATGCATTGGATGATAAACAATGTAATTTTATACATGATTAAAGCTGTTTTTATCTTATAAACGATTGTTGCTCACAATTAGTGTACTCAACTTCATTAAATGCATCAGAAATGATCCCTGAGTGGCTGGGGGAGTAGTGCCAGAATAGTATGAATCTTGAGCCTGCACCGCCGCTGTAGAGCCTAAATTCGCACTGTTTTGGCATAGCTTCCCCAGTCCTCCAAGAGCAATTCTGATGCATTGGATGATAAATACTATATTTTAACACATGATTAAAGGTATTTTTATCTTATAAACTACCATTTCTCACAATTAGTGTGCTCAACTTCATTATAAATGCATCAGAAATGATCCTGAGTGGCTAGGGGAGAAGTGCCAGAACAGTGCGAATTTTGAGCCTACATCACCGTTTGCAGAGGCCAAATTCACTGTTCTGGCACAGCTTCCTCAGTCCTCCATGAGCATTTCTGATGCCTTGGGTGTGACAAACTGGCACATGATAGACACTCCATGTTAAACAAACATGATGACACCGAGACATGATAGACACTCCATGTTAAACAAACATGATGACACCGAGACATTGTAAGAGAAACTTAAAATTTTAATTATAAGAAGGTTACAAATGAAAGCCAGATAGGCTTGTTACAAAGGGGGGTTTGAAACAAAAGAGTTGCTCCAAAAAAAAGGTTAACATCTAAGATCTCTAGATTGTGTCTCGCTCGCCTCGATGTGCCGAGCTAGTTGCATGTCCTTGGGTGGCAGATATGGTAATCCTCTTTGCATGTATTGCAAGGAGGTTGGTGTCTTCAAAAAGCCCAACAAGGTAAGCCTCGGAGGCTTCTTGCAATGCTTCAAGGGCAATCCCCTACACACGGAACTCTGTTCTATATCATTGGAGAATCTCCTTTCACTCTGCGTGAGCGAAAGGGGCTCTTCTTATCAGCAACTCACTGCTCCTCTGATATAAAACTTGATTTCTTGTAGAGCGCTATACCCTTGGCGCATCCTTCTCTTTAGAGCTCTCTGTGTTGTGTTAGTGCATTGGCGAGGTTGGGACTTCCTTGGCTTGAAGAGCTTGACCTTTCTACGCTTGCGCACACTTGCAGGAACCTCCTCTTGGTCTTTCTCATAGTCTGAATCCTCCTCCTCCTGTTGTTGCTGTGGTACCTGTGTAAGTATCAAGTTCCTCCCAGGTAGGTAGGGGACACTGTCCTGGTAGTAGGGTGTTGCCACCTATGGTGCTGCGTAATGTAGGAATGTTTTCACCAACCTAGTCGAACTGCTCATCATCGGCCTCTCTGTCTTGATCTCTGGGGTGGCTGCATTGTGGGGTCTTGTTAACCTGACGGACATTGAGACGTATTATGTTTTACGTCATTAATTTAAATATTCTGAGTCATGGACCGGGCTTGTCGGCACCATATGTTAAGGATGAAGGGATTGGGTGATCGTCGCCGATGAGAGGCGCACCTTGAATATCAGTAGGATAAGGGTTAGGATCGACCGGCCATGTATGGGCGCCCAAGTGTGAACGGCCAAGTCACCTATAAGAGTCAAATGTAACCCTAAAATCCTCATTCTCATGTGTTGTGAATACAAGAGTGCTCTTGCCTTATCTCTTTGGTTTCCTTCTCCTGCGTGTGAGAGAGAGAGAGAGAGAGAGAGAGAGAGAGAGAGAGAGAGAGAGAGAGCGATCGAGTGCACTGTGTAGCGGCACGGCGGCGGTGAGGCGGTAGAGCGGTGCGACGGCGGCTCCTCCTTCACGGCTGCGAAGCGGGAATCCTTCAAGGCGGCAGTTAAGCGGTGAGTGACACACCATTTGCATTCTGTTTGAGCTTGCCTTCCTGGTTGTATGCTTGCAGCCATTCGTGGCTCACATACGGTGTTCGGCAAGTCCCCAGCTACGACCTGTGCGGCGAAAGCGCACATTTTTGGCGCCGCTGCCGGGGAGTTGCCCTGCACCAAGCTCCAGTTTGCAGCTCAGGCTGCTGCGTGAAGTTTAATTTACACTGTAGGAAAGGCGTCTGTGTTGCTGTTGAGGTGTTTTTGTGGTTTTCAATCTCTGTTTCTACAATTTGTCTTCTGCATTTCTGTTTCTTTTGTTATTTTTCCGCTCTGCGTGTGGGCATGCATTCTGTTATCTGGTTTTCTGTGTGTGAGGGGGATTTCTGAATCCCTAGACCTGTGCTGTGTGCGAACTGCGCCGCGGCCAAGGCTGAACCCCAAAGAAACCCTAGAAAACTTATCTAAAAAAAATAGAAAATAAAAATAAAAAAATAAAAAAAATATAAAATTTTATTTTTAAAGAAAGAACCAAACGTGTGGAGAGGAAAGATTTTCTAATTGGAGAAAAAAATTTTGAAAAGAAAGAACCCCAATCGACCCACGCCCCGGCCCCGACCTCGGTCTTTTGATATATATATATAGGAGAGTGAGCCTCCATAGCTTTCTTTCAAGTGAGAGCTTATGGGAAGTTGTGCCCTATATGTAGCCCACTTCCCAAGGAGTAAAGTGAGCATGTGGGATAAAGCCCTCACCCTTTCCTCCACAAGCAAATAGGCTTTTGCCCCTTCCCCCACCATAGGGATTGTTTTGAGGACCACAGGAGCTCTGGATAGGCAAACACGGTGCTGTAAAGCACACTAGGACCCTTTGAATGATACGCTCGTTTCGAGCTATCACACGTCCTAGTCCAAGTTCGACCGTAAGGGGGTCAAAAACGAGTTAAAAACAATATAAAAACAATCTAAAAACAAGTAAAAAGGGGGTGCGAAACACCTAAGAAACCACTTGTGTGAGTTTCAAGGGTAGTTACCAACGCACATAGGGTACCCACGTCACATGCATCTACGTTCTGGTCGGGTGCTAGAGCCTGAACCACTAGAAAGCGTTTCAGTCTACGCAGGCTCACACCATCCCTCCACGTTGGCATCTTGGCCTTCAGCTGGAACCCAAGGGAGTGCAACCCAAGATCCACGAATAGTGGATAGTGACTCGTCTTCTGACTCAGAAGCCATGGAAGGGCACCCTACCAAGAACCCTGAGGAGACAAGCCAAAACATGCCAGTGTGGGCCCCACAACCCGGATCTTTAGTCGTCTAATAGAGACCTTTAGTAGAGCTACACGCTCTGAACATGCGACAAGCGAAGTAAATGAGGAAGGAGGGGTAGTAGATTCGCCATTCACATCTTATGTAGACCCTACCCTCCCAAAGAGTGTCCATGTGGATATTCTACCCACTTCGTTTAATGAGGGCCCTACTAAGCTACCACATTCCGATGCTCTTCCTAAAGTAGAGGTCCCTAGAAGCCAATCCATAAGAAGTGACATTGCGTCCACTTCAAGAGAACCGTTTGGCACACCAAGTCTAGATGGGATATTTCTCAATGAAAATTGGGAATATGATCTACACACAGAGACTCTAACGGACCTATACACGGGTTACACATACCATGTGGGTTGGTTAGAAGTCCTACGATCTATATCTAGCGCCACTAATCTAGAAGAGCAACAGCAAATGATATGTGAGGTTATTCATAGAATTATCCAAATTGAGAGGCAAAATAGGGGAGTAAACCTAGTTTCCACTGGCCCTATGAGATTTTTGGATACGGGCAAGGCCAAACAACCAACCCTATCACCCTTCGTATGTTGTTTCGCCTGGAGTCTCAATGCAGGTTGAGCCCACGAGTAGTAACTTTAGCTTTCCAACCTTGGCTCAACTTTCCATTAGGGAATCCGCAATGCCTACCCCAATGATGAGCATAGCTGAAAGTGCACCTGTTACCGCTATAGTTAGTACGACACCGCTACCTAGTGGAACAGTTTCTACAGCAGTGCGTGCCAGTGCCTATCAACCATATGTACCTATCGCTACTCATGCTCATGTAGCTCCTACGCCTCTTAGTATGCCAATGACGTATGCTCCACGACCACCTTATCATAACCATTATCCAAGGGGAGCTAGGCCTAGTCACATATCATATCCTACGTCGTTTGCCAACATACTCAGACCAACGCCAACTCCTATCAGCCAGGCTATCCCAGAAGTGCCTCCACCAGCTATGCCTGCTCACCTAGGTGATCTCGCAGCGTTTGCTCAGACGATCGGACGATCCATTGCGGAAAACATGCGGGGCATGCCTGAGAGAGAACCTAGAAGCAAGGCAGTACAAGTGGCTAAGCTCACTCAAAACTTCAGTGGTAACGAGGACGTTAGGAAGCACATTGAAGTCTTTGAACACGTGTGTGATTCCTTGGAAGAGCACAATGAGCTGCATAAGTGTAAAGCCTTAGGCTTAACCTTGAGTGGGAAGGCTGGAGATTGGTATCGAACCTTAAGGGTTGAAGAGCGCACTCACTACCCCACTCTCAAGAGATTGTTCTTGAAAGAATACATACGCGAGGGTGTGCTTTGGGGGGTAGCATCTCAACTCCAAAAAGCTAAACGCGAGGAAGGGGAGTCAGTGAGAGACTTTATAAGTCGATTGAAGCATCTAAATTCTCGCTGCACTCCCGATGAACGCTTCAATAACAACCAACTCCTTGATAGATTCATCCGAGGATTGCGCCACGAGGACATTTACAATGGCCTAGTCATTAGAGGTCTTACAACGTGGGAAGCAGTCACTGCCAATGCAATCCAGTTAGAAGACAACTTGATGATTGCAGGTAAAAAGGTGTCTTCAAAAACAAAATCCGTTAGTTCGCAAGTATCTGGGCACGAGCCAATGACGGTAAAACCTATTGCCAAGGAGCCCAAGATATCTGAAATGTCTGTGATGACCGACCTTACTAAGGCTCTCCAAGAATACTTTAGGGGTAATCGAGCTCCTTAGAATAGCCATATGTACCCAAGGAGAGAGCAACAATGGTGTTCGTCGGTGTGCTTAGGACCACATAGCACGAGTGAATGTCCCACATTCAGAGTCAAATTCAATGGGAATTGCAATGCATGTGGTAAGTATGGCCATCAATCTAAAGATTGCCTAGTACTTAAGCGAATGTTGGCAAATCAGGCACCACTAGCCTGGTCAAACACACCTCAAGTACCCGCGCTAATGCCTGCACAACCTGTCGAGCAATCGTCTCACAGCACATAGTTCCAAGGAATCTGAATGTAGTCCAGTCTGTGCCGTTACCACCGCCAGTGCTAGGACCACAACCTCCACATCCACCAAGGATTACCCCAATAAACCAGATGGGTTGTGAGTCACATAGTGCGTGTAGGGATTATGAAGAGGAGATAGACCCCACTGCTCCATACGGGATTGATACGTTTGAAATGATTCCCCAGTACTACATGGAGGATCATTTCGGGCAAGTTAAGCCTGTATATCAAGCGGCTGCTCTTGCCACAAGAGGGCAAAACCTTAATACCTTGGCAAGGAGACCACCTCTTCAATGCTACGAGTGTGGTGGACCGCATCGTGGAGCGGAGTGCCCTAATAGGTTACAAAAGATCGCTACTCAGATGCAACCAAATCAAGGGAGCACATCGGGAATGCCGGTACTTACATGTAATCGTTGTGGCATAGATCATTTGATCGCTCAATGTCCACATAATCCTAATGCACCCAAGATTATGCCATTGAATTTGGTTGAGGTCACCAACCAGGCACGAGGAACCACACCCATTGTACCCGTGAATGTAGTTACACGATCAATGCTTCAAAATCAAAACTACATTCTTGAAGAGAGGGATACTGCATCAATCGCTCAGGCAAAGAAAAAGAAAACACGACGAAAGAGATCACTTAATGCCACGAGCTCCAAGCCCAGTTCAAAGACTAACATAGGGACAGGAGACGACCCCGTGTATATGAATGATCCTGAAGATGATTTCGATTCAATAGAAACCATGGGGACCAAAGCCACTACCTTAAGGGAGGAACCCACTCGGGAGCTCAATGAAGGAGAATCAAGCGAGTACATAAATAAGGGAAAACAGAAGGAAACTTCCTCGGTCCCACAACCAAGTCAGTTAATGCCCTCTCGACCACCCAAACTGACTGAGACTCCCCAAGACAAGCCACGTGGGCCAAAAACCCTTAAGAAAAAGCTTGGAACTTACCCAAACCCAGTTGAGGAGATTGAACAAGTGCAACACTTAAGGGGTTTAGTGGAAGAAACACAAAGAGAACTGGAGCCAAACCCGAGAAAAATCAAAATTCCAGACACAGTGTTTCCTACACAAGTTCAGCCTCACAGGAACCATAAACCGTTAGCTATACCTAGTATCATTCGAGAAGAAAGTGAGGATAGGACATCCGGAAGTGGGCAAACACCCTTCTTGCTGGAAAGAATGTTTAGTGAGGGAATGCCTGACCCCATTGAAGAGGAAGTGATTCCATCTTCACCAACAATCCCTAGTCAAGGGGCAATGTCTCGAAAAGTACCATTGAATGTGTCTAAGCTAATGGATTTCATGTCCTCTGAGATCAGAACCACGATCATATCCAAATTATACGGAGATCCTGAGCTATTCTTAGCTCTACGGGCATTTCTCAATGGAGAACTAAAGGCGGGGCTACCACAATTTGCAAATATGGATAGACCCGACACGCTTCAAGATGAAGGGGAGCATTGGGATCTACAACCCAACTTTGATGAAGATTCGGTCATGGAAATACCTGTGAACAAGTTGGGACAGTACTTTGAAGGTGACGAATCTAATGCCACCCTCCCCATTACTACCAAGGGATTAACTCTAAAGGGAATCCTTGATGGTGGTGCTGGAGTGAGCATTGTGACTAAAAACTGTTGGGAATCTATGGGGAGACCTCACCTTGAAGTCATAAACATAGTGGTTAAGATGGCAAACGGAACTATTGCTAAACCTATTGGAATGTTAAGGGACCTTAAGATCAAGGTCCTGGGATACAAGGTAAAACATACCTTCATTGTAATGGATTTCTCCAAGCATCCTATGTCATATCAAATGATCTTAGGACGTCCTTTCATGAGGGAAGCACAAATGGTGCATGACTGGTCGAAAAACCATGTCTACTTACAATTCCAGGACTCTGTCATTCGAGTTGATCTTGAGAATGGTCGTGCACATCCTTTAGGAAGCAAGGTTATCATCGATAATCGATCGGATACCACTGTCCATTCCGCCCCATTAAGGTATTGCTATACATGCAAAAAAGAGACTGATGATGGGAAAGATTCTCCTTATATGGATGTCCTACCGGGTATGACTGAGTCGGATAACGTGGATTGGGTACACCTAGCGGCAACCATAGACACATGGGGGAATAGAGGCACAAGCTGGGTAACACCTGAGGGGCAAGATATGCCACCGTTAGTGCCAATAAACATAATAAGTGTTATGCACTTGACCCCGATGGCGAGAAAGTGGCAAACTCCACCGACACTGAAAGTAGCGAAGACTCTGACCAATGCAACTCTGAGTCATCTGAATCTCAAGAAGAAACTGACTCTGAGCCTGATGGGAGGGATGAATCAAATATTCACCCAAAGGTGGAAGCAAGGTGCTCAAGGCCTAGGACAGTGACCTCCTGCAGTTCATCCGAAAGTGAAGATCGACCAAGTGAGTCCGAATCTGATAGAAACAAAAATCAAAAACTTGGTAAGAAGAAAACGAAACATAAGCGCCAACGCTATCGAGCTAATGTACGCACTGTAATAAACAAGGAAACATCCACTGCAGAATGGCTTAGTTATGTAGGAGCCATTGATGCTCATCGGAAGATAGTGGGGACAATACCTCCAAAGTGTCATGTGGTGTATTCCGCAACCTCATGACGTCGCCCAATTAGAAATCGAAGAGAAGCCGAAACTAAGTCGTACTGCAAGAAGGCGGCAAAACCAAGAGTGGGCTCAACAACAAAAGGAAGCGGAATTGAAAGAAAAAAGCCTGGCACAACAAGAACCAGTAGACTTACACCCCGCACCCGAGCATTTCAAATCATTCACCACAGGGGAACGTAAAGTAGTCTACACAAAAGCCCAACGAACGCCTACCAATGGGAGTAGCGGTGTCTACGATGGCCCTGCGGTAGTTAAGGAGATAGACTTAGTAGATCCGGGTGAGGAGTCTAAACCAGTTTTTATTGCTCAAGACCTCACCAAGGCGGAAGAAGCTGCACTTACGAAGCTTCTTAAAGAATTCAAGGACATATTTGCTTGGACATATCATGATATGAAGGGTGTTCCACCCTCGGTGGTGCAACACACGATTCCAATGATTAGCACTGCTAAACTAGTCCAGCAACGTCCCTACCCAATGAATCCTAAGTACGCAAAGATTGTACAAGAGGAAATTGAAAAGCTTGTAAAATGTGGATTCATATACCCTATTGAGCACTCAGAATGGGTTTCTCCGATAGTCATCGTACCAAAGAAGAATGGGAAACTCAGAGTGTGCGTTGATCTCAAAAAGGTTAATGCAGCCACTAGAAGGGATCATTACCGCTTGCCATATTCTGAACATGTGCTTGAAAGAGTGGCAGGCAAGGAGGCATATAGCTTTTTAGATGGGTACTCGGGTTACAATCAGATCACAATTGCAGTCGCTCGAGGACCAAGCTAAAACAGCATTTATCACGGAGTTTGGAGTGTTTGCTTTTCGCGTCATGGCCTTTGGCTTGACCAATGCACCTGCAACATTCCAACGATTGATAAACACGGCCTTTAAGGAATATCTAAGGGACTTCTGTGAAGCTTTCTTAGACGATCTTTGTGTTCATTCCTCTTGGGATGAGCACTTGATGTGTTTACGAAAAGTATTTGAAAGGTGTAGATTATATCGCATCTCCTTGAATCCTTTCAAATGCCAATTCTGGGTTAAACACGGAGTTATCTTAGGGCATATAGTGTCCAAAAATGGGATTTCCACGGACGAGAGTAAAATCAAGGTCATTCTGGAACTGCCACCACCCACCAACTACAAGGGAGTCCAACGCTTTATGGGCCACGTTGGTTATTATCGAAGGTTTATTCTCTTCTTCGCCGAGATAGCTCGACCATTGTATAAGCTTCTCATCGAGTTTATTTGGACCGAAGAATGTGACCGTGCCTATGAGCTATTAAAGAAGGCCTTGGCGACGAGTGCTCCAATCTTGAGAATGCCTAACTGGGATTTACTCTTCCATGTGCATATTGATGCATCAAACTTTGCTATTGGGTGTGTGTTGACTCAACCTGGAGAACACAAGCTAGACTACCCCATTAGCTTTGCCAGTCGTCGCCAGTTGAACGATGCTGAGATGAACTACACCACTACGGAGCGAGAAAGGTTGGCAATGATATATGTAGTAAGGAAATTTCGTTATTACCTCCTTGCCACCAAGTTTGTTTTCTATGTGGATCATCAAGCATTGTTGTATCTGGTAAACAAACCATGCTCCACAGGAAGAATCACACGATGGCTATTGATTCTTCTTGAGTTTGATTTCACTGTTGTTGTGAGACCTGGCAAAAAACATGTTATGGCTGATCATTTGTCTCGCATACCTAATGGTGAGGCTCCTACGGGGGTTGATGATGACTTACCGGACACTTCCTTGTTCATGGTGGAGACAATGCCTGAATGGAGTGAGAAGATTGTTAACTTTTTGGTTAATGGCTTTCCACCCAAGGAGCTTCGTAAAGATCTAGCTCGAAAGCTGATCAAAGAGTGCGAACCCTATTGCCTGATAGCCGGGACTCTTTATAAAAGAGGAAAGGATGACGTTCTTAGGCGTTGTGCCCGAGAGGATGAGTATCTATACATTTTACAAGAGGCACATATGGGCGTAGCCGGTGGTCACTTCTCAGGAGACTTAACTGCGCGAAAGATCTTACAATCAGGGTATTGGCCCACTATGTTCCAAGATGCATCACTCTTTGTGAAGGGTTGCGATGAATGCCAACGATATAAGAAACCCCAACGGAAAGATCAGATGCCCCTACGTCCAATCAAAGTAAACCAACCATTTGAAAAGTGGGGTTTAGACTTTGTAGGTCCAATTAGCCCAGCGGCCCGAAACACACAATCTCGCTATATTATTGTGGCCACTGACTATATGACCAAATGGGCTGAAGCGAAAGCGACACGTAAGGCAGATACAAGGACAATAGCCAAGTTCCTCTTTGAAAATATAATCACACGCTTTGGTTGTCCTTTTGAACTTGTGAGTGACAATGGTACGCATTTTATAAATGAAGTAATTAAGGAGCTCACAACAAATTTCATGATATCCCATCATAAATCTACTCCTCCCGCAAGCTAATGGCCAAGCCGAGAGTACCAACAAGACTTTAATCTCTATTTTGACAAAGACAGTTGAAGCTCATCGCACGGATTAGGATCTAAAGCTTACGACAGCTTTATGGGCCTATCGTACTGCGTACAAAGTGGCTATTAATTGCACACCATTCAAAATGGTATATGGCCAAGAAGCAGTCATGCCGTGGGAATTTGTCATTCCTAGTCTTCGTGTTGCTACTCAAGAGGGTTGGGATGGTAATCCCTTAGTAGAGCGTCTATATATCCTTGAGCGGCTAAACGAAGAAAGACAATTGGCTGTATACAATGCCCTTGTGGAGAAGGATAGAAGGAAAAAATGGTTTGATCGCCATCTAAAGGACAAGGACATCAAGGTTGGGGATAAAGTCCTGATGTATGGAGTGCGAAACGAAAAGAAGAAGCTCAAATATGCTGGTAAGGGACCATATAGAGTATGTGAAATTACCCCGCAAGGTACCATCAGAGTGGAGACTCTCGACGGAGTTGAAACCATTGGATTCCTTAATGGGAGTAAATTCAAACGATAATATGACCCCCTGAGCCAGGAGGAGTTACATGCAATCCATCAAAAGAAGGCAGCTAAAGAACAAGGTGAGCTTAAAAAGATACAAGCGAGAGTCGAAGCCAAAGAACGTCAACAGCGTGCTAGGAGACAACGAGAAGCCAACTTGGGAATTACGCAAGTATTTTTCGAGGAAGCAGAAGAGGATGCACTGGAATCTGACCCACCTCTAAGATACCCAATTGAGTTACAGAGTCCTTACGGGGAGGTGCTGTATAATGCATTATTGGATATAGGAGCTCAACACAATTTGCTATCATATGGCGTGTGGTGTCAACTGGGAAAACCACCTTTATCCAAGAGTTCTATCCAAGTTCAAGGAATCAACAAGAAGAAAACCCCTGTCTCAGGAATTCTGCACACTCCGGTTGCCTATGTGACAAGGGAACCATAATTCAAAGCTTTTTGGTTATGCCTGCTGGTACCATGGAAGGGACTGTAATCTTAGGGCGCAAATGGATGATGGCCACCAAGTGCAATATCGATTGGGCAACCAGACAAGTCACAACGCAAGAACCAACACTAGGTCTGACCGCTCAAAATCCCGCACCTAAGTCATCCACTCAAATATTAGATAAAAAATCACAAAGTCCAGTGGCAAAACCATCTTCGATTGTTGGCCACCCCTCTAACGCTTCAACGCCAAGAGTGGAAACAGGCAAGGTGGTCCCTAAAGCTTCGCTTACTATGCCAAAGAGTACATACAAATGGGTCCCCAAAGCTTCGTTAACAGCTAATTCCCCTGCTCAATCTCGTTCAGCCACCAAGAAGCCTCGTAAAAGGAAAGCAGCTACCCACCCGAGAAAGGGCAATGTAACATCGCAATGGACCCCTAAAAAATTATTAGTAGCCCAAGGGTACTACGAGGGAAATGACCAGATTTGGGTCCCTAAACATAAGCTGAATCCCTCTACATCACCTGTAAAACCTTGTAAACCAATTGTTGCCACGCCAATGATAATTCAAGATCGTGGTAAGGGAAAGGTAACACAGTGCTCCACACCACTTCTTCCAGAGTTCGTTTGGACTCCCAAACGATATCGATCATTACCACCTAGCTCAGGAAGGGGGGAGCCACATGAAGCTTCTAGGTCCTCATGCCAGGCAAAAGCTGATATAGAAGTTTCTACATGCTCTACACCTACTCTTGCCAACACCCAACAAAAAACCGATGAGTCTACGTCTCCCCTTGTAATAGTAGCATCGGAAACCATTTCCTCCATTCGTCAATGGGAGCGTACACTACCATCTCTGCAATTGGATGTGGCCACACAAGGGTCATAAAAAGCTATCTGCCCACATCACAGCCTATGACCCGCTGGACAAATTGGTTCCAAGAGGCTGCAACATCATTGCAAATAATATGATCTACCCAAGGAAAGGGGGAGCATGTACTCACGCTCGACATTCTAATGCTTCCTCCTTATAACCTTCTCCCCTGACCATGTAATTGCCAAATTCAAGGGGATGTATATATATAGCTTCATACATTTAAAAAAAAAACAAAGAAAAGAAAAAGAAAAAATAGTAAAAAGAGCAAGAGCACAAAAACAAGAGAAATATCTGTATACAATCAAGAACTAGATTGTCCTGTCATCATAAACCTACTGATGCTATATCTGTGTTTGCAGATATGGCAGATGCTCGATCATCATACACTTCATCCACTCCTACCTTTGGTGAGAGGTATCATCTGTACCTTTCTCAGATATTCCACATGTGCTATCCTGTAATTGAAACTGTGAATGGGATCATATAGATGTACTAGCCAGAGAGGAAAATATTGAGGAATTAGAATGGCTAATTTGCCTATTGACCATGACTGACCCCTACTCCGTATAGGACATATCCCCGATAGCCCAATGCTTTCCTTTTCCACAAGATGACTTGGTTACATTTTTGATGAGTTTATGTGGATGGGAAAATGAAAAGGAAATATCTGACAATGATGAATGGACGGATGAAACTCATGGCACTACTGAGGTTGACTTTATTTGTTTGGATGATGCGGATAGAGGCTTAGCCCTAGGGCTAGAGCCAGGACTCTACAACATTCTCTTACCGTATCCTCAGTAGTAGTGTGGTGACTGGTAGGTAGGTTAGCGTTTTCAAGTTTTTTCTAGTTTAGATTCCTTAAACAAGTCTTGAAATTTTCACACTGATGTGCCTCTCGAGGTATAGTGCTTGTTAGTTGATTGTACAGGTTGAAAAGTTTGAGGTGGGTTCGCTTTCAAGTCCTGAGACTGCCGCAACGTTCATCAAAATATATCTACATCAAATTGCAAGCTGTCTCGTCAAATCAAGGAGATCTCCAATTACAGGTGTAATTCTTCCATACCCACTCTCTTTCGTTTTTATTGTTCAATCAATTGCATAAACTATAATGCATGACCACATGGAAATTGTCAATGTACTACTTAGTTTTTGAAGTTGCTTGCATGCTAGTGTAAATCATTAATGAGCTTAACTTTATTGGAAATATTCCTAGGTAGCATGACGTCTTTAGTTAACATTGGAATACGATTATCTTAGGTCTAGGGTCAAACCATCTTAATGTTTGACACCTGGCCATGTGTGTGTTGACCTCTAGGACATAGCTATTACCCCTTTGTCGAAAGGATGCAAGACAAATTATAGTTCGGGAGCAAAGATCAAAAGAAATAGATTAAAAAAAAAAAGCCTACAATAAATGGCAATACAAGTCTATGATGTGCTTTAATGTTGGCCTATCGCCTTATTGATACTTGGTAGGCGAGGAGTATTCTACTCCAGACCGATGCCTTGGTTGTAGGGGGTAGCCTTGCCTAAAGTGAGCTAATAGATTCCTGGATAATGCCTTGTGTTAAACATGGTAACAGGATCGATGTTAGTTTTGCCTTAGGAAGGTTGCCATTGTGTGTAAAAATTGTCACGTGCAAAAAAAAAAGAAAAAAGAAAAAAAAGAGGCAAAAAGCTCCTGTAACTCTGATGTTTCTTGTGTCCCTAGACGCGTGGTATTAACTTGTTCTTAGAGTAGACACAGTGTGGTCATCTGTTTATTTATTAAGCTTGGTTATTTTCCTTGACTTAGGCCAGTTATAAACCTTGATTAACCTTTGACACCTTGCTAACTCTTGAATTCCTTTCAATAATTTTAAACTCCTATTAATTTGCTACACTAGCTCACTCATGTGACCCTTAAACTAAGTTCTCCTAGCAACATCCATTGTGGTCTCACATGCTTGAATTTATACACTTTATATCTTTTGAATTCCAGCATACCTTCACTCTACTTCCCTGTTTTGCAGACGGTCTACCACAACAACCCTCTCGAGCTTACCATACCATAGCTTCCGAGGATGGAATCTACATCAGGAAGGGGGGCATGTTAACCTATGACGGACATTGAGACGTATTATGTTTTACGTCATTAATTTAAATATTCTGAGTCATGGGCTGGGCTTGTCGGCACCATATGTTAAGGATGAAGGGATTGGGTGACCGCTGATGAGAGGCGCACCTTGAATATCAGTAGGATAAGGGTTAGGATCGGCCGGCCATGTATGGGCGCCCAAGTGTGAACGGCCAAGTCACCTATAAGAGTCAAATGTAACCCTAAAATCCTCATTCTCATGTGTTGTGAATACAAGAGTGCTCTTGCCTTATCTCTTTGGTTTCCTTCTCCTGCGTGTGAGAGAGAGAGAGAGAGAGAGAGAGAGTGAGAGAGAGCGATCGAGCGCACTGTGTAGCGGCACGGCGGCGGCGAGGCGGTAGAGCGGCACGACGGCGGCTCCTCCTTCACGGCTGCGACGCGGGAATCCTTCAAGGCAGCAGTTAAGCGGTGAGTGACACACCATTTGCATTCTGTTTGAGCTTGCCTTCCTGGTTGTAAGCTTGCAGCCATTCGTGGCTCGCATATGGTGTTCGGCAAGTCCCCAGCTACGACCTGTGCGGCAAAAGCGCACAGGTCTTCTTCACACGCTTGCTCCCACTAGAAGGGCCTACATGTGTGTGCATTGGTGTTGCTGTGGGAGGAGGGTTGGACTCTAGTGATCCCATTAAGCGTGTCCTAGAATCCAAGGGGTCACTCTCTTGCGTGGTGTCGCCAGTATGTAGTCGTTGGGTGCCTTGCACTGTGTTTTGTGAAGGCATGGTAACACATGCGGTGTTCTTGGTGCGTGCCATATCCATGTACGACTATGCTAACGTGGTGATGTGCTGTTGTCCTTACATGGGTGTCTACGTAGATCTTGAGCTCAAGCTCTCTAAAAAAGTGAAATGAAAATGAAGTGAGAGAAGGAACTGTTAATAGTTTTTTTAAAGGGAAAAAAAACCTAACTAAACTTATTTTCTTAGCCTTATTACATCTAGATTTATGCTGGTGCGTGCACAACCCAATGCCTCCCTTGTCTCCTCATTCGTGCACGCCAAGCACCATGCCTATGGGGGGAGCATTGGTTTGCAACCATTCAAGCCGAGCATGACTTTTTGCAGCCTTGCGTGCCTCTTGCGCAAGCTTAGATTGTTGGGCGCGTCGCTCCCTAACCAATACCCTTCCAAAGGTTGTGCGATAAAACCAATTGAACATCTCTTGTAGATAGTTTGTATGTGTTCCTCCTGCAGAAGCTCCACCTCCATGTCTTGTATTTTTGAAATAAACCCCTCTTGCTTATAATGTGATTTCTCCATCCCTTGGGTACTCCTCCACATGTCGAGCGATCCATACTTGTTCATGAAATACGCACCATGCGCATAAACTATGTGCTATACACATGACAATAGAATCTAATTAGAAAAAGTCAAGGTTAAAACACCAGTTTATTTTTTTACTGTACAACTTACCATCTAGTGTGTTACTTTACTCTCTCCCCAAGCACCTAGCACACTTTTGGTGAATTCTATGATATGTTGTTGGAATGATGCTCGTTCTTGGGCAGTTATGCTACTTTGATTCATAATGCGAACCACGTTATTGAACTTTATCCAAAGCTGTTTACGCATATTTACAAGAGCTGGCATTGGACAATCTACATTTGTGGTGATTGCACACAGGTCTCTCTAGAGTCTCCAAGTCTTCTTTGAATTCTCTATTTTTGCTGGCTTCTCCAAAAATCTCCTTGCCTTTGATCCAATCATGGTGGAGACCTTTTGAGCAACCTCGTATGACATACCAGAGTCCTGCTTATTCACTTCAATTTTCACGTTTCTGCCATTGCAGCCCAGAGAATTCAAAAGATGCTATAATTTACCAAGGGCTGCAACTTTCCTCTCGTGTGTAGGCATTATGAATGCATAATCGATATGGCACTTAAGCAATCGATCAAAGATTCTCATGAATGCATGAAGTGTGTAAAAGTGAATATTCTTTAGTGGAAAATTAATGGGGCTCCAATTTGAATTCATGTTTGGTTCTCCTAGCATATCACGAGACATGACACCTTCCACCCTGGCTGTTCCTGGCACCTTCCACCCTGGCTGTTCCTCATCTTCATCTCAGTTGACTCGGTTGGATCTACTGCATCTTCTTGTTGCTTCTTCCCTTTCTTGGGACCTTTTGAGGCATCCTTCCCAAGAACCAACCTTCTGTATACCTTTTCCATTTGTCTTTTTTTGCCTAGGAATATCAATCTGAGCATTGCAGTATGGACAAGGCCATCTTGATGTCGCGCCAACCCATCATGCATTTAATTGTCTTCAAATCTCTCCCAAGATGCCAATCCACCTGAACTTTCCTGTGTTTTCTACATCTAAAAGTTGACCATCAATTTGCTTTTTGATTACATCTGTTACCCAGGGAGTCCTTTCAAACATCCATGTCAATACCTCATGTGTCTCCTTCGGTACCGCGAATGCACCAAGCCACCAAATCTCTTTCTCAGATTGCACACTAAAACTTGGTTTGGTAGTCTTTTCCCCTGCACAGATCATGGCCTCATTCATGAGCGTAATGCTCATACGTTCCAGCTTTCGACCTTTCACAATTTGGCACTCATCTAGCTTGAGCACAAATGAAAGTGTGCTCCCCAAAACTGCAAATAAATGGTAATTTACAATATTCAAAACAAAATAATCGTCTTCATTTTCTACTAAAAAACATGAATAGTAGCAATTGCAAGTTCTCACCGTCTGGTGAAAGACCATAGAACTTCACCATAGCTTGTTATAGTCTCTCAATATGAACAAAGATGTTATTGTAAACAACATAGTGAAATATTGTACTTGTTGTCTTGATTTTCTTTCTGCTCGACCCTGTGTCTAATGTTATTGTGTCCTCAACGTGATAAAACTATCCTATAGCTCGCTGCACATCATCATTATTGATACGTTTGACATTGTGAATCACCTTGAGTGTAGGAAATAAAGTGCCAGTGATTCCTTGTCTTAGAAATGCATCTTTTACAACCTGACGGATTGCTTGGTACCCTTTCATGCTGATTCGAGCCGCATCACAAGCATGTTGAATTAATGAAGAATCGATGGAGGTGGTAATCTCACTCACTACATTGCTGACAATAGCTTGACATGTTTTAGGATGATGAGGGTCAGTAATAATTGAGAGAATATCCTTGGTATTCAGAATGGCTTTGACCAAATCCTTCCATCCCTCTTCATTAGAACCACACACCTCTTGTAGAAAATTCCTAGCAGAACACAAATCATGACTATTTTGTTTAAATCACCGAGTGCATAATAAAAGTTTATGTTACTTACTTTGTTGTACGAATCCTTTTCTTCCGTGCTCCACCTTCAAACGCAAGAGATTCTATACCAGCCAATGTCTTTATGTGTTCAACGAGCACCATTTGGCGTTGCTTTGAGTCATTTGATAAGTTCCTCTAGCCTTTGAATCTTTGCATCCTTCTCCACATTCTCTGCGAGGATCTCTTTCATTTTATCTGATGATGTTTTAAGTCCTTCTTGACATTGTATAAGGCTGAATTGTGATGCTTGCAATTGAGATTGGAGAATATGGGTTTGCCAAGCTCCACTTGTAGTCAATCTTTTGCAGTATCCTAAATGAGCCAGGCTCTCCTTCACCAACAAATTGCATAAAAGATGATAAATTACGGAAAGGAGGGTTTGCTCTTAATGGAGGGTCAACTGGATAGAGATGCCCATCAACCCAAAGATATACATTTTTCTCCTTAGCTATCCTACGAGCCTGGATAGATTGTGCATCAGTAGGATGGGTTTTTTAGAGCTGCCATACTCTTCACGAATACGAATGTGTAAATCAACCTTCTGTTTTCTAGCTTCACAAGGGGCTACACACACAGCTTGCAAAGACTCCATAGCTAAGCAGAGGAAGAAACTAAAGCAGAGAGATCCTCATAGGGAGAGAGAGAGAGAGAGAGAGAGAGAGAGAGAGAGAGAGAGAGAGGGAGTGAGTGAGAGAGACTGTTAAAACTTTGCTGTTTGCAAGTTTAACACAAATCCATTTTTCTAAGTAGAAAATGATATTTTTGATATACAAATATACTAACATAGAGTTTTTCATCAATAAATTACATTTATGAGAAAAATTAAAAAATAATAATTTTTGGGGTCCCCACAATTGCGGGATCTCATGGATGTAGTGGTTCTTGACAGTTAGTTATGTTTATGGGATTATGGGGACCTGACTGTTAGTTATGGATGTACTGGCTCCTGACAAGCTTCTGATGTGACCCTTGAATTACAAGCTTTTTAGAGGGAAAAATTTATTTTCATCATACATATTGGTTGGGTGGTGTTTTTTCCACCTCAAAATGTAAAAAAATAAAAAATAAAAAATTTTCACTTTTTGGGACCCACCTAAATACGAGAATGTTTTGCTGATGTGGAAGGGAGATATGGTGGGAGTTAATGAGAAAGGAGATTTCAAACTGACAAGAAAGATTGAATTTGTAGAGAGTGAAGATAAAAAACTCAAAAAGTAAGAGAGAAAGTATGAGAAAAGTCAAAAAGTAAGAGAGAGAGTATGAGAATATTCCCTTTAAAAAGTAAAACTAGGGGGGTATGGCTGATGTGGCAAGGCAAAAAATAGGGGTCATCATAGCCTTTGTCTCCCTTAAGCCCAACTTTTTAAGCTCTAATCCCTTAAAATTAGGAATCCTTAGGAGGCCCTTTTTGGGTCCAAAAAATTCCTAATGCCCTTGGGGAGTGTCAGCACATTTGTTTCCCAATTATGCTTAACCTTCGCCTGTCGGTGGAGCCAAGGCCGTCCCATCAACAAATTAAAATCAGCCTACGCTCCTTCCATATCCAGAACCACTAAAGACAACCCTCGGAACTGTATTCCAACCAACTCCACCACCATATTCCGCAGAATTCCCAAAGGATGCACCCGTCTTTGATTTGCCATGCGAACCAGAAAAGGTGCTGCCTCCCATTGCATTAAGTCATACTTCCGACAAGTAGTGGTGGTTATAATAGTGACTCCAGACCCACCATCCGGAAGCACTTGATCAATCAGATTTCCTCTATATTTTACTGTGGTTATCGAAATACAAGTATCTGACAACAGTGGTACCGCATCCATTGGGCCTTCCATTTGCTGCATTGCATGGCTTGCGAGTTCTTCCATATGTTGCTTACTTGGGTTAATAATCTGATCTCTGAATGCGGGTACCAGTTCCAATAGCTGTCCAAGCAGTATAGTGATAGGATACTGCCATAAAGATGGAATTTTCGGAGTCGAAGTCGGACTCGGCACCTTGAGAGTCCCATTGCTCAATCCACCATGTTGGCTAATGTTCTCCAGCATGTCCCTTCTGTTGAGATTCAAGCTCGATGTCAGCTTGTGCCAGTTGCACTATGTGTTGGCGTGTTAGGTAGTAGTAGCATGTGTGAGACATAAATGACCGCGTCTAGTTGGTCATAGTTGTGTGGACAGTAGCTAGGGTTAGTTGTGTGTGGACACAACACAAGTAGTGTGTTGTAGTTTTTTGATTATGGATTTATGCATTGTGTAAGATGGGATATGGCTTCTCTCTATGCCTAGGGTTTGACTAATAATACATTAGGGTTTGCTCCTGTGTGTGTGTGCTCTCTCCCTCTACCTATTTTTCATCATGGTATCAGAGCCTGGTGCTCTCTATTAGGGTTTATGAGGGAGTGAGAGAAGAGGGAGAAGAGGCTGTGAAGAAAAGCTGTGGAGCTTGCCATTGGAGCTGTGAATCTTGGAGCACACCGATTTTCACTAAATCTGAGAGCTTGGTCTACTGTGGGTAAGGAAAACTAAACATCCTTGAGCGGACTGTAGGTGCAAAATCACAAACAATATCACATTTGAGTTGCCTAAAGCAAAGGAAAATTTTTGTTTTGCAAGCTCTCCATTGAAGCTTGATAGTGGTGAATGTATGTTGCAAATGGTTGCAAATCTGGCAAACATTCATGTATCTGGCAATGGGAATGTGTTGGCAGCTCATGTGCAAGCCCCAGAATGATTTTGGAGCAAGTGTGATGCATTGAAGTGATTGGAAAAATTATGTTTTGAAGCCCTCACAAAAACAGTGAATAGAGGCTCATTTTTAATGCAATTGGAGCTGGTTTTTTTGCAAAAATCATCAAATTGATGGCTTGGGTGCATGCCTAGGGGTGTTGGAAACTCCCATATATCATCAATAGACACACATAAGCCCCCAATTCCCCCTAATTGCAGGCGGCGCAGCAGCTTGGAGGCTAAAACATGGTAGATTTTACCTCTTTTTGCATGGTTGAGGTCTAATACAAGATTGGTTGGTTGATTACTTGTAAATTCTCTTAGCAATACTGTGATACACAGAGAAGAAGGATGCTTTGTGGTTTGTTGGAGAAATTATGCATTTGGGAGCCAATTATGAGTTGATTAAGAATGTTGTAAACTGTGATTAGTGAAACAGAGAGTCGTTAATCGACTAATTACTCCAACTTTTACAATTGGTCTAATTCATTTTACATGGAGTTATTAGACATCATTGATAAGCTAATGAATGCGTGGTCCCTCAATTTGGACAAGAATTGAAGAAATTAGAGCACTTTTCCTACTGGTTTTATTACTGGTTTTTCTCAAAACAAAGAAGGGGATTTGATATTTCTTGCATGTATGCACCTTGGTTGGTGTTAATATGCAACATTGACCTTGTTCAGGTGTTGATGCAAGTTATTAACACTTGATTAAACCACTATATTGCAATTTGAAGCATTTGGAAGCCTTGAAAAGTGCACCAAAACACAAGGTGTTTTGGACTGCGTATGCTAGTTCAATTTGAATGCACTCAGTGTGATTTTCTACATCAATAGTGAAGTTGGTTGAGTACTTTGGAGTATCTGGGACACTTAATAGAGTATGGTTGAGCTAAGGAAGGCTCATCTACAAGATTGGATTGCGTATGCTAGTTCAATTTGAATGCACTCCGTGTGATTTTCTACATCAATAGTGAAGTTGGTTGAGTACTTTGGAGTATCTGGGACACTTAATAGAGTATGGTTGAGCTGAGGAAGGCTCATCTACAAGATTGGACGTGTGTAGAAGGTGCATTCGCATTGAGCAAATATGTTAGAAAACCTAGTATAGATTGTGGGTTGTGGGTGAGAAGTTAGATAGAAAGAACTTCCAAGCATGGAAGTACAGGATCAATAGCTTTCTGAAAGGAAAAGGATTTTGGAACCTTGTTACAGGTGCGGAGCAGAGCCAGATTTACCTTGACAACCTACACAACAACAAGTTGTAGCTCATAAACAATGGTCAGAGAGAGCATACAAAGTTTTGCATTACTTGTCTATATGTATCTCGGATGCTATACTCATACATATACATGATGCTGAGAATCCCAAGGATGCATGGGATACTTTGGTAAAGCTGTTTGATACAGATACTAGTGCTCGTAAGTCTCAGTTGTTGTTGAGACAACATATTCACAATGTGAAGCAGAAAGGAAGGAGTATTCATGATTATGTACAAGAGATTAAGAAGTATGCATGATTATGTACAAGAGATTAAGAAGTATGCAGATGCATTGGCAACTATCAATGCCCCCATGCCTGATGATGATTTGGTAGACATTGCCTTGCGTGGTCTTGGCAAGGAGTACAAGTCTTTTGATACATCTATCTCTGTTCGGAATATAGGTTTACCAGATTTTATGAGTTGGTTTCACTCTTGCTTGTTGAGGAAATCCAATTCAGTGACCCTTTTCATGATGCATCTACTAGCCATGATGATCATGGAAGGAATCAGGCTTTCTATTCACAAAGGGGATTTAGAGGCAGGGGGAGATTTGCATCACGAGGTCGTGGTGTTGGTTGTGGATGGTAGGATAGGTCACCACAACAGAATTTTCAACCTTCATACATATGGTGCTAGAGGTGGTCGTGGATATACGGCTCAAAGAGGTAGAGGTAATCCTCGTGGAAGAGGGCATTGGCAAGGCCAACAAGCATCTATGCAAAATGTGGAATGCCATTACTGTGGAAAGTTTGGTCATATGGCACGTGATTCTTTCTTTCTGAACATGTATAAGTGGAAAATAACTTGTGGGTTTATGTATTTGGGGGCTGATGCATGACCTGCTAGTCCCGCATCTGATGCTACACCTGTCATAGTAGGGGGATCTACTATCACTATCAATGGGACTAGTGATAATGCTTCCAGTGGCATTGCACCTCCGGCACCCATTCCTCCTACTTTGGAACAACTCCGATGGGATGCAAAAGATGCGGTGCTCATTTAGTGTGGTTGCTCTATCATATAGGCATGTATTTTATCATTGATTATTAGATTATATCAACTCGTATTGAAAATCAATATATCAAATATTTGGTAGCTTTCCAAAATCATCCTCAGTGAAGATGCAAGATGGGTGCATGAGAAATACTTTCGTGGTTTCCATGAGATCCTCCATTCTTTTAAACAAACCCGCAATTGAGAGAAATTGCAAACTCAAGCAAGAAATGCTATGAGAATATATTTTAAGATCTCATTAAACATATTATTCTATCCTCTTAGATAACTCGAGGACGCTTGGATTAGCTTTGTGTCAAGCCAAATCATGTTAATATCATGGGTGATGCCATTATAAATATTAATATGTTTGGTATACATTGATGTGCCTCCAATGTTTGTTACAATTGGTTTGTATGAAAGGGTGATTCTTGGGTTACTCGCCTAGTAAACATGTGTGTGGTGATGGTTTGTATACTTATAAAATATTTGTTTACTAATTTTTTGTTGGTTATTTTATAGGTGAAGAGGATTCAGAAGATTGATGAGAATACACACAATATTATTTGTTGGCACATGTTTTTGTAAACAAGCTTTGTATATACATGTGATAGCTTATGCACATTTTGATTTATTTTGGAAAGCTTTGATTTATCAAGCTTAGACTTGAACTTAAATATTTTTATAAAGTGTGATATGCTTTAACCCTAGCCTCAACTTATGGACACTCTTTTTTGAGCATAAGAGAGTGCTGTGCAAGTAAAAGCACCTTTTTGTATTTTTGTAGGCTATGACCTATTTTGGAATAAAGAATTACGTAAATACTCATGTGTGGGGAGAAGCCACACACATGAGGGGGGATGATTGCACCCAATGTTAGAGTCGTTATCTTGAGCCAAGTATTTTATTTGTTATTCATTCAATTCTTGAATATGTTGAATTTGTGGACTTGATGAGTTATTTGGATTGAATGATCTTTTTTCTTGCAAGATCCTATTTTCTCTATTTTCCTAGAATTGGATTCGTGTCAGTTCACCTCTTTTATGTAGCCACCCCACGAGGCATTTCACATCAATGTACTACACCTTATACTCCTCACTAGAATGGAGTTGCAGAGCGTTGTAATCGTACACTAATGTAAATGGCTTGATGGATGCTCAAAAGTAAAGACATGCCTAGCAAATTTTGGCTTGAGGTGGTTATGTGTGCAAACTATGTACTTAAACATTGCCCCATAAAGGCTTTGAAATCCATGATTGCTAATGAAGCATGGAATGACAATATTTTGATGGTTACTCACATGTATGTATTTGGGTGCTTGGCTTATGTGCATGTGCCAGCACAACAAAGACACAAGCTTGAAGCAAAGGTTTTGAAATGTATTTTTGTTGGCTATAGTAGTGAAAGCAAAAATTACAAGCTTTATGTACTCGCTACGGGCAAAATGATTGTCATGGGATGTAGCACACACCTCAGCCCATGCTTTCATGTAAAAAACAACCATCTATTGGACTTGACGATGCCTTTGATATGATGTTACCTTTGTTTGGCTCAAATATTAATGATGTTGAGCCCACTTTGGCTCATTTATAGCCATCATATAATGCTGAAATTCTTGATTCTTAGCCACCTAATCTTGTTCAATTTGGTCTTGATATGCCGATTATTAGTCAACTGGCCCTGGATGATACATTGGACAATGAACATGTATTCCAATTAGGCGCTTATGTGTTCAATTACAAGTTTCATCATGTTTGTTTGCCGTGATTTTGTAGGCATAAAAATCATAGTTGTAATTTTTGAGGTTACAAATCCCGGTAGTTATTGTGTTGATCTTGTATTTATTTACTCTTTCCTTTCTCCCTTAATTTATTTTAGAAATACGGGGATTTTATAGAGATTGATCATGCTTGGATGTTGATTACTAATGCATGAAAAATGATGTTGATTACTAATGCATGAAAAATGATGTTCACAATATGCTAGAAGAAAAGAGTTATGGAGTATGAATCAAAAAATTGAAGCGCACATGGAGGAAGTTGTAGCCCCTACCTAGATGTTGTAGTTGTGGTAGAAATGCAGGGGAAGTTAATGAGAGTAAGAAACATAGACAGGACTAGGAACATAATAGAAGAAAAAAGCATAGTTGCAAGCTGAAACACGATGGGAGAAAGTGAATGGAGGGCCCTTATACCACACGAAAGGTGCACGGAACAACCAAATATCATGGGGATTTGCCCAATCGCACTCGAGAACATAAACACTTCAACCGAGAAGATAATTTACCATGGCCTAATGGACAAGATGCAAATAGGGGTGTATCACTCACCTTATTGAATGTTGCTTGCTGGGATTCTCATGGCTACCACCATTGTAGAGTAGGAGCACCCGCCGAGAGCTCCACTCCACCACCACGGTTGCACTCCAATGGTAGCTCGACCCTTCACTCATCTCTCTCACACATACACTCACACATACACAATGCACAATGAGCATATAATAGCTCTAACTGGATTGGGTAAGAGATTAGGCAAGAAGCAAGAAAATGGAGAAGAAGAGCACTCTATGTTGCATAAGAGAATAAATGGTGAGAATTACAAATTAAAATTTATTTTGGCCCTAAGCATTCACACCTTGTCTGACCATACTTAGGCAAGAGAATGGAGATTAGGCAAGAGAATGAAGAAGAAGAGCACTCTACGCTGCATAAGAGAATAAATTATGAGAATTAAAAATTGACACTTAGTTTGTTGCCAAGAATTATAAATGGAGATTAGGCAAGAGAATGGAGAACAAGAGAACTCTATGCTGCATAAGAGAATAAATGGTGAGAATTACAAATTAACACTTATTTTGGCCCCAAGCATTCGCACCTTGTCTAACCATACTTAAAATATAGGTCCCTGGCTATCCAAGGCTGCCTATGGATGGTGTTGATGGCTATCCAAGGAAGTGATGGTTGCCAATGGATGGTGTTGATGCTGGAGAGGTGTTTAACAAGGATTTACACGCCTACCTTCTTGATATAGATTCCATCCTCAAAATATGTTGGTGAAGATGAGTTAATGACATCAATATAAGAAGGTGATTAGTTGAAGGCCAAGTGTTGTGATACTTGCATAAAAAACAAGTCAACCAGTAAAGAGTTCCTTGTAAGATGAAACATGGTTATACATACATTTATTTATCTTATGACTAGGTAAACATCAAGTTTTGCTACAAAGAGGAAAGGTAAGGCCAATTTAACTTAGAGATTAGTAATAAGCATCTTGGGGTATTATTACTTGATCATACTGATCGCATAAAGAACACTTAGGTCATCATGCCTTTACAGTGTTACTCCTACCATAGACGTGGCAAGAAGCATATGTCATTTACATATATGGCAAGGAGCCATGGGATGGAATTACAGTAAAAATAAATCGATGGAATTACCTCCACAATAAGTCATTCTAAGGGGGTCATAAAAGTAACGCGAGTGTGTTTGGAAAGGTGGTATGCTAGACACTCCCTGATAATACCATTCTTGACAATCCGATCGTGAACGGGTGCGTTGTTATCACGCCAAGTGAAATCCATTGCGTGAGGTTTGTACGTTAGCCAAATGAGTTATGAAAACCTTGTGCTTTTAGGCATTCTCTTTGTATTATTGTATGCTCAGCTCTTTATCTTTTTTAGGGTTTTTTTTTGGTGAAATATGTGGTATGTGTTGAATGTTTTAGTATGTCTCCGTTTCAGACTCCTCACCACCATTGGTGTTCCTAGTAGTTGAGTCATCCCATGTGGACTCAAGTTGAATGTTTTAGTATGTCTCCGTTTCAGACTCCTCACCACCATTGGTGTTCATAGTAGTTGAGTCATCCCATGCGGCGGACTCAAGTTGAATGTTTTAGTATGTCTCCGTTTCAGACTCCTCACCACCATTGGTGTTCATAGTAGTTGAGTCATCCCATGCAGACTCAAGTTCATTGTTTCTCTTGATGTTGTCAGCTGTGTTTTACTCGTATAGTAACTAAGGAGTTGGTGTCACTTTTAGTCTCTGTTTCAAACTCCTCACCACCATTAGTGCTCATACTTGAGTCATCCCAAGCAGACTCAAGTTCACTACAACCAATCCCATTGGCATCATAAGTTAAAGCATGAATGATTCATAGGCACAACCTTAGAGAGCTCCACACCATCAGGTGTAACCCATGTAGATCCTCTAGTTCCCCAACTATCGATTGTAGCCATCACTTCTATCTAGTTTAGATCATCCTGCTCACTCATGACCTTTGACTTGTAGGGTGAGTCTCCCCCTACATAGGTCTCATCCTTGCAAGTGTAGTAATATTGCAAAGGGTTTGAATGGATGGTAGTATCAGATTTCTGGTGGAATAGTCCACCACTACCCATTGGATGTACATGACCAGTCACACAAGGTCTACCCAAAGATAAACATGGATTTTGGACCAATCATGGACCATGCTAGCTTCATGCATAAATGGTCTTCCTAAGATCATTTCATAAGAATCAAGTTGCTTGGAAAAGTCCATCACAATGAACGTATATGCCTCACCCAATGTTTCAACACCTTGATCTTAAGGTTGCATAACATTTCCATTAGTTTGGTAACAATACCATCCACCATTTTAACCACAATATATACTTCAAGCCTGGGTTTGGCCATTTTTTGGTGATTATACTGACTCCCACACCACCATCTAGGACTTCCATTATTGTGATTCCCTTAGGAGCAGGTAGGGTGACATTAGATTCATCACCTTCAAGATTATTTCAGAAGAATCAGGTTGCTTGGAAACATCCATCACAATGAACGTATGCCTCACCCGATGTTTCAACACCTTGATCCTAAGGTTGCATAACATTTCCATTGGTTTGGTAACAGAACCATCACTCATTTTAACCACAATATCTGAGACTTCAAGCCTGGGTTTGGTGAAAATTTCCCAGCATTTTTTGGTGATTATATTGACTCACACACCACCATCCACCAGTACTCCCATTATTGTGATTCCCTTAGCAGTGGTAGGGTTACATTAGATTCATCACCTTCAAAGTATGGACCCAATTTATTCAATTGACCATTGATTTGGCGTACTCATCCTCTACTTGGGTTCTTGGATCTTCTACGACTTGAGTCAGCCTAATCCCATAGTAGGGTTGAGTCTTGTGGGTTTCTACAAATGGTGGTAGTCCTATATTGAGTTATCCATTTAAAAAATCTTTCAATGCTTTGAAGAGTTTGGGATCTCCACACAAGTGCATAGTCATCGTGGTATTTGTTTCAGAATCCATGAACAATAATTTAGGGATGTTGAGAGGAGTTCTTGACACCTCTCTACCATATGAAGGCATTAGGGGGACTAGAATCTCTACTTCTTCTATGGGGTTTTGTGGTCCATACTTGGAGCCAGTGAGTTTTTTTTCCTCCAAGATGATACTAGGAATATTTAATGATTTGTGTGCCTCCATGGGCTAGAGATTATATGGGTGTACCATGTCTAATATTCTTACATGTCTCATTTTTGGCTCTAGCTTTTGTTGGGTCTTCATAAAACCAAAGCTTTGAGTTCATGTATCTGCTCAACGTATTTTACCAGGTTAGGGTGTAAGAGCCAAGTTTTCCCTTTTGGAATCTCTTTTTACGTTTCATTAGACATTAGAGGAATTCTTGATGTTGTTTGGAATCAACTCGCATACAAATTGAATCAGAGTCTTCATCTGTTTTTCATTCATGTCAACTGGTTTTTCAATTGTTCCCAAGTTTTCTCTTTTTGTCTTTTGAGACTTATCCCCCTTCATAGATTTCTTGCTTGTGTGGCCTTTCTTCTTCTTAGATTCTCCTAGTGAAGCTCTTGGAGTCTCTATTTTTAGCCATAAATCTGGTTTATGCATTGATAGGAAGAATTACCGAGTTTTCTTTTGCCTTGTCACTTACACCAATCATATTCAGTGGTGTGATGGTTGGACTACTTTGCAAATTAGTTACATAGATTTCTTGGGGTTATCTTGATCATATGATCTATGTCGCCAACGACTACAAGTGGTAGGTGGTGGTGTAAAAGATGCACCTTGAGTGGTTTATGGTTGTGGATACTTAAGAAGACATTCAGAGATTCTATGTTGTCCTTGGTAGTGATAAAATTGAAGAGGCATTCTTCTAGCAGTGGCGTTAATATCATGACCTCTTCTTGTAGCAAACACGTTGGTACACAAGTTTGACTCCCCCTTGGGAATTAACTACATAGTACTCAAGAGAGAGTTATGTGGAGTCTTCTGCAAAATTTGACGTAGCATCCAAGTCCACCTCATACCCTAGGTAATTTATAGGTTCCTCCAAACCTATCTGATTAAGTGGTGTGATCTTGGGAGGGGGTGGTTGGGGTGGTATGGGTCCTAGTAGAGGTACATTTACAACATTGTAAATGGCCTTTGAGATTGGTTGCTATGTCGGGTGGTCGGCATTGTGTTGAGATATTGTGGGTTGGCATGATATCTTGTCATTGTGGTGGCATTGGTAAAGCTAGCTATGATTTGGAAGAATTAGCAATGGCTTGTAAACGTGTTTGACATTGTGAGACGTTATGACCATAGCGAGACATTATAAACTGTAGTTTCCTTAGTATCGTTCTCTCAAGATTGGACACTCACTTATTGTATGAGCTTGTCACCATATAGAACACCAATGCAGTTCTCTCCTTGGGTACATATGTATGTTCTCAAGTGTTATGTTGTCCCTCATCTCTTCTTGATGGGCTTTCATGAAGTCTGTGAAATTGATTTCAGCCAACCTGTTCCTTTACCAAATGCTTTAGCCGTTATCACTGCTCATGTAACCGATTTTGTGTCCGAACTGGCTCTTTTAACCATGAGATTATCCTCTAGCTGGATGGCATTGGCCATGACTTCATCCCATGTGGTGATACCTCTATTGACTAAGCCAATATGGATCTTCTCATGTTTAAGCCTACGGATGAATCTATCAAGTAGCTAGTTATTGGTAAAATGTTCATGTAAAGCACAATGAGAGTTCAAATGCTTGAGTTGGCTAATGAACTCCCTAAAAAACTCTCCCTCTTCTCTCTCTCATCTTACGCAGTTGTGAGGCCATACTCCACAGTGCTTCAAGGTTTAGGCATTCCTTAAACCAACCTGAGAGTTCTAAATCATCCCTTGCCTTCCCATCTAGGGTTAGGCGAAAAGCATTGGTTCTAGAATCTTGTTGTGTTACCCAAGGGCCTTGCAAACTTGATCAAACACTTCTAGGCATTGCGTAGGATCTCCTTCTTTGTTAAACTTATGGGTTAGCTTTTAACACCATATTGGGGAATATGGGAATTTCCCACAAGTTTGGGACACGTGGTCAAAAGTTTGGGACACGTGGTCAAAAGTTTGGATTAACCATAACTTGAACACCACTAATCCAAAATGAGTGCTTTATAGCTCTTTAGATTCCATTTTTCAAGCGCTTTCCAACGATAGGTCATATGATAGGGTTTTGAGAAACTTACAAACATGTTATCCATGTCCCCTTTTTTAGGTATTCAAAAATGGGAATTGGGAAATTCCCAAATTCACTAATATGGTGTTTTTTGCTATCTGGGTACCCTTCCCTGAATTGCTTCAACCACTATCTCTAACAACTGGTGTGATACTCTTAGCCATTGCTCTTCCTAAGGCTTGAGCAAAGGCAATTGGGTTTGCTGGTAAATCTAGTGCTAAAATAATTGGTGTTGGTGCTACGACACGTCTAGGTATAACACGTGGCATGTAAGGTGCTACATGTGCATGCAATGCTCTAAATCCTAGAAGGAATGGGCCTTGAGCATGGAGTGTATATCCAGACGACGTCCCAATAAGGGTTGTCGGCCTCAAAGCATGTGTTGGAGTAATGGGTCCAACAACTCGTGGTGGTATCCCTCTCGCTCTTGGCATTAGATAAGTATAACATGCACTAGAGTAAGATGTGAAAAGGAAGGGGATGTGAAAAGGATGCTCCTCCCACAGCACTCGTAGTAGTTAGAACAATTGTGCCTAGAGCAAGAAAGGTATATGCAGTGGTAGTAGGCATGGGGTGTGGCACTGGTGGGTGAGTCGTAGTTGTTACTGTAGAGACCGTTGGCATATAGCTTTGTGGGGCAATGTTGTGTTGTCAGCAGTCAAAGGTGTTGTGGTGGTTGCCATGCTACTAATCATTGGAGTAGGGAATGTGTCAGGGCAGCTGGGTCTCGAGCATTGATGGCTCTTGGCAAGGAATGCGAAGCTCGTGCTACCAGGGCCTTTGGAATAGTAGATGCAATCAGGTCTATAGTATATCCAGGTGATAGTTTTTGGCAAAAACACTATTGTGTGGACAAAATAGGTAATATTTGCTGAAAACGAGAAACATTTGGCATCTTTCAAAGATTCCATAAAAAACTTTAGTTTTTTACCTCTTTTTAAAAAGTGGTCTACGCATGCGTACAACACTACCAAAAAACGATAATATTTTGGACACTTTATATATTTCTTACAAAAATTGACATGAAAAAAAAGACTTCGTTTTGCTTACTTTTTAAGATTATAATTGAAAATCTAATAATAAGTTTTCAAAAAACAAGTCAAAATAGAGACAATGTTTATTATTTCCATCTTTAATCCATTAAGAAAATGATACAACTATAAAAAGAAGCTATTTTCTAAACATATAGCTTATGGCATAGTTATGGTTCCTCATAATCATTGGTGACATCACTAGTTGATGTGCCTTTTCCTGAGAAGGTAGACGAGGCATCCTCTTTTTTACTATCCACAAATATATTTTTTTCTTCTATGTGTACACTTGAAGCTTAGACTCCTTGTGGGTCATCTGCCATGTTAGCATGATTGAGGATGTGCTACAGAGTGCAACTACAAAAAAATATTTATATGATTATATTACAAAAGCGTTATCTTGATACAGTTATTATCTTAATTATAAAACCCTATTTTGGCTCTTGATGAGAGTAGTATTAAAATCCGTTTTGTATTACAATTTCTTAATTGATAATATATACTTTTTTAAACAGAGTTCGTTACATACAGATGAATTTTAAAATATCATGAATAAGCTATTTAAAAGTTGTCTAATGTTAAAAAATAATTACACACTCATTTTTAAAGAAGATGTGTCCTTGATGTGACAAAAAGGGGGTTAAATGGTAATTTTAGTTATTAGATGAGTTTAGAAAGCATGAAAAAGCTCGCTTTAAGAAACAAAAGTTCATACTTTTTAAAATACTTTTTTTTGTAAAATGTCAGGCATGGACTTAGGTTCGAATCTTACTGGGTTACTACACATGGTAAGGATGTTTTAGCTACAACATTTGCAGCCAACTTAATGCTGAGTAAGAACTTCTCAGCTAAGAGTTGATGTTTTTCATCAACTTGATACAAAACATCAACTTTTATGAAAATTTGATATTTTGCATCAAGTTGATGTAAAACATCAACTTTATATGCAAAACATCAACTTTCTATGCAAAATATTCACTTTTTTACAATACTTGATGTTTGTATCAATGTTATGCAAAACATCAACTTCCCACAAAACTTAATGTTTTGCATCAACTTTGATGGAAAACACCGAGTTTTGTGGAAAAGTTGATATTTTGCGTTAACTCAATGTAAAACATCAACTTTTTCATAAACTTCGATGTTTTGCATCATCAACTTCGATGAAAAACATCGAGTTTTATAGAAAAGTTGATGTTTTGTATCAACTCGATGCAAAACATCAACTTTTCCACACAACTCAATGTTTTGTGTATCAAAGTTGATGCAAAACATCAACTCTACCACAAAACTTGATATTTTGCATCAAGTTTCGGATGCTTCAAAGAAGAAAGTTAGAGAATCGGAGGTCGATTTTCACAAAGGGCCTTCGATTTCGTCCACATAGGCATGCTTAGACGACCTATTCCACAAATTTGAGTACCAACACCACTATGATGTGATGTGATGTGCAGACATCACAAAGCGATTTTTTGATGCAGAAAATCACTTTGTGATGTTTGCACATCGCATCAAAACATAGTCGTGTTGGTACTCAAAATTTATGGAAAAGGTCGTCTAAGGATGCCATTGAAGACGGAATCGCTTAAACAAGACGTTTGTAAAAATCGCCCTTTGATCCTCCAACTTTCTTCTCCGGAGCATCTGAAACTTGATGTAAAACATCAAGTTTTGTGGTAGAGTTGATGCAAAACATCGAGTTGTGTGGAAAAGTTGATGTTTTGCATTAACTCTGATGTAAAACATCAGAGTTAATGCAAAACATCGAGTTGTGTGGAAAAGTTGATGTTTTGCATTAACTCTGATGTAAAACATCAACTTTTAGGAGGCTATTTTTCTTAACTTTGAAATATTTTTTACATTTTTTATGAGAATTATTTTTATTAATATCACTAGTAAGTCTGTAAAAGCTCATTCCAAATAGTAGATAGTAGCTATAAAATCTCAAATTTTTTTTAAAAAATCTTATAAATCATAGAATTAAAGAAAAAATATGCCTAGGATAAGGTGATATAGGTAGAACATAGGTTTAGGGCTAAGGACCTAAAAAATACATGGTCACAACCTTTGACTACAAATTTGAGAGGAGTTCATTAAAAAAATGCTTGTTTATGTAACCATGTAACCTTTGTATCATAAATAATATCGTTACATAGTAGATGCCAAAAATTCATGATAGCAAAAGAGCTAGATGAGATAATCCATTGTGAGACCCCTCTGCCCCCTCTAGGATTTCTAGTTACTAGTAGTGGAAGTATCTTCCTCTTGCACGGGGCAGGGTTTCCTACTCGGGGCCTTGCCCTCGGACATTTGGGGCCTTGCCCTCGAATGTCCGGACACGAGACTAATCTGGTGGTCATTCCGAAACCGAAACCGGGAAAATTTTCCTTGCCCACAAAACAGGGAAGATTCCACCTTTTTGATTTTCTTAACGAATTTTCTAACGGGGTCAAGAGACTAAACTATCCTTCACCTGATTAAACCAGATAGAAGGAAAACTATCACTGATTTAATTTGAAGAAATCAATGCTTTTTCCTAACCAAAATCAGGCACAGCTATTGATCTAATCTTTTGAGAAAATCAACGCTTTTTTCCTAACCGAAATCAAGCATAGCCGTTGTTCTACTCATTTGAGAAATTCTTCAAGTTTTTATTTAACTACTCGAGTTCTAAGCGTATTCCTATTATTTCAATTTAATTATTAAAACTCCACTGATTCCAGCCTACCCATCCGGCCCATGGGTTAGCCACCACCCAACCACTCGAATCGGTAGAACCAGACAATTAATCACCCATCCATAATTGAATGCCTTTCTTAACTTTTGCTTTCGAATACAGATACGCACACACTCCTCTTTAAACTTTAATTTATAAAATAATCCATTGACAGTTATTGGTTACAGATGTCATAACTCAAAATTTCTATCCAGTCCCTTGTTTCTCAAAAAAAAGTATCACTCTGGACTCTCTGTTGAGACCAGCTGGTCAACAACAAGATCCAGTAAAACAGATTACAATAATCATTTCGTCCATCATACATATCTTCCACGACATATGCATGGGTGTCCTAGGCACCGCGAGCCCGTGCATCGCTTGGTCAGAACCCTCCAAGATCCTCCTTAGGTGTCCTGGCACTTCACTGAGAGACCGCTTTGTCGGCCCAGCCCATCGTACTAGAAGCACACCATTTTTCAACCATACCAAGGCTGGTCAAGACCTGGGCAGGCTTTGTCACGTGAGCTGTCCTTTGAACACTCCCCCAGCTGTTGCAATCGAAATTCCCTTAGAAAAACATATACCAAATCCTTCCTCTAGCATTCTGGCGACAGTCCTTTAAGAAAACAGGGTTTCTATGCAAGTTTTCAATTTGATTTTCTTTTGAATACAAGGAGTATTTCTTGAATTAGTATCCCCAAAACTTCTTGATCGAAATTTTGAATTTCATATGAGAATTTCTCGAATTCTATAACCTTGATCCACAGATCAATTTGAAGGGTCTCAAACTTAGTTTCAGATTTGGCGGGAGTTTTGAGTGCATTTTTCTAAACTGGTCACACCTTCTTTTCTCGAAACTGTCGAAAGAGTTTGGTCTTGGTCGTAGTCTGATTCATGGTTCGAGTCGGATAAGATTTTTCTTGAACTATCTTTCTCGAAAAGGTTTGATAATTCAGTTACTATTTTACTGAATTTCTTTCTTTGAATATTCACTTAACTGATTTCTAAATTAGTTACAAATTCCAATGAGGAATAAAATAATCATTATCTGAATATTTTGATCTTAATAGATTTCTTGAATTTTCTTTTTACAATCCGTGTGAATATAAAATAATAGAAATTTCTCTCTTAGAGTATTTAATTATTCATTTATCAAATACTCATAGAATTTAAACATAGAATTTAAGAGAATTTTAATTTTGATATAAAAATTCTTTATGCATTTGTTTATGCATAAAAATCAACTTCAATGGGAATAACACTTTTATATAAAAAAAGAATTTCTTTATGCATCTATTTATGCATAAAATCAAATTTAATAAGAATAACACTTTAAAAATAAAAAGAATTTCTTTATGCATATATGTATGCATAAAAATCAATTTCAATGGGAATAACACTTAAAAAAATCCTTGTAGGCATCTTTTTATGCATAAAATCAAATTTAATAGGAATAACACTTTTGTAATAAAAACAAATTCCTTTATGTATCTTTCTATGCATAAAAATCAATTTCAATGGGAATAACACTTTTATAATAAAAATTTCCATTATGCATCTTTCTATGCATAGAAATTGAATTTAATGAGAATAACACTTTTATAATATTGTTTTTTCCATTATGCATCTTTCTATTTATAAAAATCAGTTTTAATGCGAATAACACTTTTATAATAAAAAATTTTCATTATGCATCTTTCTATGCATAGAAATTAAATTTAATGAAAATAATACTTTTATAATAAAAAAATTTCCATTATGCATCTTTCTAATGCATAAAAATCAAATTTAATGAGAATAACACTTTTATAATAAAAAAATTTTCATTATGCATCTTTCTATGCATAAAAATCAAATTTAATGAGAATAACACTTTTATAATAAAATTTTTTTCCATTATGCATCTTTCTATGCATAGAAATCAAATTTAATGAAAATAACACTTTTATAATAAAAAATTTCCATTATGCATCTTTCGATGCATAAAAATCAAATTTAATAAGAATAACACTTTTATAATAAAAAAATTTCCATTATGCATCTTTCTATGCATAAAAATCAAATTTAATGAGAATAACACTTTTGTAATACAAAAATTTCCATTATGCATCTTTCTATGCATAAAAATCAAATTTAATGAGAATAACACTTTTATAATAAAACAATTTCTATTATGTATCTTTCTATGCATAAAAATCAAATTTAATAAGAATAACACTTTTATAATAAAAAAAATCCCTTTATGCAACTTTCTATGCATAAAATCAATTTAATAATTAATATCAGTGATGTCCATGCATATTCATAGGTGAATATGTACATGGAGTAATTAGAATATTTCTTTTAGATGCAAAAAATGGTGGGAATTACTCTTTTGGAATAACATAAAAATAACTTTCTTTTCCACAAAATTCTAGAAAATTTTACCATAATCTCCTTTGTATGGCTGACCATTTCTCATTTTTATCCTTCTATTTTTAACTTAAATTAACCCAAATTAGACTCATAGAACTCTAATCTACACAATTTTCTAAATTCCAGAGAGTAAATAATAAGAAGAGTTTAATTAATCTCTTAGTTAATCTTTCTAGGATTAAGAAAGGCTATAATGTAAAAAGAAGAGAAGGGGTGGCCTTTTCCTGAAAGGCATAGCATTTGAATTTAATTCAATCAACTGTAAAACATGAAAATCAAGAAAACCATAGATTTAAAATTAAACAAGTAAGAAAATTAGCTTACATGGAGCTTGTAAGCTATCCTTTGGCTTGAGGGATTGAGGGTTCTACTCTTGTTTGAAGCAAGAGTGGCCACCAATTCACTTTGGAGAGGATTAGGCCAAAAACAATTGAATTATTAAGAAATTCAATGTAGATGGCTCAGGACAGTGGCTCAAGACAGGAGTAGAGTAACAATGCATAAACACTATTAAGCTTTTACAAAGGGGGAGGCTTCTATTTATAGGAAAAAGTGGGCCTCTAACCAAGCAAACTGATTCTAGAATTTTCCAGATCAGTTTGGTCAATTTTTGACCATTTTTGGGTCAGTTCAGCTTACTTTTTGGACTTAGTTTTGAAATAGGAGAGAGGAGAGATAAAATATCTCATTTGATTGATTAAAAATTGGAAATAATGGTGAGAAAAAAGGTGCCTCCTTCATGAGGGGAGATCCCCACTCTGAGGTGTCAAAATTTAGTTTTTTAATTGTTTTCTTTGGTCCTTAGTCCACTCTTCATCTTATGTGAGCATTTACTCATTTTTGGGGGGTTTTTCTTTTATTCTTCAATTTATCTCCTCCCTACATTTGGATTAATCTTATTGGTCTATAAGAACCTTAATCCAAAATTTTCAGAAATCTAGACCCTTAGGCTAAGGTCTTTTGTGCACATTATAATTTATTTCTAATGCACCTTAGGAATTTCTTTTTAAACTTCTGTTTCGGGGAAATTTATTTGAATAAGAAGGAATATTTTTCCATCCAAAGATATCTAAAAACTGAATTACCTCTCTCTAGAATATCTTGTTCCAACATCTTCCTCGACGCACGCGTGGGTATCCTAGGCGACCCAGAGCCCGAGCACCGTATGGTCAGCACTCTCTAGGATCCTTCGCAGGTGACCTAGCGCTTCACTCATAGGTCGCTTCCTTGGCCCCTCATCCACCATACCGGAAGCTCACCATTTTAATCGCACCGAGGCTGGTCAAGACCTCGGCCGACCTTGCTACGCGAGACGTCCTTCATTGACTCTCCATCAGCAGTTGCAACTTTATCATCACGACCTTAATCACAAGATGGTCAAAATGCTCCCCCCAGCATTCTTGACATAAAACAGTCATTTACAAACAGTTTACAATACAATTTCTATTTTAACTTTCATTTTTTCACATTATCCCTCATCAATCTACATTACTTATTCCATATTCCATTTATATGTATACTCATCCCATCACATCATTTTCCATCTCATCACTTCGGATTCCTTCATATCACATATCATATATTCACATCCATACATCCATATCTACATCCATACATCTATTTTCACATCCACATCTACATGCACATTCATGCATCCACATCCATACATCCGCATCTACATGCACATTCACATCCATACATCCACATCTATATGTGGACATTCACATCTACATGCATACATCCACATCTCTATGCATACATCCACATCCACATTCACATTCACCTCCATACATCTACATCTACATGCATACATCCACCTCCACATTCACATCCACATCTATACATCTACATCTACATGCATACATCCACCTCCACATCTACATCTACATGCATACATCCACCTCCACATCCACATCTACATCTATACATCTACATCTACCTGCATACATCTACATCTCCATTCACATCTACATCTATACATCTACATCTACATGCATCCATCCACCTCCACATCCACATCTACATCTATACATCTACATCTACATGCATACATCCACATCTCCATTCACATCTACATCTACATGCATCCATCCACATCTCCATTTACATCCTCATCTATACATCTATTTCTATATGCATACATCCACATCTCCATGCATACATCCACCTCCACATTCACATCCACATCTATACATCTACATCTATATGCATACATCCACCTCCACATCTACATCCACATCTACATCTACATGCATACATCCACATCTACTTCTATACATCTACATCTACATGCATACATCCACATCTCCATTCGCATCTGCATCTACATCTACATGCAAACATCCACATCTCCATACATAATAAAATTCTTTTAATTAATCTAGGATGATAGTTCCTAGAATATGGTAGGAAGTCCTCTTTTTATGATTTGAATGAAATTATTTTATGCGTAATTTCTATAAAAATTTTGCCATAGCTCCGCTACTATGACTGATAAATCTCAATTTTTTCTAAGGAATAAGGCTTATCATTAAGGAAATAATTAGAATGGTCTCTAATTGGATCATCAATCCATAATGGATTGAATCATCGATATACATAAACTAAAAGCATAGAAAAAAGCCATTAATTTGGCCTCAAGCATAGCTTAATCTTGGATTAAGGAAAAGCCTTATGAAAAGCTTCATTTGGATTGAAAAGGGTCATGAGTATGACCATTTCTTAAGTGAGAGAGAGAAAGATCATTAGAATTAAATATAAATAGAATTTTATGTAATTCTTTACTATCATTAATTAATTAACTTCAATAGCATTTCAAAAACCATATCAATTAAGCTTCTCAAGCTTGAGAGGGGTTGAGAAGAGAGAATCATTGAGAAATTATAGAAAAGATCAAAATTCACTATACTTATCTTATAATTTGCTTGATTCTTTGATCACGGTAGAGGCCCCCAACCAATCAATTGGTTTAGTATGTTGATGGAGCCACCAATGGGGATTGAAGAAAGAGAGAAGTATCAAAAACTAGTGAATTATTAAAGAATTCATAGTTCTTAGCTTAGGTGGAGTAGAGTAACAATGCATAAGACACTATATATTTTTCAACAAGGGAAGGCTTCTATTTATAGGAAAAATTGAGCTCCTAACCAAACAAACTGATTCTAGAATTTTCCAAGTCAGTTTGGTTGAATTTGGACTAGATTTGGACCTAGTTTGGTTACTTTTTGATTCGATTTGGTTCCATTTTGATTTGGTTTGGTTCAAGAGATATGAGAGATAAAAATATCACATTATTTTTGAGTTTAAAACTCATTCAAGCATGTGAAATATGCACCTCCTTTAAAGAACTCCTCTTCCTTACATATGTGTCAAAATTTTGTTGCTCATAGTTTTTTTACTAATAAACCTTGTACATTTTCAACTCTTCATCTTATGTGAAATATGCACCTTCTTTAAAGAACTCTCCTTCCTTACATATGTGTCAAAATTTTATTGTTCATAGTTTTTTACTAATAAACCTTGTACATTTTCAACTCTTCATCTTATGTGAAATATGCACCTTCTTTAAAGAACTCCCCTTCCTTACATATGTGTCAAAATTTTATTGCTCATAGTTTTTTACTAATAAACCTTGTACATTTTCAACTCTTTATCTTATGTGAAATATGCACCTTCTTTAAAGAACTCCCCTTCCTTACATATGTGTCAAAATTTTATTGCTCATAGTTTTTTTCTAATAAACCTTGTACATTTTCAACTCTTCATCTTATGTGAAATATGCACCTTCTTTAAAGAACTCTCCGTCCTTACATATGTGTCAAAATTTTATTGTTCATAGTTTTTTACTAATAAACCTTGTATATTTTCAACTCTTCATCTTATGTGAGCATTTACTCATTTTTGGGTATCTTCTTTTACAATTTGGATTTATCTCCTCCCTACACATGGATTGATGCTATTGGCCCATAGGAACCTTAATTGGACCATAATCCAAAAATTTCTGAAAATCTAGACCCTTAGACTAAGGTTCTTTAATACCTATTTCCAATTAATTCCAATTGCACATTGGAAAATTCTTTTTGAATTTCTGTTTCAGGGGAACTTATTTTAATAAGATGAGTTATTTTTCTATCCAAAAATATTCATAATCTGAATATTCTGTCTCTAGAATAATTTTCTCTCTCTAGGCTAAAACAGTTAGAAACAAGGTCTTTATATTTCTGAAGAGGGATTGATTACAGGGGAAGATACTAGACATCAAAAAGGGGTTGGGGGAGGAATCTTACATTCTACCCCACTTAAAAAATACGAGATGTCCTCATCTCGCAAACTGGGATAATTTCGCAAGATGCACGAATATGAGACTTAGAGAAAAATTTTAATCAAGATTAACCACCAAGAAAAGTCTTAAAGAAAGCAAGATAAGAACAAGATTTAAACTTTATTCATTCTTGAAACTTATACAGTAAAGATAGAAGAACTCTTGACACTTCCATAAGCCCGTCCATCATATGGTCACAAAAGCAGCACTCACAAGCTGCACAAGTATAAGGTAACTCATCTATGGGAATGATTCTGCTGGTTATTGCCGCACCTATCTCAGTGGTATGAGGTGATCTAACAAAAGGACCTCTGAGAGGCAAGCCAAAAACGGGATAAAGGCATATCTTCTCATGAGGAAGAAAACACGCCAGTAAGAAGACCTGCTCAGAAAACCCAAGATGCCTTGATCTCATGACGCAGTAGTATTGGGGACCCAAACCCAAAGCTTCAATAACCATGGCCAAGCGGACATTGTTACGAAAGTGCTGCTGACCCCAGGGTGTTACCCTGGTTATGTTTTGATAGGTCCGCCATTTGGTCTGAGCTACAGAAGTTCCTAGGTGAGGAAAAAGTGAGCGCTCATACTGTTCTATAAAGTCTTTCTTCACAGACTCTCTTGCGTCTTGAAGGTGAGAAATCATCAGAGATAAAACTAATTCTTGTTGCCAAGCCATGAAGGAGATTAAGAAAGAAAGGAGATTGATGGGAGTAAGATTACTGTGAGCGACAAGTAAAAGTTACGACTTATATAAAGGAAGGAGCTAGCGTAACCTAGAAGCCAACAGTAACTTGCCCACTGAAGTTTTACCGTCTTTCCATGATTTGTGTTTGACACATTTTTCTATAGAAGGCATTAAGAATTTTGAGATGAGGAGATAAAAGAAGCTTGTAGGCTAAGTCACCTACTTTCATTGAATTCAGATATAAGGGTCACAATATCTGGGGGGGATAACTTCTTATACTCCCTAAGAGATAAAGAACTTCTTTTGGGCCATACTCGAATGAAAACCAAAACCTTGGTATCCAAAAAACCGATTCTCACTTCTGAACTCATTGTTCTAAATCCTTAAAACAGGTGGGACTCCTGAGAAGTATTCTAGGGAAAGGGTCTTCCTTTTTTAAACATAAACTTTCTTTTATTTAAGAGAGGGAATAATTATAAGATCAGAAAGGGAGATTCTTACTCCTGTATACTTTGAAGGCTGGAGAGGAATCTTACATTCTACCCCACTTAAAAAGTGCGAGATGTCCTCATCTCGCAAGGTAGAGGACAGCTCTTTTTCTTAAGATCCAATTTTATTCTGGGGTTCCTTATATTCTGGTCAACCCAACAGAACATTGGGATAAATATCCCTTATATAGAACTCATCATTAAATAACAATTCATTCAGATCATATCATTCATATCTTTAACATGATAATGGTCCATTAGACCGAAAAGTTTCCTTCGGAACATTCCTCCACGGAAATTTCAGTCAAGCAAGTTCTCAATTTGACATCCCTTAACTTGATCTACCGGTCAAGTATTAACAGCAGCAGCAATCTGACAGCACAACCCACTAATCTCATAGTGATTTGTTGAATTCGTTATCATCATTCTAGTTATGAATATCATCACAGGGACTCGTCCCATTCCCCCTCATCATTGTGGTTTCATTATATTTCAACTAATATTTAAAAATCAACATTTTTCAATCAGCATTTTCAATCAGAATCCAAATCAATTCATCAATTCTCAAACAGAATTAAAAATCATATCAATCACATACGAAATCATCATCTGGATAGCATTAACGCTTATAATTTCAAGTCTTAGATTTACTAGTATATACTGTCAGTAAAGAGCTGCAGTATACTCTCGATATATACGGGTAGTCACGGCCCTTGGAATTATAAGGTAAATACTATCATGTCTAGGCCTCAAGCAAGTCAGGGATTCTATATAATTGCGGCACTTCCATCTAAAGACCCCATTACCAAATTACGAATTTCAGTTTGAATATCAAATTGTATGAATTATCTCACACAATTATAACCTTTTTGTGTTTCTTGATAAATTTTTGACATATTTGTCTTCTCACTTGATCTTTATTAACCAAATGCTCTGATACCAACTGTAAGATCCCTGTTCCCACCGAGCAACAGATTTGGGATACTAGCAGTGGAAGTAGCACTTCTCGCGCGGGACAGGGGTCCCACATTCGGGGCCTCACCCACGGATATCCGGATAAGAGACTAATCCGTCGGTTGTTCCAAAACCGAACCCGGAAAAACTTCCTTTACCGGAAAGCACGGGTGATTCCACCAGGATAACTTTTTACTCTAACATAGTCAAGATCATTTCTGATCGAGCTGATCCAATTACATCTATAAGATACTTGGTCAGATCAAGGAAGAAACTTGCACTTGGATCATTGGGATCAACGCTTTTTTCCCCATTCAAGAGGCACAGCCGTTGATTCCTATCCATAGAACAGTTTCTGTTTGGGATTTATTTTATCTATCGTAAAAACAAAAGTTTGAGTCTCGATTTACGGATCCATCAGTCCAGCCTAACCCCATCTAGTCCCATGGGTTAGCCAACCTCCCAACCACTGTAGTGATGGGATCCAATTAAGAATTTGGTTAGGTTTTGTCCCGGGTACCAAGGAAAAGAGTTCCAAGGCCCCCTAGCCGGATGTTCATGCAAAATAAAACTAGTCACACCACTCACACACCCAATATGAAATTGCCTTTTCACAGATTCAACCAGTTTAAAACAATCCTTTAATAAAACCATGATATCACTGATCACCATCTTCCAATTTATCCAGTTGATTCTTAATTTTTCCATCATTCCTTCATCAGAGTATCTATGGCATCATTGGCAACTAGGACGCTCACCACCTGTCCACTCAGGGGCCGTTTCCTAATCCCTAGCCCATAATACTCGGCAATATAATCACTTATCAAGATGGACTCTCATTGAAGATCAGCAAGATCAACCAACAGATCCATATAAAGAGCCATGGACTCATCCATTGAAGACCAACAAGGTCAATCAACCAGATCCATGCCCGATTTCAGACAACAACTCTTACTCTTGTTCCAACATCTTCCTCGACGCACGCGTGGGTATCCTAGGCGACCCAGAGCCCGAGCACCGTATGGTCAGCACCCTCTAGGATCTTTCGCAGGTGACCTAGCGCTTCACTCATAGGCCGCTTCCTTGGCTCCTCATCCACCGTACCGGAAGCTCACCATTTTAATCGCACCGAGGCTGGTCAAGACCTCGGCCGACCTTGCTACGCGAGACGTCCTTCATTGACTCTCCGTCAGCAGTTGCAACTTTATCATCACGACCTTAATCACAAGATGGTCAAAATGCTCCCCCCAGCATTCTTGACATAAAACAGTCATTTACAACAGCATTTACAAACAGTTTACAATACAATTTCTATTTTAACTTTCATTTTTTCACATTATCCCTCATCAATCTACATTACTTATTCCATATTCCATTTATATGTATACTCATCCCATCACATCATTTTCCATCTCATCACTTCGGATTTCTTCATATCACATATCATATATTCACATCCATACATCCATATCTACATCCATACATCTATTTTCACCTCCACATCTACATGCACATTCATGCATCCACATCCATACATCCCCATCTACATGCACATTCACATCCATACATCCACATCTATATGCGTACATTCACATCTACATGCATACATCCACATCTCTATGCATACATCCACATCCACATTCACATTCACCTCCATACATCTACATCTACATGCATACATCCACCTCCACATTCACATCCACATCTATACATCTACATCTACATGCATACATCCACCTCCACATCTACATCCACATCTACATCTACATGCATACATCCACCTCCACATCCACATCTACATCTATACATCTACATCTACCTGCATACATCCACATCTCCATTCACATCTACATCTATACATCTACATCTACATGCATCCATTCACCTCCACATCCACATCTACATCTATACATCTACATCTACATGCATACATCCACATCTCCATTCACATCTACATCTACATGCATCCATCCACATCTCCATTTACATCCTCATCTATACATCTATTTCTATATGCATACATCCACATCTCCATGCATACATCCACCTCCACATTCACATCCACATCTATACATCGACATCTATATGCATACATCCACCTCCACATCTACATCTACATGCATACATCCACCTCCACATCCACATCTACTTCTATACATCTACATCTACATGCTTACGTCCACATCTCCATTCACATCTACATCTACATCTACATGCAAACATCCACATCTCCATGCATAATAAAATTTTTTTAATTAATCTAGGATGATAGTTCCGAGAACATGGTAGGAAGTCCTCTTTTTATGATTTGAATGAAATTATTTTATGCGTAATTTCTATAAAAATTTTACCATAGCTCCGCTACTATGACTGATAAATCTCAATTTTTTCTAAGGGATAAGGCTTATCATTAAGGAAATAATTAGAATGGTCTCTAATTGGATCATCAATCCATAATGGATTGAATCATCGATATACATAAACTAAAAGCATAGAAAAAAGCCATTAATTTGGCCTCAAGCATAGCTTAATCTTGGATTAAGGAAAAGCCTTATGAAAAGCTTCATTTGGATTGAAAAGGGTCATGAGTATGACCATTTCTTAAGTGAGAGAGAGAAAGACCATTAGAATTAAATATAAATAGAATTTTATGTAATTCTTTACTATCATTAATTAATTAACTTCAATAGCATTTCAAAAACCATATCAATTAAGCTTCTCAAGCTTGAGAGGGGTTGAGAAGAGAGAATCATTGAGAAATTATAGAAAAGATCAAAATTCACTATACTTATCTTATAATTTGCTTGATTCTTTGATCACGGTAGAGGCCCCCAACCAATCAATTGGTTTAGTATGTTGATGGAGCCACCAATGGGGATTGAAGAAAGAGAGAAGTATCAAAAACTAGTGAATTATTAAAGAATTCACAGTTCTTGGCTTAGGTGGAGTAGAGTAACAATGCATAAGACACTATATATTTTTCAACAAGGGAAGGCTTCTATTTATAGGAAAAATTGAGCTCCTAACCAAACAAACTGATTCTAGAATTTTCCAAGTCAGTTTGGTTGAATTTGGACTAGATTTGGACCTAGTTTGGTTACTTTTTGATTCGATTTGGTTCTATTTTGATTTGGTTTGGTTCAAGAGATATGAGAGATAAAAATATCACATTATTTTTGAGTTTAAAACTCATTCAAGCATGTGAAATATGCACCTCCTTTAAAGAACTCCCCTTCCTTACATATGTGTCAAAATTTTATTGCTCATAGTTTTTTTACTAATAAACCTTGTACATTTTCAACTCTTCATCTTATGTGAAATATGCACCTTCTTTAAAGAACTCTCCTTCCTTACATATGTGTCAAAATTTTATTGTTCATAGTTTTTTACTAATAAACCTTGTACATTTTCAACTCTTCATCTTATGTGAAATATGCACCTTCTTTAAAGAACTCCCCTTCCTTACATATGTGTCAAAATTTTATTGCTCATAGTTTTTTACTAATAAACCTTGTACATTTTCAACTCTTTATCTTATGTGAAATATGCACCTTCTTTAAAGAACTCCCCTTCCTTACATATGTGTCAAAATTTTATTGCTCATAGTTTTTTTCTAATAAACCTTGTACATTTTCAACTCTTCATCTTATGTGAAATATGCACCTTCTTTAAAGAACTCTCCTTCCTTACATATGTATCAAAATTTTATTGTTCATAGTTTTTTACTAATAAACCTTGTACATTTTCAACTCTTCATCTTATGTGAGCATTTACTCATTTTTGGGTATCTTCTTTTACAATTTGGATTTATCTCCTCCCTACACATGGATTGATGCTATTGGCCCATAGGAACCTTAATTGGACCATAATCCAAAAATTTCTGAAAATCTAGACCCTTAGACTAAGGTTCTTTAATACCTATTTCCAATTAATTCCAATTGCACATTGGAAAATTCTTTTTGAATTTCTGTTTCAGGGGAACTTATTTTAATAAGATGAGTTATTTTTCTATCCAAAAATATTCATAATCTGAATATTCTGTCTCTAGAATAATTTTCTCTCTCTAGGCTAAAACAGTTAGAAACAAGGTCTTTATATTTCTGAAGAGGGATTGATTACAAGGGAAGATACTAGACATCAAAAAGGGGTTGGGGGAGGAATCTTACAGCCCATGCTAGCTAGACACCTCAATATGAGCAACAAGGCAAATATCTCGCTACATTGTCCATTTCAGATAAATAACTACACGAGTTTTCTTCAAAAAAGTTCATTTCTTTTGGGGTCTCCATGTTTTGTACAACAACAAGAATACATTGAAACTCGATGATAGCTACTACAATGTGTTCAACAATCAAGATGATAATCAAAATAATAATTGAGAGAATAATCTAAGTGTGTAATCTTGTGAGTACACAAAATGAACATGCTTAAAAAGAAGCTCAATACCTCATTCAACCCCAATACACCCCCATGACACTAGGCCTTTTGTAATTGAATGTAAATGGTCTTTGTAAATGGTCTCTATTATAATAAAATATAAAGGGTCTTTGTAATCTGGCCATCTTCGCGAGCATGCTGTTCAATTGTGTGCCTTTTGCAAGGCATTGAACATATTTTAACACAAAAAAATAAATTCAGTTTCATTTACAATGTTTTATTATAATGGAGTCGTAGATGGAGTGCACTCTAAGGAGACTCCTTTTATCTATTGACAAAGTGCATCATACTTTAAGGGGACTCTTTAGCAGAATAAGCTTCATCAAAATGAAATCTTTTAACCGTAATTTTGACAAAGTGCATCCTACTCAAGGAGACTCTTTCTATCTTTAATAATGTTAATCTGTAGCGATTGTATATATAAGTATAATACCTTCACCACCTCAATTTATAAAATCTTGTTCATTTTGTCTTGTTCATTACAATGAAGCTTTAAAATTGGAGAGTGCATCCTACTCTAAGGGGACTCTCAAAATACAATCTCTTGTATCAATGTTTGTAATTGGGGGTCTAGATCAATCAAATGTTATATCTTGGTTTCTTATGGACTGTAGAATGGCCAAGTGGTGGATCTAAAAATCTTTAAATCCTCCTCAATGTGTTGTAGCTCAAAATTCTAGCTCTACCATGTGGTGGAGCTAGAACCCCTTAAAATCAAAATTACACCCCCATCATACTAGCACATTTTGTTACTTCATTTTATAATTGAATGTAAATGGTCTTTGAATATGGTCTCTATTATAACAAAATATAGAGGATCTTTGTAATTTGGCCAACTTTGGGAGCAGACTATCTTACCTAATACGATCTTTTAAGGAAAAAAGAGCTCGATACTTGAAGGGCTAGGGCCAAACAAAAGGAGATGGGAAATGTGAACCTATTTCAATCACGTGGCAAAGAGCCAAAAATAGTAATGGGTAAGAGTGGGGGAGAAATTCCAAACTTAGAGCCCATTAATGAAGAGCCAAGAGCGGAGGAAGGGTTTGTAACCCAAGATGAAGGGGATAATCTACCAAGGGAAACGGATGAAGTAGAAGACCACCTATACACCAAGAAGGACATCGAGCAAATGATTGATCATCCCACTTTCTTACAAGACATGGAGCTCTTAATTCTACAAAGGCATACAGAGGTGACTAATGATGAGCCAATCCAAAATGAAATGGCCGGACCGTCCTATAGACCAGAAATTCCTAGAAGAGCCAATGTTAGAAGAGGACGAGGTCTAGGTAGGGGGGGAGTAGCTCCTTAAAGACCAAGGACGGATCTAAACATAGATCTTAATACTGCCCACAAGGACAAATTTGTTGAATATGGCTGCAAAAATGGGCCAAGGAATGGTCAAGGAACTAGGCACTGCTCTAGAATCCAGACCATCCCAAATGATCATTTCAAAGCTCACACAAAAATTATCTAGGGATGGGGATCCGATTCAACATGTAGAGATCTTTGAGTCCACAAAGATTGATAAGGAATCTGAGGAGGAAGTTTCTAGCATAGAAGGGACTTGATCACAAGGCCATACTACGAGAGCCCAACGCCTTAGAAGATGGCGAAAGCAGAAATGATATATCGCTCGACGAAATGCCCTGCCTACAAAGAAACCCATAGATGCCCAGTGCTTGAGATACCTCAAAGCTACTAAGTACACAACGAGTTTTCTAAGGATTGGGGTGAGGAATTGAGTAAGATATTCCTTGAAGGGAAACATCCGAGGGGAAGAGGTCATCCGTTGAGAACCGGGAATGCCTAAGCTTACGAAAGCTGGGTGCCGAAAACGAAACAAAGCTTTGGCAGAAGCTAAATGAGAGACTAAGAAAGTTATGGCTAAAACAAAAAGTGAGAATGAGGATAAACTAGACCTGCTTTCAAGACCAAACCATTTCAAAACATACACAATTGACAAACAAAAGGTGGTCTGATTGACGGGAAGATGGGTTGTCCACATCATACGATGGCCCAACCAGCTGAAGTCAAGGAAATTGATATTACAAAACTAGGGGAGGAAACCAAACCTGTTTATATCGCTAAGGACTTGACTCCAACTGAAGAAAATGAGCTTGTTGCTCTCCTTAAAGAGTTTAAGGATTGTTTTGCCTAGAACTACAAAGAGATGAAGGATGTATCGCAATCATGGACGGATCAAGACCAACTAGGCAAAAACATACAAGATGAATCTTAAATATGCGATAATTATAAACGAGGAAATTGATAAACTCATTGCTGTGCAAATTTCATCTATGAGATAGAACATACGGATTGGTTGTTCACCAATCGTAATAGTGCCAAAGAAGAATGGGAAACTTAGGGTATATTTCAATCTCAAAAAGGTCAATGCGGATACTAGGAAGGACCATTACCCATTACCTTATACGGAACACATTTTGGAGGGAGTAGCTGGTGAAGAAGCTTATAGCTTCTTAGACGGATTTTCAGGCTACAATCAGGTGTCTATACAACCCGAAGACCAACATAAGACAGCCTTCAATACAATGTGGGGGACGTTTTCTTAGAAAGTCATGCCTTTTGGTCTCACCAATGCCCTAGCAACATTCCAATGATTAATGTCCAGAGCCTTCAAGGACTACTTGCAAAAGTGGTTGGAGGTATTCATTGATGATCTGTGTGTACACTCTCGATGGACAGACCAATCGACTTACTTGAGGAAAGTGTTTGAGCGATGTCGATTGTATCGTGTATCCTTAAACCCTTTAAAATGCCAATATTGGGTCAAACACCGTGTGATATTGGGATACATTGTCTGTAAGAACGGTATATTCACTGATGACAGCAAGGTCAGGTTGATCTTGGAATTGTCCCCACCCACTAATTATAAAGGTGTGCAAAGATTTATTGGACACATTGGGTATTACTGTCGCTTCATAATATTTTATGCTAAAATTGCCAGACCATTATAGAAGCTACTCATTTTCTTTGAATGGACTGAAGAATGCCAAGAAGCATATAATAGATTAAAGTAAGCGCTAGCCAGCGTGCTAATTCTGAGACCACCAAATTGGGACCTTATCTTTCATGTGCACATCGATGCATCAAACTTTGCTTTTGGATGCATATTGGCACAGCCTGGTGAGTTCAAATTGGACTACCCAGTCTGCTTTGCTAATCGTCAATTGAATGATGCAGAGGTGAATTATAACACCACAGAACAAGAAGGGTTGGCCATGGTTTATGTTGTCAAGAAGTATCGACATTACCTATTGGCCAACAAATTTGTATTCTTTATGGACCATGAGGCTGTATTATTCTTGGTGAACAAGTCTTGCACCATGGGAAGAATCACATGCTGGTTGTTATTACTATTGGAATTTGACTTCACGGTTATGGTGAGAAAGGGAACATAGCATGTGTTGGTCGATCATATGTCAAGGATTCCAAATGGGGAACCGACAATGGGTGTTGATGATGATCTCCCTAATGCTTGTTTGTTCAAAATGGACATGGTGCCCGAATGGAGCGAAGAAATATTTTATTTGTAGAGTAAATTGTCTTTCCTTTATTTGCAACGTGAGATAGCTAATGAAGATGGATTCCTTGATTGAGGTAGAGGTAAAATTACTTTTATTGGCAGAGATTCATCCCTCAGACACTATATTTCAAAGATAATCCACATCTTTTATTAATGTCAAAGGTTTTGTCAACATATTTAAAATATTCTAAGATACAACATAATGCAGAATAAATCATGTTGATGTGGAGAAGAAAGAAGCTATATGTTTTGTGGTGGTGGGTGATGGCCTCTATAACACCACCAGCCAGCGCACAAAAAGAAAATGTGTAGGGATCAGAACCAAGGGACACTAAGATTCTAGCTCTAAAGGCACCAATCAGCTCGGAACCTATCCTGTGACCTCCAGGCTGACACAAACAAACACTTTAGTCCCCTTTAATCCAACTCAACTGATACCTCCAACTATCCTAGATCTAACTCCCAACACATCTGATCTTCAGCCTATATGTCTCAACTGACTTCCTCTGTCACAAGCAGCTGACCTAAATCCTTCCCAACCAACTCAGAGATGATCAAATTCTAACTATAGTCTGAACCCAATGCCTGCTGCTGTTGACCCCAGTCTGAAAAATGTCCGCTCCCAGAACGTCTTTCAATGTTAGCAAACTTCAAACACTTGCCTTGAAACTCCATAGAACTTGTCAACTCTCCTTTGTTGACTCCCTGTTGACACTAGGCTGACCTAGCTGACTGTAAACTTGAAACACTTACCTCAGAACTTGTTAGCTCTCCTTTGCTGACACTAGACTGACCTAGCTAATTGTAAACTGATACGAAAGACTAACACTGACTCTGATCCAATATAAGTCCTCCTGGATCTCTTATTGTCTCCAGGTTTAGCTAACTCAATCCCTCAACTCCAGAACCATGATGAACACCTCCTTGATACTTTGCAAACCTTCTGCTAACATCAATCCGACTAATCTTGAACGAATACTGATGTAGTTGTTTGAGACGGATCTAGCCGACTCAACTACCCTGAGACTGAATCAGAATCTTTCTCTTACTCATCTGCCGACTCTCCCTAACCCTTAGATTGCTCTAATTTCATAGAGATATGACATTAAAGACTTTTTGTTGTCCACAGCTGACTTACTGTGCTGACTAGTCTGTCTAAACTGACTTACTCTTTGATTAGTCTATCTGAATTGATTGCGGTCAGATCAATCAATAGTAAGTCAATTTTGGATAGTAAAGAGTCTTTGAAGTCATATCTTCATCAAATTAGGATAGCCTAAGAGCTAAGAAGATTTGGTGGACATAAAAGAGAAAGTTCTTGATCTAGGTAGGGCTTTTGAGTCGGTTGGTTCTATCTCCGAAAGTAGAATTGGTTACAGTCAAGACCATTTGGATTAATGTTGGTAGAAGGGCCACATAGCGTAAGGGGATGTATAGCGTGGTTTTGGGGTTGAGAGATTGAGGCTAGTTGGATCAGGAGGACAACAAGAGATTGAGGAGGACACATGTTGGGGTCGGATTCTACGTGAAGCATCTGAGCCAGTTCACAGGCAGCTAGGATAGACTAGTGTTGGCGGGGAGTCAGCAGAGGAGAGCCAAAAGATTCTAAGAAGTTCAAGATCAAGTTTTTGTAGTTATCTATCACTGGAAAACACTCTGGAGGTCAGGAGGACGTGTTTTTTTTTGGAATCTGCTGTAGGCTTCTGACTAAATTCTCTAGGGGGTCAGTCATAAATATGTAAGCGTAGCACGTGGGTTCAACAGAAGGGATTTTAAAAATCCTTTTTTAACACATTTTTTAAATACAAAAGGGTATTATTTAAAGGGTGTATTCACAGGTTGAATAGAAAAAGGGGGTGTTTGATTCATGAAAAATTAACAGATAAGTGGTTTTTTAAGTAGGCCTTGAACACACGGGATACAAAGGGTTTACATATAATGAATCCCTCGAGTCTAAACTACGATCAGAATTTGATCATTTCTAAGCCAAGCTTCTGAGACAGATTTTAGTCAATTTTTTTGTCAACACAAGGTGAGAAGAGGATCAGCGAAGAGTTTGGTAAGCCCCTGGGGTAGTGGCTATAAGGTTAGCTAGTGCGGGAGGATTGTAGAGGATCTTGGAGGACTCATTTTGGACTTGAAACAAAAGGAGAATATCTGAGGTAGTTTTCTCTCATTTCTGTATCATATCTGAGGTTAATTCAGGTCAGCAAAGGAGTGTTGACAAGTGTTATGGAGTTCTAAAGTAATTTTTCGAAGTGTGTTGATGTTGAGGATAGTTTTTTGCCTGGAGTCATCAATGTCTGGGGTCATCAATGTCTAATTCGAGAGACAATCTATATCTAATATGTCTATGACAATTGGGAGAGATTTAGGTAAGCTACTTGTCAGCTGGGTCAGCCAAGTCTTTTAGGCTAAAGATCTAAAGTCTTGGAGTTTTGATATGACTGAGGAGGACAATTGGAGGTAACAACCAAGTCAGATTGAGGGGGTAAAGGCATTCATTTGTGTTAGCAGCAACCAGAGTTTAGAGGTTAGAGTCAAAGTTGATTGGTGGCTTTTGAGCTAGGATCCTAGTGTCCCCAAGTTATGATTCTTATAAATTTTCTTCTTGTGTGCCTGCTGGTGGTGTTATAGAGGTCATCACCCACCCCAGCCACTGTATTTGGTGTGGGTGGGCCCCGGATTGCTGATTCTGGCAGGCACCATGGCCATGATAGCCACCTCGTAGACATCAAAGAAGTCATATTTGTTGGTGGGCACGGAATTGCTAATTTTGGCAGGCATGGCCATGATAGCTACGAGTGACATCACCGAAGGCCCTCGAAGGCCCTCCAAGCTTAAGGAGAACTGGTAGTGGAACAACACTCTGTGATATTGGTCACTTTAGTATCTGTAGACCATTACAGCTACTACAAGAAGGAGAATCATGTTGATACAAAGAAGTTAAAGACCATTTCATTCCTAAGAGAGAGAGGGACGCATGCGCAACATGGGGAGAAGAAGAAGATGCAAAAGGTGAAGCAAAGGCAATAGCACAAGAAGGGTCTAATCGTTGGTTGCAGGCAAAGATATAGCAACACAGAAGCCAAAGTCCCTACGCATATGGACAAGAAGAAACACAGAATGAAGAAGGTGTCGAGTTGTTGGCCACCACCACTAACTGTAGAGTAGAGAGAAGCTAGCTGAGGCAATCGAGAGAGAAGCACAACAGAGATAGAGAAGAGAGCTTCAACCTATAGAATTCGAAAAAAATTAAACAAAAACCGTCATCGGCCTATAGTAGCAAAAATGAAGAAGGTGCCACCCACCACCACTGACCTGGAGTGAGAGGGAGAAGGTGAAGATAACAGTGAAGGAAGGCTCTCCATATCTAGCTATGGAGGAAGACGATGAGAGTGAGGATGGTGAGGAAGATGATATTTTCTCTGTGCACCAAGTTCTTTGTGAGTGTGTGTGGATTTTTTTTCGTAAGAGATAAAAATTTGTAGGTTTCATGGTGAGGGGAATAGTTCTCACCCATCACTCAAAATAGACACAAAACCAGGGTACGGGTTGTTGCAAGATCAGGGTGTCCAGTTTTATCCAGTTTCTGCTGGACTGGGACAATGCTTGGAGAGTAAATTTTAGGGGGCAAGGTAATTAAAATGAGATCAAGCAAATAATAGACTTAAATTAATATAAATTAGTCTAATTAATTAAAATTAATTAAAAATATGATGACATGATAAATAAATGATCTTTCCATACTTAGAGTGATCCAATTTATTTTTTCGTAGACGCACCATTACAAGTACACTAGTCCCTGCAGGTTTTAGATGATTCACATCAAAAATGTAATTTTACTAATTAGATTATTAATATTTGCAGGCCTTCTGATAGTTTGGAAGAATTTTAAAAAAGAAATCATTAAAAATCCAACCATTGGATTTGCAATTTTCACTAACCACCACATTCTACTAATGTCTCAGTATCTACCCACTCTTTTGATCTACAAGATTGAGGATTTTAAGTGGTAGCTATTGTGGGTACAAAAAGTGGCGTATATTATAACACTTTAAAGACCTTAAAATATTTAAAGAAAATAGACAAATATCTTAAAATTTTCTCAAAAAATCAAGTTAAGCTCCATATTATGTGAAGATCTAAGGTACAAAGTGGGAATCTCATATGAGTTTATATGTAAAAGATATTAGCATTTTATGGAATCAGCTCAAATTTGGGACAGGGTGTATACATTGACTTTGTACCTAAGAAAATGAGGACTTTTGACTATCTAATGCTTAATCAAATTATGCAACTATATTTCCAACTTTGAATATGATGTTCCAACAAAAGAACTTGAAACGAAATTCCTTCATTTACTAAGAGAGATTAGCCACTAAAGGTAAACAAATGCCTGTTTTTTTACTGTTTACAGGGTGCCTAAGTGGACAAAACTGGGCACCCTGATCTTGCAACCACCCGTACCAAGGTAGCAAAGTATATGTTTAGGGCTTAGCCCCGCACCATGAAACCTGCTAATTATGCTCTCTTACCAAGAAAAATAGCCCACTCAAAAGAACCATGGCACATACAAAATGTCATCTTCCTCACCATCCTCACTCTCATCTTCTTCTTCCATAGCTACTTTTGTGAGAAAGAACTAGAAACAAGAACGACAAGAGAGAGAGTTGTGCCAAAATGAGAGAGAAAGAAAAGTGGAAGAAGCATGCACATAAGGAGTCATGCATAACTTCCTCAACCAACTCCTACTACTTTTCTTTAGTAGTACATACATATATGCATGCATACATGCATTGTATATGTATACATAATGTATGTACATAAATAGTACATACACACATAGTAGTACATACATATATACATGCATACATGCATTGTATATGTATACATAATGTATGTATACATAGTATGTACATACATAGTACATACACACATAGTAGTACATACATATGTTATGCATACATAATGCATGCATGCATGCATTGTATATGTATACATATATGTATGTATGTAAGACATTATGTATGTATGTATCTCATCCAGCATCTGCTCTCATCCGATATCATGTACTCTGTTATTTCCGTACAGAATCTAACTGGTTTTTCGTACGGCTTGCGGAAGGTTCCTGTCCCGCATTCTTCCGTACTGTATGCGAAAGGTTCCCATCCCGCACTCTTCCAGATCTCCTCTGTTCCCGTCTCTCTGCCTTCCGGAACTCCATTCCGGTCTGCATTCCGGTTCATATAGATATTCTGGCTCCTTCCGGATCCGCATTCCGATTCGTATTTTCCTTCAAAATGAAGACTAGAAGCAAACGGTGGCGTACTACTATTACGCCCCAGACATGTTAGTAACTGACTCAAAATATATTATTTTACTAAGAGGCAAAATATACACAACCAAAAATTAAGTCTTTATGCCAAAATTTTGTATATACATGTCTATATCAAAAAGGGTCCTTATAGTATGTATGTCATATGTATGTATGTATATACATGCATGTATGTATGCATGCACATTGTATGCATGCATACATGTATGTATGTATGTAAGCAATCCTCGCAAATGGGAACGGGGATGGACAAAAAACGGCAATTAAATTTTTTTTTAAATAATAACTATTTTCAAGCTACTTGGTACATGTACTTGGTACATGGTACTTGTTGGTGCACGGTACTTGGTACATGGTAATTGGTACATGGTACTTGGTACATGGTACTTGGTACATGATAATTGGTACATGGTCCATAGTAATTGGTACATGGTACATGATAATTGGTACATGGTCCATAGTAATTGGTACATGGTACATGATAATTGGTACATGGTCCATAGTAATTGGTACATGGTACTTGATAATTGGTACATGGTCCATAGTAATTGTTGGTACATGGTACTTAATACTTGGTACATGGTACTTGGTACTAGATTCGGTGCTTGGTACTTGATTTAGTATCAGGCTCCATAATGAAACTTCGAACTCGCAATTGATACATGATATATGGTATCAATTGGTTGGTTTAACTTTGGGGTACCTTAAGCAATAAACATGGGAACAAAGAAAGCTTTTTAGTGTTAGACTTGGTACTTGGTAATTGGTACTTGAGTTGGGTATCATATTGAAACCTTGTACTTGCAAATGGTTACATGGTATAGGTACGTGGTACATAAATTGGTACTTTGAAATCACGTGCTTTGAAACTTCATGGTTCGTATCTTTAAGCTTGAAAGTTAGCTTGAGTTGATACGTATCGTACAATCAGGGACCCCTACAAAAAATATGAAAATCAAAAGCTTGTTAATATTAGAGCCTAACATAGAAAAACAGTCATCACCCACTGGAACTGCGATAAAGTTTTTGATTTGTCTCTATCTAGCTTTCCAAGAGCTTTTGAGAAATTGGTGATGCTTGCCAATCTTTTGCTTCTTTTGATGTGTTACATCGTGGGCTCGCCTCTTTTCTTGTTTAGGATTTGTTTTGTTTTAAAACATACAGATAAATAAATAACGTTCTAGCTTCTCGCACATACTTAGGCTAATTAACTTACCGAGTTATTTGACAATAGACAAATTCAGCGATGCAACGAGAACATATGTCAATATATATCATCAACAAATATATGTACATGTGTCTACAGTGTGTGGTGATCAATCCTCTCATATACAAAACAGATCACTAAGTATCACTACGTGAGCCATCACTATATGAGTCGCTACTATCAGACTCGGAATCATCATCAACATCAGCACTGCCACCACCTGTGCCCCCAACCACAACACCACCATCACCACCGCCACCACCCGTGTCCCCACCCGGGATCACGCCGTCGTCGCCCCTCGGCCTCCTATCAAGCCACCTCTGTCATGTCCTCCTCGCCATGTTGCTTCTGCATTACTTAGTGAAATCAAATCAGAATATATTACAGTTAATATATAAATAAACCACAAAACAAATCAGTGATACCCACAAGTGGATTAGGCGTGTCCGGAAGTGTCATTTGCAAAGCGTAGTACCCGTAGTATGTAGCGTACTCCATCTCCTATGCCATAGCTGCACGACCATAGTCTTTAGTCTACATCAAGACAGAACCAACGACTTATTGATTTCTTCATTCAATAATAGTATCTTTGAAAGTTAAAATTAGAATGATTTATACTCACAAATGTGGCCACAAATCCATCTCGACCCATCCGGCCTAGTCTAGATGTGTGACCAACTTGCAGTCTCTTTTGTGCTGTCGACTATGTAAATTTCATTAAACAAAATGACATATATTAGAGAATATTTAGAATCAATCTATCAAAGTTCAAATTAATTCTAATATACATTAGCAAAGGCACGCACCTTCTGTTGAGGAAAAGTGATGCATAGGCGAGCGTCTCTCCTTGCGAAAGTATTGCCATGTCTCGATGCACATATCAGCCCTCCTCTTGTTTGTCTCCACCATACAGTAGCGTCTGTTTATTTTTCATATTGCATACCATAGAACTTGTTAAATTTCAATGTTTTCTTTCATGCATTGCTTTTTTCTTTCATGCATTGCTTTTTTCTTCTCGATCATTTTATTAATGACTCGTGTTTTTATGGTACTTGAAAATCAGATTCGGACCAATCAGAGGGTACACCACCACCTCCTACTCGTGTGGTGATTGGGGTGCACAGAGTTCCAATACTGCACATGAACCCGTTTATGATGATTTCTACTACGACGAGTCTATTATATGATGGTGCACTCGTTGTCATGGCACATATCGTAGGCCACGAGACGGGAGTGCTTTTCACATGAGATGACTCATGGTACTTTTGAGCGAGCACCGCCACCTGAGGAGTGACATCGACCTATGGTATGTGACTGTTCTCCCTTAGTTTTATTATTGGTTATTTTATAAATCAAAGGCTCATATATAATGTAACCATATCATATATGTAGGTATATTCACTTGACGAGGATGACTTCACTATCAATGGTGCACATGTCCCTCGCACACGGCACGGACAGGTCACTTGTCAGCTCTGCTGCAGCTTGAGGTTTCACGACATCCTCTACCTCCTGCTTTGGAGGCCGAGATGGGTGGAGATCATCTGTTGCCTACTCGTTTGCATTCTCTAGTACAGACGTATGATCAAAGACGATACGGAGGATGGCAGGAGAGGATCACTTCCTTTAGATGGAGTGGTTTTCAGCTTCTGGGGCAGTCGCTACATGATTGCTCCATCTACCATCAGTGGAGCAAGACGAGGCCTCTTTATTGCACAGGATTTACATGTGCCCCTTCATTCAGAGGTCACCCTTATGTCTTTCTGTGGACCTATATATAGATGGGGTCCATGGCATCAGCTTACTTGCTACATTCAGAGCATGAGTACTTATGGATTATGTCTCAATGCAGCCTCTATCTGTGATAGAGGGATCACACATGCAGAAGGACAAAGACTCTATGTTGATGGAAGACCTTACTCTTAAGGAAACATAGCAGGTTTAATCAAAAGTAGTCGAGGGATGAGTTCAAGAACCAATTACATGTTTGTGGAGTGTGAGAATAGTCATGAACCAGAACATATGAGCAGGGATGTAGAAAGATACATAGTTGTCAATGCTATTAGATCATTACATGCTGGTGATGAATTGCTGGTCAATTATGGATGGCGTAGACCTCCACAAGCACCCTTAACAGATGAGGATTGAGAGCTTCATTGTATACATTTCCTAATGTTATTTGGACCTCTTGTACCCTAATTCTACAGTTTAATTTGCACCACGTTCTCTACTGTCTCTATTTTAATTTGATAATCATTTTTTATTGTTTGTAACTGTTTTGTATCTCTCTTTTCTTTTATATAGAAGCATGCTATTGATATTACCTTCAAATATGTAGATTCTGGATTGTGACATCGACAATATCACAAATCAACGTTCACATGACGCATCTCACATGTTAATAGAGTCCATGAGGATCCTACGCAGGAGTGATCCTAATGCGTATGCAAGACTAAAAAACAATATTCTCAGGACTTCAATAATGTGCGGGACCATATCTTTGATGACGACGATGGCATGTCTGATTTTATTGAGGATTGGTATCAAAATAATAGTGTGAGCGATATTCCTAATAACAAGCGAGAAGTATCTTCGAGAAGAAGCTCTAAAGCGTATCTACGCAGGAAGCCAACTGACATGACTCAGTGCAAGCTTACTTATTCTGAATCTTCAAAACCGTTTTGGATGGAGTAATATATCCATTTCAGCACTTTTGAAGTATGTAACAATCTAACATTTTTTTAATCTAAATATTTTAGGAGTAATCACAATATGTTTTGTTCTTATTAATCATATTTTTAATGGACTTTGCAGGCTACTCTCTCAAAAGTTCTTGCCAACAAGCAATTCCCTTCCTACATCACATGATGAGGTGAAGAAGATGATAAGTAGTCTTGAACTTGACTATTCTTCTATACATGCATGTCCCAATGATTGTATTTTATATAGAGGTCAGTATGAGGACGGTGTGACATGTCCAAAATGTCAAACTCCTCGTTATAAAGAGGAGAAAGGTAAGGTCCCTAGAAAGGTATTGAGACATTTTCCCCTGGCTCCGCGTATAAAACATATGTTCCAAAGTCCCGAATTAGCTAAGCTTATGACATGGGGAGTGAAGCACAAGAGCAAAGATGGAGTAATGCGAATTCCATCAGATTGTCCTGCAGTTGAGCACATTAATCTGCGATGGCCAGATTTTGCAAAAGAACCACGCCATTTAAAGATGGGTGTAGCATTGGATGGCGTGAATCCATTTTCAATGAGATCAAGTAAATGGTCTACATGGCCACTGAACTATAATCTACCCCCGTATCTCAGCATTAAGAAAGAGCATTTAATGCTCTCACTCTTAATTCCGGGAAAACGACAAGTTATAGATCTGAATGTTTATTTGGCCCCTCTCATCGACGATCTTCAAGATTTGTGGTGGAGAGGGATTGACGTTATGGATATGTTCAGAAGCATCGGTCAAAGACAGTTCATTGTTTGTGTTTAGCATGGACTATCCACGATTTGTGGTGGAGAGGGATTGATGTCATGGATATGTCCAGAAGCATCGGTCAAAGACAGTTCATTGTTTGTGGAATTTTAGCATGGACTATCCACGATTTGTGGTGGAGAGGGATTGATGTCATGGATATGTCCTAGAAGCATCGGTTAAAGACAGTTCATTGTTCGTGGAATTTTAGCATGGACTATCCATGACTTTCCAGGATATGGTTTTTGCTCAGGTAAATGGTTTAAATATATATATTCTTTCATACGTTTGTACGATGTTCATTACGCTAATCATCTTTGTTATGTTTTCCATGCAGGGATATGTACCAAGGGTTATAAAGCTTGTCCAATTTGTGGTGATTGGTTGAGATCGACTTATAGCAAAAACCTCAACAAAAATATATATCTTCGACATAGACGATTTTTATCTGAGGATCATTATCTACGAGACAGAAGGCAAGCCATACATTTTAATGGAAAGGTAGAAGAAGGGAGATGTCCAAAGATTTACCAATGCCACCATAATGACAAGCTATCATGCCAACCCACAGTATCTCAACACTCTGTCGACCACCCGACATAGCAACCAATCTCAAAGGGCATTTACAATGTTGCAAATATACCTCTACCAAGACCCATGCCACCCCAACCACCCCCTCCCAAGATCACACCACTTAACCAGATAGGTTTGGAGGAACCTATGAATTACCTAGGGTATGAGGTGGACTTGGATGCTACCTCGCATTTTGCAAAAGACTCCACATAACTCTCTCTTGATTACTATGTAGTTAATTCCCAAGGGGGGGAGTCAAACCTGTGTACCAACTTGTTTGCTGCAGGAAGAGGTCATGATATTAACACCACTGCTAGAAGAATGCCTCTTCAATGTTATCACTAACAAGGACATCATACAATCTCTGAATGTTCTCTTAAGTATCCACAGCATAAACCACTCAAGGTGCATCTTTTACACCACCACCTACCACTTGTAGTCGTTGGAGGCTTAGATCATATGATCAAGATAACCCCAAGAAATCTGTGTAACTAATCTGCAAAGTAGTCCAACCATCACACCACTGAATATGATTGGTGTAAGTGACAAGGCAAAAGAAAACTCAGTAATTCTTCCTATCAATGCCATAACCAAACTTATGGCTAAAAATCAGCCAATTTTGGAAAGAAAAATAGAGACTCGAAGAGCTTCAGTAGTGGGAGAATCTAAGAAGAAGAAAGACCACACAAGCAAGAAATCTGTCGGGTGAGTCATACATTCATTGTGATGGACTTTTCCAAGCAACCTGATTCTTCTGAAATGATCTTGAAGGTGATGAATCTAATGTTACTCTACCTGCTCCTAAGGGAATCACAGCAATGGGAGTCCTGGATGGTGGTGTGGGAGTCAGTATAATCACCAAAAAATGCTGTGAAAAAATGACCAAACCCAGGCTTGAACTCTCAAACATTGTGGTTAAAATGGTTGATGGTATTGTTACCAAACCAATGGAAATGTTATGTAACCTTAAGATCAAGGTGTTGAAACATCGGGTGAGGCATACATTCATTATGATGGACTTTTCCAAGCAACCTGATTCATATGAAATGATCTTAGGAAGACCATTTATGCATGACGCTAACATGGTCCATGATTGATCGAAAATCCATGTCTATCTTAGGATAGACCTTGTGACTAGTCATGTACATCCAATTAGTAGTGGTGGACTATTTGACTAGAAATCTGATACTACCATCCATTAAAACCCTTTGCAATATTACTACACTTTGCAAACAAGGATGAGACCTATGTAGGGGGAGACTCACCCTACAAGTCAAAGGTCATGAGTGAGGAGAATGATCTAAACTAGATAGAAGTGATGGTTACAATCGATAGTTGGGGAACCAGAGGATCTACATGGGTTACACCTGATGGTGAGGAACTCTCTAAGGTTGTGCCACTATGAATGATTTGTTCTTTAACTTATGTTGCCAACGGGATTGGTTTTAGTGAACTTGAGTCCACTTGGGATGACTCAAGTATGAGCACCAATGGTGGTGAGGAGTCTGAAATAGAAACTAAAAGTGACACCAACTCCTTAGTTACTATATGAGTAAAATAGAGCTGACAACATCAAGAGAAATAGTGAACTTGAGTCCACATGGGATGACTCAACTATGAGCACCAATGGTGGTGAGGAGTCTGAAAAACAGAGACTAAATGTGACACCAACTCCTTAGTTACTATACGAGTAAATTAACAGAGCTAACAACATCAAGAGAAACAGTGGAAAGTGAAATGGACACTACAGGGAATAGATCTGAATGTGATACAAATTCCCAATATGAATAAAGGGATTTCTTCAACACACCAAGGAGAATATCTGAAAATGGCAGATGTAAATGCTATGCAGTCAATCATCATAGAAGGTTGTAAGAGAGGAAAACTACCGCCCAATGGCTCTAGTACATGGGTGTAGTAAACTTACATCAAAAGTTTATAGACGATTGGGACAAAAGGTCAAGTATTATATGCCACCCCCAATTAATATAACTAAGGTGAAAGTCTCTAATGAACCAAAATTAAGTCCCTCAAGAGGAAATAAAATCATAAACTCATATAGAAGGAACGAGAGGCTAAGGCTGCAGCTACTAAAGCAGCTCACGAAGCAAAGGAATATGAGCCTGATTTGCGCCTAGCACCTAAGAATTACAAGTCATACACCATAGGGGAACACTAAGGCTGCAACAGTTTGTTGACAAAGGAAAGGAATATGAGCATGATTTGCACTTAGCACTTGAGAACTACAAGTCATACACCACAACGGAATGCAAGTTAGTGTTTGATAATGCAAAACATAACCCCATAAGTGAGAGTGGAGTCTAAGATGGGCCTATAGAGGACAAAGAAGTAGACTTGGATGAACTAGGAGACAATCCTAAACCTGTCTATATAGCCAAGGACTTAAGGTTAAGGAGGCTAAACTTGTAGCTCTCCTCAAGGAGTATAGGGACTACTTTGCATGGAATTATCATGAGACAGGAAGGGAGTGCCTACTGGTATCAACCAGGTCTTCAACTTTCAACTCTGCATCCACATCTTTCTCAAAGAGTGACTAATTCCCAACAAAGACACAAGCCAAAAAGCCTCAGCCTACCTTCAAATGGGCTTCCAAGGCTACTCAAGCTACTCCACGTCAGACAAAAAAGGGCCCAAAAGCCTAGGAAAAGTCATCGCTCAAAGAAAGCCAACCTACTTCAAGGTGGGCTCCCACCACATCTTCTTCAAGCTCAAGGCTTCTACGAAGGTAACAACTAGATTTGTCTTCCAAAGCACACTGTGGTTATCCCAAGAGAAGTTCATGTGCAAGCTTCACCAATAGCTCATAAATCCATCCACCCAAAGTCAGAAAAGGGAAACAAGGTCATAATTGAGCCCTTACAATCCCTCCCTTAAAAAGTATGGATTCCTAAACACATCCAAACATTGGAATCTACCTTGGGAAGGGGGAAATTGAGGATGCTTCCACTTTAGCAACTTGTGCTTCACTAAGAAAGGCTTCACATGTAGCTTCTCCATCAAGCTCAACCTTATCTCCATAGGATTTGTACAATGAATCTACTATAATGGAGATGCTTGATGTACTACACAAACTTTAACTACCCACATCTCCTCAAAAAGAAGAACCCATAGGTCTAATTAGGTCTTACGAGAGTCCTTTGCCACCATTACAAAAATTAGATGTCAACATTGCTATCATGCCAAAGTGTTCATCAAACCTACATCATCCTTAAGGAAGATGGCAATTGGCTTCAAAAGGCTTACATAACCCTTCGTGAAGTCCATGGAGGATGAGAAGCAAAAAGGGGGGCATACAACAAACTTCTATATTTGTACCCCCAAATAAAAATTTTCTCCCTGATAACTTACGTTCATGTAAGTTATCAGGGAGAAAAAAAAATTTCTCCCTGATAACTTACGTTCAGGGAGAAAAAAAAATTGTACCCCCAAATAAAAATTTTCTCCCTGATAACTTACGTTCATGTAAATTAGGAGCCTATTGAAAAAACATAACTCCCACAAGTATAGTAAATATTAAAACCATACTAAAACATTCAACACATCACATATTTTACCAAAAATAATAATAATAAATAAATAAATAAACCTAAAAAAGACAAAGAGCTGAGCATATAATAATACAAAGAGAATGCCTAAAAGCACAAGGTTTTCATAACTTCTTTGGCTAATGTACAAACCTCACGCAATGGATTTCACTTAGCGCGACAACATCACACCAGTTCAAGATTGGATTGTCAAGAATGGTATTATCAAGGAGTGTCTAGCATACCACCTTTCCAAACACACTCACGTTACTTTTATGACCCCTTAGAATGACTTTTTGTGGACGTAATTTCATCAATTTATTTTTACTGTAATTCCATCCCACGGATCCATGCCATATATGTAAACAACATATGCTTCTTGCTACATCCATGGTAGGAGTAACACTGCAAAGGCATGATGACCTGAGTGTTCTTTACGCGATCAGTAAACCTAACCAAGTAATAATACCCTAAGAGGAGGCAAGAGCATTACCTTGGGCTCACCCCACCACTTCATAAAATGATCCTACCCACACCATGTCTATTATTGGGTGGCATTAGGCGAGTATATAGTAGATGATGTCTGGGGCATGAAATGCTTGAAAGTCAATATTAGGTAATTTGGGAAAAATCTCACATTTTGGGAGTCAATTACTCCATATAGTTTTGGACATATCTTAAACATACTAACTCCAAATTTGTCGGAGATCATAGATTTAGATTCTACTCTTCAAGATCTTTCCAATGATATGTCACATGAGGGGGTTTTGACAAACTTTTGGACAAGTTCACCATGCTCCCATTTTTCAAATGGGAATGGGATTTTTCCCAAATTATCTAATATGGTGTTATTGACTAACTTACTTGTAGTACCTATGCCCTTTCATAGCCAGGATGCACAGAGGCCATTGCCTTTCCATCTAGCCAAAGGTTATATTTTAGGAAACCCAAGGGGAAGATCAACCTAGTGATGTCGAATCAGAGCATGCTTACAAGCTATGGTTATTTGATCATGAGCTTGCTAGATGAGTTTAATTTACAGGTTATGAGGTTTAGTTGTGCAGACCAGATCTAGATTTACAACTTGCAGTGGGACGTGCAACCTCAATATGGACTGCATTTTTCCACTTGCTCAAATATACCCTCACTCACTCTCAACTTCACAATTGTTCTTGCATATCATTAGATACATTCATAGAACTAAAAAGACCGTATGACTGGGTAAAATTTTCTTTCTATATGCATCTTAGAGGAACTTTAAGGCCATATTATTTCGTAGACTTAGTAATGTCCCTACATGTCCATGTTTGACCTTAGAATATGTCAATGGAGTATGCCAAGTACTCCCACTTAGCTATTAATGACCTTTAGCTCAGTTGTACGTGAGGAATAAATAAATAAAAATTTAAAAAGAGAAGGAAAAAAACACACAAAAAGACCAAGAAGATAACTATTGCCATATAGGATCCTAGTAGGACTCTTGGTTACTAGTGATGGTATATTGAGACCGACGCCTTGTTTCTTCTAGGGTAGGACCTTATGTTGTGAATAAACTATTGCCATATAGGATCCTAGTAGGACTCTTGGTTACTAGTGATGGTATATTGAGACCGACGCCTTGTTTCTTCTAGGGTAGGACCTTATGTTGTGAATAAACTAATAAAAGAGAAGCTAAGCTATTACTGTATTAGGAGATTAATAGCATTCCTTAGATACTCTTGGTAGAGGTCTGTTGACCATTGCCTTGGTCTCCGGGTTGGTGCCTTATCCCTTATATCATATTTACTAAACCAAAAAACAAACATCTTCACAGTTAGTGTTGTCCACTAAATAATGAGACTAAACCATAATCGTAGGCATATGACTAAAACTAGTTTAGGTATAGATACGATTATTACTGATCTCTAATTTAAATGGGTTTACCTTTCCTCTTTGTAGCAAAACTTGATGTTTACCCAGTCTCATAACAAAAACAAATGTATGCATAACCATGTTTCATCTTACAAGGAACTCTTTACTGATTAACTTGTTTTTCATACAAGTATCACAACACTTGGCCTTCTACTAATCACCTTCTTATTGACGTCATTAACTCATCTTCACCAACATATTATAAGGATGGAATCTGTATCAAGAAGGGAGGCATGTTAATCCTTATTGGACACCTCTTCAATGTCGACACCATCCATTGGCAGCTATCACTTCCTTTGGCCATTGGCATTAGAAATGCTAATATTGTATATTTTGCGTGTGCAATCATTGCTTATCTATGAAAGGCATCCTACTAGATTAATTATTGAGATTGCATGCTTAGATTAAGTGTTTGCACAAGCCTAGGCGGCCTTCGATAGCCAGGGACCTATATTTTAAGTACGGTCCAAAAAGGTGTGAATGCTTAGGGCCAAAATAAGTGTCAATTTGTAATTCTCACCATTTATTTTCTTATGCAGCATAAAGTGCTCTTGTTCTCCATTCTCTTGCCTAATCTCCATTTCTAATTCTTGGGGCCAAAATAAGTGTCAAATTTTAATTCTCACCATTTAGTCTCTTATGCAGCATAGAGTGCTCTTCCTCTCCATTCTCTTGCCTAAGTATGGTCAAACCAGGTGTGATTTCTTGGGGCCAAAATAAGTGTTAATTTGTAATTCTCACCATTTATTCTCTTATGCAACACAGAGTGCTCTTCTTCTCCATTCTCTTGCTTCTTACCCAATCTCTTACCTAATCCAATTAGGTAATCTCTCACCATTTATTCTTTTATGCAACACAGAGTACTCTTCTTCTCTATTCTCTTGCTTCTTGCCCAATCTCTTACCTAATCCAATTAGAGCTATTATATGCTCATTGTATATGTGTGAGAGAGATAAGTGGAGGGTCAAGAGAGATGAGTGGAGGGTCAAGCTACCATTGGAGTGCAACCATGGTGGTGGAGTGGAGCTCTTGTGGTGGGTGCTCCTGCTGCAATGGTGGTATCCATGAGAATCCCAACAAGCAACATTCAATGAGGTGAGTGACACACCCCTGTTTGCATTTTGTGCGTTAGGCCATGGTAAATTATCTTCTCGGTTGAAGTGTCTGTGTTCTCGAGTGCGATTGGGAAAATCCCCATGACATTTGGTCGTTCCCTACGCCTTTCCTGTGGTATAAGGGCCCTCCATTCACTTTCTCCCATCATGTTTCAACTTGCAACTATGCTTTTTTCTTCTATTGTGTTCCTACTCCTGTCTATGTTTCTTACTCCCATTAACTTCTCGTGCATTTCTACCATAACTACAACATCTAGGTAGGGGCTACAACTTCCTCCATGTGCACTTCAATTTTTTTATTCATGCTACATTTGGCAAGGCCAAACACTTTCCTTTCCCCAAATCCACCTGAAGAGCCTCTGAGCCCCTTGCCTTGATTCACACATATCTTTGTGGCTCCATGCAAACCACCTCTCTCACAGGCAACAAATACATGCTTTTATTCATAGATGATTTTACAAGGTATACATATGTCTATTTTCTCTCGAAAAAATCATCTACTTTGGAGAATCATCATGATAGAAAGATCAAAGTTCTCAGATCAAACAATGGTGGTGAATACACTTCAAATGTTTTCAAAGAACATTGCCATGCACATGGAATTCGCCATGAATTTACCATTCCTGATCATCCTCAACAAAATGGGGTGGCAGAGAGGAAGAATCGAACACTCGTGGAGGCCACCCGCTCAATGCTTGTCGTGGCTCATCTCTCTCATGCATACTGGGAAGAGGCCATTGCCACCGCATGCTACCTTCAAAACCAATCTGTAACTTCTACTCTCCATGGGAGCACACCATACACATTGTGGTATGGCCATGCACCAAATCTCGCTCATTTTTGCATTTTCGGCGCCCCCGCATATCCTCTCCACACTGGCCATCAAGCTAAGTTCGGAGCCTAAGTCTCGAAAGCTATTTTCGCGGGCTACGGCTTTGGCCACAAGGCTTATCACCTTCATTATCCCAAGGAGCAGCAATTCATTTTTAGCCACTCCACAATCTTCCATGAAGAAGCCCTCACGAGCTTGGCATCTCTTTCCACAAGTACCTTGGCACCCTCTTCCTCCGCTATGATGGTGCCCTCCTCTTCACTTCGGTACCTTCGTCGCCCTGCTCTCCAAATTCATGTTCCTCTTCGCAGCTGCCGCCCCTCCTACCCACACCACCCCGTCCACCTAGGCGGGCAAATAATTCGAATCCCACCTCCCCATTTACCACCTACCTTTATAAGGACTCCACTATCACTTCACCTGCTGCAGTGCCAACCGTCATGCTGAGTTTACCTGTATACACACCGCCATCTGCACCTCCAACTGGGTCGCCATCCACAACTTCCCACGTGGCAGTGCATGCTAGCCACCAACCACCCTCTACTCGTCGCCATGCGCTCTAATCCCCCAACCACGTGTAGGCAGCCGAGTTGCATGGCTGCCAACCCAAGTCCTCATTGCCGTCCCACACCCTGGGCAGTAATGCTCACTTGACTTCACCTCCTGAGGAGCTTCGCCGCCATGCATCCTCAAAACCTACCCAACCACCTGCACAGCAATCTGCTCCACGCCATGCAGCCAGCCAGTTGTCATCCCTTGAGTTGCATGGTAGCCAACCCACCTCTTTAGGCTGCCATGACACCTCCACTATTCTACCTGAACCATCTGGCCACCACACGCTTGTCTCTGCAATTCCAGTGCATGCCCCTCCTGCTGCACCTACTTCTACCCATTCGCACTCAGCCGGCTCTTCCTTCAGTCCACGGAAGCAATCACTCACCATTGTGCCCTCGCCCTCAGCAGCCTGGTCCTTCCCCTCTGCGCTCTACAATGGCCGCCTCAACAGCTTGACCTTTGTCTTCAGCTCTTGGCGCTTCCTCTAACGCCACGCTGCCCTCCACTCACTCTCTTCCGCCTGGCTTCGCTTCACTGTGGATCGCCCTATCTACCTCTCTTCCTCAATATCTCCCTCTTCTTCACCCACACTTGGTTCAAACACCACCCCTCCTCCCTCTTCAGCCCAAGCCATTACCCCTAGTCTCAATGATGATGGCATCTCTCCTCCACGCGGCCGAACTTGTAGCTTGGCAGAAATCTACAACTCCACTTGTTTCTCCGTCATTCTTCAAGCGGAGAAGGTGTCTAATGATCTACCCGAGCTCCTTGAAGACCCACAATGCCCCTCGGTCTCCGAAGCTCTCGCAAGCGTCCATTCGGCTGAATGGATTAAAGCCATGAGTCAAGATATGGACGCTCTCCAAGATGAGCACACTTGGGCTCTTGTGCCCCCACCGCCTAGCCATAACATCGTGGGATGCAAATGGCCTCTCAAGAAGAAGTTTAAATCTGATGGGAGCCTGGATCGTTTCAAGGCGCGATTGGTTGCCCGTGGCTTCATGCAGCAATACGGCATCGACTACACTGAGAACTTCTCACCGGTCTTGGGTATGGCATCCTTTCACTTGATTGTTGCATTAGCGGCACGCTATAATTTACCTCTTCATCATATTGATATTAAAACTACATTTCTTCATGGTAGATTAGAAGAGGACATTAACATACAACAACCACCCTATTTTATCTCTCCCTCATATGCCAATTTTGTTTGCAAGCTTCAATGCCCAATCTATGGTTGGAAGTAATCACCCTGATAGTGGTATCTTAGAATGCATGATGCACTTCTCTCATGGGACTGGCAAAGGCTTCTCACTGATCACAATCTTTACATCTTGCATCGCAATCATGGTTGGGCACTTGTAGGTCTATATGTTGATGACATTCCCATCCTCTCCTCCAATGAGTACATGATGCATTTAGCCAAGAGCATGTTCCAATGTGAATTCCCCATCACTGATAATGGACCCATGGAAAATATTTCCTTGGTATCCAAGTTATCCACCATGACCTGTATGGCAGCTTCATCTCTCTCACACAAGAGAAGTACATTGAAGAGATCTTAGCTCATGCCAACATGCCTCATTCATCTTATGCCCCTACTCCCATGGTTATACTCCCATGGTTACCAATGCCAAACTTGTTCTTGAAGATCTACCCTACACTCATGTAGATAGGAGCGTCATGCATGATTTCCCATATATGCAAATATACTTGGGCAAATTCAAAACTGCATAACTCGCACCCATTTGGATGTGTGTAACATTGGCCATATTCTTTCTCATGCATTGCATAAGCCCCGCAAAGTCCATGGCATTGCACTCAAAAGGTTCCTAAGGTACCTCCATGCCACCAAAGCACATAGGTTGACTTATGTTGCAGGAGGAGGCCCTCTCACCTTGGAGGCCTTCACAGATGCAGATTGGGGGACATGACTCCCACATGAGGAGTATCTCTGGCTATATCTTCCGTCTTGCTGGTGGAGCCATATCTTGGCAAACCAAGAGACAGCTCTCAGTGGCTTCCTCTATAACTAAAGTGGAATATGTAGTAGCTTCCCTCGCTGCACGCGTGAGGCTCTCTGGCTTCAACAACTCATCAATGAACTTCATCTCCCTTATGATGTGCTGCCTGTCACAATGTTTTGTGACAATAGATCTACCATCACCATTGCCAAATCTCCCAAAGTATCTAGCAATCTCAAGCACATGAACATCACCTATTATCTTCTTAAACAAGTGATCGAAGAAGGATATATCAACATGTAGTATGTCCCCAATATGGCCAATTTTCTCACCAAGCATGTACCACATGAAAAGCACTGTGCCTCCTGCCTTGGTGTTGGCCTTCTGCCCGGTATCCATTTGAGGGAGAATCTTCCAAAGAAGATGCTTGATGTTGTTTTTTTTGTTTCAAATATCCACCTATTACCGTAAGGGGGGATGTTAAGTGGCTAAGGTTCCACCTATCCATTTGAGTGGACTTATGCTTAGACTAGATTTGTTATCTCCTTGTTTATAGGAAGATGCTTTCCTATACTTTAGGAAGCATATTGCCATTTTATTTCAAATGTAACAGCTCTTGCCAATCGACCACTACTATTTGTAGTGACCTTAGTTTGTATAAAGTGACACACTCTCTCATTTGGAAATATGATCAAACTTGCAAGGTGTTACACACTCAAGTCTCTCTCTCTCTCTTCTCTACTCCTTCTCACTAAGCAAATAGTTCTCACACCTTACGTTGAGAAGAAAAGTTTTGTTCTAAAAAGAGTGTAGGGTTTGGCGGAGGTGGTTCCTCCTCATAATCAAGACCAATCGAATCTCTGCACTTACAAGGGCATCGGGACTTTCGGTGAGACGGTCATGCAAGAGCCACAACTCGGCAATGAGGTCGCTTAGAATGAAAATCCTGACAACACTGTGCTACATCAAAGGATTGGGGCAAGCCAATGTGCAAAAGCGAGGCCTTTTGAGTACCTTTAAGGTCATCATACTGCGGAGTAGCTCTTCAATTAAATTATTGTGCCCTTATCTTCTATTCGCCTCTTCTTGCTGGGCTTGTAGGCTCTTCTGCTCTCTTTCTCTTTTTAGCTTTGTGGCCTTCCTCTGTGGCCTCTGGTTGTGCTGATGTAGCTTCTTCATACCTTGCACTTACATTTGTTTGGGGCACATGTTGTTTTGGGCCTATTCTGCACCAATCTCTATCGAAGGTGGCTAATCCGAGATGACAAAGACACGGAGTGGTGAGACGTTTGTGAATACCAGGGTGGTGTGGAAAGTGGCAACTCAAGAGTTGCGCTTGCTGGTATGTTTATCTTTTCAATTCCCTGTGCTTCTTACTTTCGAGCACCTGCTTCAATGAAGCTATCTCTTGTGCTACTTTTGCATCTAAGTGTTGGGATTCACCTTCAACCTTCTGGAGGATCCCTCTCATCTTTTTGTCCTTCTTGGTTCTCTTACCCTTCTTGCAGTAGATCCTTAGTGTCTTCAAAGAGAGCTTATCTCGCTGTTGTAGCTCTTTGGGAATGATAGTAGATTGTTTCAAGGATTCTTCAGTCTGGGGTACCTATGCTTCCTGAGTGCCTTCTGAAACTAGAAGGTTAGCTGCATGGCTGAGCACTTTAGTAAGGAGATAGGGGTTACACACCTTTGATTGGTGTGACTTGAGGTAATTCTCCATTTCTTGATGTATGTACCATGCCCAGTCTTCCTCTTTTTCTTCATGGACCTTAGCAATGAGGTTTAGGGTACCCTATTATATTTGTCCATGCATTTTACCTACATGAGCATGGACATGACTTTGCAAGCCTTTTCATCTACTTCATCCCTTATATTGTCGTATTCTTCCCCATTGGATTTATAGGAAATCCTCTTCAGCATATCTTCCATGGGCACTTGCTCGAAATTGTGTACACGTGTCAAGATTGGTGGGGGAAATCGCAGAGCATCGCGTATCAGCTCCTCTATGATGAGGACCTGCTCAGTGGTGCCATCTGACTTTGTTACTGTGTAGCTCTCTTGGTGGCTTTATCATAAGATTTCAAATACTCCGCACATAAGTTTGTGTTGATAGTGTAGGGAAAATTCTTTGCCATTCGTCCAAGGCCCACCTTCTCCAGCTTATTTTTGACCTCTGTATCCTCCAATATCTACAAACACTCTGGGCTGTTCCGTGAGATATTTATATGTCCATGCTGATCACGGAGCTCTGAAACTTCTATGCATATGGCCCAAGGTAGCTAAGCTTAATGCCACGTGATGCTCTCTTCTTTCTTTCCACTAGTGACCCTGTGGTACTGGCCTGAGTGACGGCCGGATTCCCTTCTACTTCTGGGCTGATGTAGCGGAGGAGGCCATCTGTAACATTAAAAATAACGTAAGTCATAATGATTGGTAGGAGCTTGTGGTCCTCCCCCCTTTTGTGTGTGTGTGTGTGTGTTCTGGATGTGAAGAGTGTTAGTGGGGTGAGCCATAAAGGGTGTGTGTGGAAATGAGTTCTAACACGTGAAGGTGTAGGCCATGAAATAGCAGTGCGTGAGAGGTTAATCTATGAAATGTTAGTACATGAAGTGTTAAGCTCTGTGAGAGGCTTAGCGGGTGAGATGTTTAAGCCATGAGAGGCTTAACACGTGAGATGCTTAAGCCGTGAGAGACTTAGCACATGAGGTAGCAGTTTAATAATTTGTGAAATAGCAGAGTTGGGTGTGTCATGATTATCAGTGGGAATAAGGAGTGTTAGTGATGTATGTGTGGTATGAACAATGAATTTTAAGTGCTCGGTGTGCAATGTTATCCCACCCGAGGGGTTAGAGCGGACTCCGTGAAATAGCGGACTATTTCACTGGTTAAGAGCTCATGCCCTTGTGAGGCAATTTGGGTGGAGATGTTACATCCTTGCATGCAATGGATTAATGATTTGAAAAACAAGAAGGTATGCAATCAATTAAGGACATTTGTAATTGATTAAGAATAGGAATACTGAAATGTGTTCCAATATTTACCCACAATGCTTTTATTCATATACAAATGGAATAAACGGAGGTGGATAGCGTGATCCTACCTGAGATTGATGGTTGCAAGCATGGAGAAAGGGAAAAACATTAATGCGAATGCATCACAGCAGGTGTGATGAAGACCAGTGCAAGATGACGAAAATCAATTGCAAGAAGATCACACAGAGGAGGTCAAGGAAAAATGCACAAAAAGGGAAAGAAGAAGTATTTATGATTCAGCCACTGTCAGTCCCGGTGGCCAGCTTAAATGGGTATACCACGTATCTTCTTGTGATGATTAGTGGAGGGCTTGTGACCGTTTCACGACGTGAACCATTTTATTGAAGTGTTTTATGACGTGAGACAGTTCTGAGCATTTCACGGCATGAAGTAGCCCGAACTAGTTCATGGTGTGAATCTATTTGATCCCTTATGCATGTAAATTTTGATACCCTATGGCTTCCTGTCTGCTCAAACAGTCTACTCAAACACTTAAGGCCACACATTATGCATTCACAGGAGGAGAAGAGTACACGTGAAACGAATTAACATGTCTCACAGCATGAAATGCATACTCCTTTACCTTGTACCCACTTGCTTGGGGATGGGTACCTCTTATGATCCTTCTCTGTTTATTGCCACATAAACCAATGGGGTACTTTGGAACCTGTGGATGTTTGTTGTTACAACCGCTTTAGTTCAGAGTGAGAGCTGCAGATTTTTCCCTCCATCCAGTTGAGGAGTGCACCTGTTCTGTTTCTTGTGCATGTGAGTGCATGTCTTCTTTACCTTGGTCCATAATTTGGTTCAGCTCTTTCTCCGTGGTGGATGACATGGGCAGTGTCACGCTCCCTTGTTTACTTGGTTAAACAACTTTCTAATGTTGGCTCTTTCTTATCACCTGATTTAGCGGTGGCTTGGTTGTGTTTGTGCTTATGGGCCTCTTCTGTTGTCCTAAAGGTGCACACATCATTGGGTCTTGGATTGGTCTTTGGTACCCATATCATTGCATTCTCTTGATAGTAGCCCTATGCTACTAGTAAGACCTTTCAAACCCACCACTTTTGAATGCGGGCTTTGGTTGGAATACTGCTTCCTGTCCTTGGGGTGCTTTCCTCTTCCCTTGCCTGTAGTATGTGGCTTTTTTGGTTGGATCCCAATGAGTTCTTTTCTGTATCATAGTACCCTTGGACTTGAAGCTAGGCTTTGAGAATCCACTGTTGACATATTGGTACTTTTGCTGCTTTGCTTATGGTTTTCTTATATGGAGATGAGGTTGTGACGTGGATTCTTTCTTTGTTATGGCCTCTGCTTTCTTTGGTATAGGTGGTTCCATGTAATGGACTCCATAATGGCATGGTAATGGTGTCCTTGTTGCCATCATTGAGTTATGATGCCCATTCCTCCCATTGGATGTCACAATTACTGGTGCAAATCCAGGGTCGTCCAAGAATCATCTCTTCTTCCATGGATCCTGTAGACATGACAAACACCTTTCCAACCAAGGGATTATTTCTAATAGAAATATTAACATTCAAAAATTTAACGATTTTTGTAGTTGACAAATACACACTACAAACTGGTGCTTTAGAGGCCTTGAGGTGAGGTTTGTCTAGAGCTACCCATGTTTCATAGGAGATCAAGTTATGACTTGATCTTGTGTCAATTAATTCAATGCTCTTAGTATGACTCTCTTTCATAGAGACTTTTACACCGAGACGTCGTGTAGGCTCAATGTCCAGGTCATCTGTAAGATTCCTCCCCCACCCCCTTTTTGATGTCTAGTATCTTTCCCTGTAATCAATCCCTCTTCAGAAATATAAAGACCTTGTTTCTATCTGTTTTAGCCTAGAGAGAGAAAAATATTCTAGAGAGAGAATATTCAGATTTTGAATATTTTTGGATAGAAAAATATCTCTTCTAATTTAGATGAGTTCCCCTGAAACAGAAATTCAAAAAGAATTTTCCAATGTGCAATTGGAATTAATTGAAAATAGCTATAAAGAACCTTAGCCTAAGGGTCTAGATTTTCAGAAATCTTTAGACTATGGTCCAATTAAGGTTCCTATGGACCAATAGCATCAATCCATGTGTAGGGAGGAGATAAATCCAACTTGTAAAAAGAAAATACCCAAAAATGAGTAAATGCTCACATGAGGTGAAGAGTTGAAAATGTACAAGGTTTATTAGTAAAAAAACTATGAGCAATATTAAAAGTATGACATATGTAAGGAAGAGGAGTTCTTTAAAAGAGGTGCATATTTCACATAAGATGAAGAGTTGAAAATGTACAAGGTTTATTAGTAAAAAATTATGAGCAATATTAAAAGTATGACATATGTAAGGAAGGAGAGTTCTTTAAAGGAGGTGCATATTTCACATAAGATGAAGAGTTGAAAATGTACAAGGTTTATTAGTAAAAAACTATGAGCAATATTAAAAATATGACATATGTAAGGAAGGGGAGTTCTTTAAAGGAGGTGCATATTTCACATGCTTAAATGAGTTTTAAACTCATAAAAATTGAGATATTTCATCTCTCCTCTCTCCTCATTCAAGTCTAGTTCCAAAAAGTTAGCTTAACTGACCTAAAAATGGTCAAATATTGACCAAACTGATTTAGAAAATTCTAGAATCAGTTTGTTTGGTTAGGAGTTCAATTTTTCCTATAAATAGAAGCCTCACCCTTGTTGAAAAATATATAGTGTTTATGCATCGTTACTCTACTCCACCTAAGCCAAGAACTGTGAATTCATTTAATAATTCACTAGTTTTTGGAGCTTCCCTCTTTCTTCAATCTCCATTAGTGGCTCCATCAACATACTTAACCAATTGATTGGTTGGGGGCCTCTACCGTGAACAAAGAATCAAGCAATTTGTAAGGTAATTAGTGAATATTGATCTTTCTATAATTTCTCAATGTTTCTCTCTTCTCAACCCCTCTCAAGCTTGAGAAGTTTAATTGGTATGGTTTTTTTAAATACTATTGAAGTTTGAATAGTAGTGAAGAGTTACATAAGTTAATAAATGCTATTGAAGTTAATTTTCATTTATGTTTAAATTCTAATGATTTTTATGTAAATTCTCTCTCTCACTCAAGAAATGGTCATACTCATGACCCGTTCTCAATCCAAATCAAGCTTTTCATAAAGCTTTTCCTTAACCCAAGATTAAGCTATGCTTGAGACCAATTTAATGCCTTTTTTCTATGCTTTTAGTTTATGCATATTGATGATTCAATCCACTATAGATTAATGATCCAATTAGAGATCATTTTAATTATTTCCTTAATGATAAGCTTTATCCCTTAGAAAAAATTGAGATTTATCAGTCATAGCAGCGGAGCTATGGCAAAATTTTTATAAAAATTATGCATAAAATAATTTCATTCAAAGCATAAAAAGAGGACTTCCTACCATATTCTAGGAATTATCATCCTAGATTAATTGAAAGAATTTCATTATAATCATGGAGAAATTGAATTTTAATATCATGCATAAAGGATAATTTTTTTATATCAAAAGTGTTACTTTTATCATTTTTAATTTTCATGCATAAAAGTATGCATAAAGGAAAAAAATTTTATATCAAAAGTGTTACTTTTATCATTTTTTAAATTTTTCATGCATAGAAGTATGCATAAAGGAAAATTTTTATATCAAAAGTGATACTTTTATCATTTTTAATTTTCATGCATAGAAGTATGCATAAAGGATAATTTTTTTTATATTAAAAGTGTTATTTTTATCATTTTTAATTTTCATGCATAGAAGGATGCATAAAGGAAAATTTTTTATATCAAAAGTGTTACTTTTATCATTTTTAATTTTCATGCATAGAAGTATGCATAAAGGATAATTTTTTTATATCAAAAGTGTTACTTTTATCATATTGGATTTCATGCATAGAGGTATGCATAAAAGTTGAATATTTTATTATAAAAGTGTTACTTTTAGCATAATTGAATTTCATGCATAGAGGTATGCATAAAAGATATGGGAAGTGATAAGATATGATAAGATGCATGTGGATGTGGATGTGGATGTATGAATGTGGATGTATGGATGTGAATGTGGATGTGGATGTGGATGTATGAATGTAGATGTATGGATGTGGATGTGGATGTATGAATGTGGATGTATGGATGTGAATGTGGATGTGGATGTGGATGTATGAATGTGGATGTATGGATGTATGAATGTGGATGTATGGATGTGAATGAGGATGTAGATGTGGATGCATGGATGTAAATGTGGATGTGGATGTGGATGTATGGATGTATGCATGTAGATGTGGATGCATGAATGTGGATGTATGGATGTGAATGAGGATATAGATGTGGATGTATGGATGTGAATGTACTTGTAGATAAAGATGTATATATGTGAATGGGAATGTGGATGTGGATGTATGTATGCATGTGGATGTGGATATGGATGTGTATGTATGAATGTGGATATGGGATATGGATGTATAAATGAGGATGTGAAAATGGAGATAAGCATGTAGATGTGGATGCATGAATGTGGATGTATGGATGTGAATGAGGATATAGATGTGGATGTATGGATGTGAATGTGCATGTAGATGATGTATATATGTGAATGGGAATGTGGATGTGGATGTATGTATGCATGTGGATGTGGATATGGATGTGTATGTATGAATGTGGATATGGGATGTGGATGTATAAATGAGGATGTGAAAATGGAGATAAGCATGTAGATGTGGATGTATGGATGTGAATGTGGATGTGGATGTGGATGTATGAATGTGGATGTATGGATGTGAATGAGGATGTGGATGTGGATGCATGGATGTAAATGTGGATGTGTATGTATGGATGTAGGCATGTAGATGTGGATGCATGAATGTGGATGTATGGATGTGAATGAGGATATAGATGTGGATGTATGGATGTGAATGTGCATGTAGATATGGATGTATAGATGTGAATGAGAATGTGGATGTGGATGTGGATGTATGTATGTATGTATGTGGATGTGGATGTATGAATGAGGACGTGATAATGAATGTATGCATGTGGATGTGGATATGGATGTGTATGTATGAATGCGGATATGGATGTGGATATGGATGTGTATGTATGAATGTGGATATGGGATGTGGATGTATAAATGAGGATGTGAAAATGGAGATAAGCATGTAGATGTGGATGTATGGATGTGAATGTGGATGTGGATGTGGATGTATGGATGTGGATATGGATGTGAATATATGATATGTGATGTGAAGGAATCTGAAGTGAAGAGATGGAAAATGATATGATTGGATGAGTACACATATAAATGAAATGTGGAATAAGTAATGTGGATTGCATGAGGGATAATGTGGAAAAATGAGAGTTAATATAGAAATTGTATTTGTAAACTGTTTGTAAATGCTGTTTGTAAATGGCTGTTTTATGTCAAGAATGCTGGGAAAGCATTTTGACCGTCTTGTGATTAAGGTCGTGGAGACCTAACTGATAAAGTTGCAACTGCTGACGGAGAGTCAATGGAGGACGTCTCGCGTAGCAAGGTCGGCCGAGGTCTTGACCAGCCTCGGTTCGATTAAAATGGTGAGCTTCCGGTACGGTGGATGAGGGACCAAGGAAGCGGCCTATGAGTGAAGCGCTAGGTCACCTGCGAAGGATCCTAGAGGGTGCTGACCATACGGTGCTCGGGCTCTGGGTCGCCCAGGATACCCACGTGTGCGTCGAGGAAGATATTGGAACAAGGAGTAAGAGTTGTTTTGTGAAACTGGGCATGGATCTGGTTGACTGACCTTGCTGGTCCTCAACGGATGAGTCCATGGCTCTTTTATATGGATCTGTTGGTTGATCTTGCTGATCTTCAACGAGAGTCCATCTTGATAAGTGATTATATTGCCGAGTATTATGGGCTAGGAACTATAGAAACGGCCCCTGAGTGGTCAGGTGGTGAGCGTTCTAGTTGCCAATGATGCCATAGATACTCTGATGAAGGAATGATGGAAAAATTGAGAATCAATCGGATAATTTGGAAGACTGTGATCAGTGGTACTATGGTTTCATTAAAGGATTGTTTTAAAGTTAGCTGATGCTAAGAAAAAGACAATTTCATATTGGGTGTGTAAGTGGTGTGCCTAATTTTATGTTTGCATGAACTTCCGGCTAGGGGGCCTTGGAACTCTTTTCCTTGGTACCCGGGACAAAACCTAACCAAATTCCAAATTGGATCCCATCACTACAGTGGTTGGGCGGTTGGCTAACCCATGGGATCGGATGGGGTTAGGCTGGACTGATGGATCCGTAAATCGAGATTTAATTTCTATTATTACGATAGATGAAGTAAATCCCGGATAGAAATTGTTCTATGGATAGGAATCAACGGCTGTGCCTCTTGATGGGGAAAAAAGCGTTGATCCCAATGATTCAAGTGCAAGTTCTTCCTTGATTTGACCAAGTACCGTTAAAGGTGCAGTCAGATCAGTTGATCCGTAACGATCTTGACTACGTTAGAGTAAAGAGTTATCCTGGTGGAATCGCCCATGCTTCCGGGTAAAGGAAGTTTTTTCGGTTTCAGTTTTGGACAAACTGACGGATTAGTCTCTTGTCCGGATATCCGTGGGCGAGGCCCCGAATGTGGGACCCCTGTCCCGCGCGAGAAGTGTTACTTCCGCTGCTAGTACCCGAATCCGTTGCTCGGTGGGAACAGGGGAATCTCACAGTTGGTATCAGAGCAAATTGGTTAATAAAGATCAACTGAGAAGACAAATATGTCAAAAATTTATGTAGAAACACAAAAAGGTTGTAATTGTGTGATATAATTCATATAATTTGATATTCAAACTGAAATTCGTAATTTGGTAATTGGGTCTTCAGATAGAAGTACCGCAATTATATAGAATCCCTGACTTGCTTGAGGCCTAGACATGATGGTATTTACCTTATAATTCCAAGAGCCACGACTACCCGTATATACCGAGAGTATACTGCAGCTCTTTACTGACAGTATATACGAGTAAATCTAAGACTTGAAATTATAAGCGTTAATGCTATCCAGATGATGAATTCGAATGTGGTTGATATGTTTTTTAATTCTGTTTGAGAATTGATGAATTGAATTGGATTCTGATTGAAAAATGATGATTTCTGAAATTAGTTGAAATATAAAAATCTGAACAAAACCACAATGAGGATGAATGGGACGAGTCCCAGTGATGATATTCATAACTGGAATGATGATAATGAATTCAGCAAATCACTATGAGATTAGTGGGTTGTGCTGTCAAATTGTTACTGTTAACACTTGATCAGTAGATCAAGTTAAGGGATGACAAATTGAGAACTTGCTTGACTGAAATTCCCGTGGAGGAATGTTCAGAAGGAAATAAGGGATATTTATCCCAGTGTTCTGTTGGGTTGACCAAAATATAAGGAACCCCAAAATAAAATTGGATGTTAAGAAAAAGAGTTGTCCTCTACCTTGCGAGATGAGGACATCTCGCACTTTTTAAGTGGGGTAGAATGTAAGATTCCTCCCCAGCCTTCGAGGTATACAGAAGTAAGAATCTCCCTTTCTGATCTTATAATTATTCCCTCTCTAAAATAAAAGAAAGTTCTGTTTAACAAAGGAAGACCCTTTTCCTAGAATATTTCTCAAGAGTCCCACCTATTTTAAGGATTCAGAACAATGAGTTCAGAAGTGAGAATCGATGTTTTGGATATCAAGGTTTTGGTCTTCATTCGAGTACGGCCCAAAAGAAGTTCTTTATCTCTTGGGGAGTATATGAAGTTATCCCCCAGATATTGTGAGCCTTATATCTGAATTCAATGAAAGTAGGTGACTTAGCCTACAAGCTTCTTTTATCTCTTCATCTCAAAATTCTTAATGCCTTCTATAGAAAAATGTGTCAAACCCAAATCATGGAAAGACGGTAAAACTTCAGTGACAAGTTATCGTTGGCTTCTAAGTTACGCTAGCTCCTTCCTTTATATAAGTCATAACTTTTACTTGTCGCTCACAGTAATCTTACTTCCATCGATCTCCTTTCTTTCTTAATCTCCTTCATGGCTTGGCAACAAGAACTAGTTTTATCCATAATGATTCCTCACCTTCAAGACGCAAGTGAATCTGTGAAGAAGGATTTTATAGAGCAGTATGAGCGCTCACTTTTCCCGCACTTGGGAACTTCTGTAGCGCAAACCAAATGGCGGACCTATCAAAACATAACTAGGGTAACACCCTGGGGTCAGCAGCACTTTCGTAACAATGTCCGCTTGGCCATGGTTATCGAAGCCTTGGGTTTGGGTCCCCGATACTACTGCGTCATGAGATCAAGACATCTTGGGTTTTCTGAGCGGGTCTTCTTACTAGCGTGTTTTCTTCCTCATGAGAAGATATGCCTTTATCCCGTTTTTGGCTTGTCTCTCAGAGGTCCTTTTGTTAGATCACCTCATACCGCTGAGATAGGTGCAGCAATAACCAACAGAATTATTCCCATAGATGAGTTACCTTATACTTGTGCAGCTTGTGAGGACTGCTTTTGTGATCATATGATGGACGGGCTTATGGAAGTGTAAAGAGTTCTTCTATCTTTACTGTATAAGTTCCGAGAATGAATAAAGTTTAAATCTTGTTCTTATTTTGAATCTTGCTCTCTTTAAGACGTTTCTTGGTGGTTAATCTTGATTAAAATTTTTCTCTAAGTCTCATATTCGTGCATCTTGAGAAATTATCCCAGTTTGCGAGATGAGGACATCTCGCATTTTTTAAGTGGGGTAGAATGTAAGATTCCTCCCCCACCCCCTTTTTGATGTCTAGTATCTTTCCCTGTAATCAATCCCTCTTCAGAAATATAAAGACCTTGTTTCTATCTGTTTTAGCCTAGAGAGAGAAAAATATTCTAGAGAGAGAATATTCAGATTTTGAATATTTTTGGATATTAAAATATCTCTTCTAATTCAGATGAGTTCCCCTGAAACAGAAATTCAAAAAGAATTTTCCAATGTGCAATTGGAATTAATTGAAAATAGCTATAAAGAACCTTAGCCTAAGGGTCTAGATTTTCAGAAATCTTTAGACTATGGTCCAATTAAGGTTCCTATGGACCAATAGCATCAATCCATGTGTAGGGAGGAGATAAATCCAACTTGTAAAAAGAAAATACCCAAAAATGAGTAAATGCTCACATGAGGTGAAGAGTTGAAAATGTACAAGGTTTATTAGTAAAAAAACTATGAGCAATATTAAAAGTATGACATATGTAAGGAAGAGGAGTTCTTTAAAAGAGGTGCATATTTCACATAAGATGAAGAGTTGAAAATGTACAAAGTTTATTAGTAAAAAATTATGAGCAATATTAAAAGTATGACATATGTAAGGAAGGAGAGTTCTTTAAAGGAGGTGCATATTTCACATAAGATGAAGAGTTGAAAATGTACAAGGTTTATTAGTAAAAAACTATGAGCAATATTAAAAATATGACATATGTAAGGAAGGGGAGTTCTTTAAAGGAGGTGCATATTTCACATGCTTGAATGAGTTTTAAACTCATAAAAATTGAGATATTTCATCTCTCCTCTCTCCTCATTCAAGTCTAGTTCCAAAAAGTTAGCTTAACTGACCTAAAAATGGTCAAATATTGACCAAACTGATTTAGAAAATTCTAGAATCAGTTTGTTTGGTTAGGAGTTCAATTTTTCCTATAAATAGAAGCCTCACCCTTGTTGAAAAATATATAGTGTTTATGCATCGTTACTCTACTCCACCTAAGCCAAGAACTGTGAATTCATTTAATAATTCACTAGTTTTTGGAGCTTCCCTCTTTCTTCAATCTCCATTAGTGGCTCCATCAACATACTTAACCAATTGATTGGTTGGGGGCCTCTACCGTGAACAAAGAATCAAGCAATTTGTAAGGTAATTAGTGAATATTGATCTTTCTATAATTTCTCAATGTTTCTCTCTTCTCAACCCCTCTCAAGCTTGAGAAGTTTAATTGGTATGGTTTTTTTAAATACTATTGAAGTTTGAATAGTAGTGAAGAGTTACATAAGTTAATAAATGCTATTGAAGTTAATTTTCATTTATGTTTAAATTCTAATGATTTTTATGTAAATTCTCTCTCTCACTCAAGAAATGGTCATACTCATGACCCGTTCTCAATCCAAATCAAGCTTTTCATAAAGCTTTTCCTTAACCCAAGATTAAGCTATGCTTGAGACCAATTTAATGCCTTTTTTCTATGCTTTTAGTTTATGCATATTGATGATTCAATCCACTATAGATTAATGATCCAATTAGAGATCATTTTAATTATTTCCTTAATGATAAGCTTTATCCCTTAGAAAAAATTGAGATTTATCAGTCATAGCAGCGGAGCTATGGCAAAATTTTTATAAAAATTATGCATAAAATAATTTCATTCAAAGCATAAAAAGAGGACTTCCTACCATATTCTAGGAATTATCATCCTAGATTAATTGAAAGAATTTCATTATAATCATGGAGAAATTGAATTTTAATATCATGCATAAAGGATAATTTTTTTATATCAAAAGTGTTACTTTTATCATTTTTAATTTTCATGCATAGAAGTATGCATAAAGGAAAAAAATTTTATATCAAAAGTGTTACTTTTATCATTTTTTAAATTTTTCATGCATAGAAGTATGCATAAAGGAAAATTTTTATATCAAAAGTGATACTTTTATCATTTTTAATTTTCATGCATAGAAGTATGCATAAAGGATAATTTTTTTTATATTAAAAGTGTTATTTTTATCGTTTTTAATTTTCATGCATAGAAGGATGCATAAAGGAAAATTTTTTATATCAAAAGTGTTACTTTTATCATTTTTAATTTTCATGCATAGAAGTATGCATAAAGGATAATTTTTTTATATCAAAAGTGTTACTTTTATCATATTGGATTTCATGCATAGAGGTATGCATAAAAGTTGAATATTTTATTATAAAAGTGTTACTTTTAGCATAATTGAATTTCATGCATAGAGGTATGCATAAAAGATATGGGAAGTGATAAGATATGATAAGATGCATGTGGATGTGGATGTGGATGTATGAATGTGGATGTATGGATGTGAATGTGGATGTGGATGTGGATGTATGAATGTAGATGTATGGATGTGGATGTGGATGTATGAATGTGGATGTATGGATGTGAATGTGGATGTGGATGTGGATGTATGAATGTGGATGTATGGATGTATGAATGTGGATGTATGGATGTGAATGAGGATGTAGATGTGGATGCATGGATGTAAATGTGGATGTGGATGTGGATGTATGGATGTATGCATGTAGATGTGGATGCATGAATGTGGATGTATGGATGTGAATGAGGATATAGATGTGGATGTATGGATGTGAATGTACTTGTAGATAAAGATGTATATATGTGAATGGGAATGTGGATGTGGATGTATGTATGCATGTGGATGTGGATATGGATGTGTATGTATGAATGTGGATATGGGATATGGATGTATAAATGAGGATGTGAAAATGGAGATAAGCATGTAGATGTGGATGCATGAATGTGGATATATGGATGTGAATGAGGATATAGATGTGGATGTATGGATGTGAATGTGCATGTAGATGATGTATATATGTGAATGGGAATGTGGATGTGGATGTATGTATGCATGTGGATGTGGATATGGATGTGTATGTATGAATGTGGATATGGGATGTGGATGTATAAATGAGGATGTGAAAATGGAGATAAGCATGTAGATGTGGATGTATGGATGTGAATGTGGATGTGGATGTGGATGTATGAATGTGGATGTATGGATGTGAATGAGGATGTGGATGTGGATGCATGGATGTAAATGTGGATGTGTATGTATGGATGTAGGCATGTAGATGTGGATGCATGAATGTGGATGTATGGATGTGAATGAGGATATAGATGTGGATGTATGGATGTGAATGTGCATGTAGATATGGATGTATAGATGTGAATGAGAATGTGGATGTGGATGTGGATGTATGTATGTATGTATGTGGATGTGGATGTATGAATGAGGACGTGATAATGAATGTATGCATGTGGATGTGGATATGGATGTGTATGTATGAATGCGGATATGGATGTGGATATGGATGTGTATGTATGAATGTGGATATGGGATGTGGATGTATAAATGAGGATGTGAAAATGGAGATAAGCATGTAGATGTGGATGTATGGATGTGAATGTGGATGTGGATGTGGATGTATGGATGTGGATATGGATGTGAATATATGATATGTGATGTGAAGGAATCTGAAGTGAAGAGATGGAAAATGATATGATTGGATGAGTACACATATAAATGAAATGTGGAATAAGTAATGTGGATTGCATGAGGGATAATGTGGAAAAATGAGAGTTAATATAGAAATTGTATTTGTAAACTGTTTGTAAATGCTGTTTGTAAATGGCTGTTTTATGTCAAGAATGCTGGGAAAGCATTTTGACCGTCTTGTGATTAAGGTCGTGGAGACCTAACTGATAAAGTTGCAACTGCTGACGGAGAGTCAATGGAGGACGTCTCGCGTAGCAAGGTCGGCCGAGGTCTTGACCAGCCTCGGTTCGATTAAAATGGTGAGCTTCCGGTACGGTGGATGAGGGACCAAGGAAGCGGCCTATGAGTGAAGCGCTAGGTCACCTGCGAAGGATCCTAGAGGGTGCTGACCATACGGTGCTCGGGCTCTGGGTCGCCCAGGATACCCACGCGTGCGTCGAGGAAGATATTGGAACAAGGAGTAAGAGTTGTTTTGTGAAACTGGGCATGGATCTGGTTGACTGACCTTGCTGGTCCTCAACGGATGAGTCCATGGCTCTTTTATATGGATCTGTTTGTTGATCTTGCTGATCTTCAACGAGAGTCCATCTTGATAAGTGATTATATTGCCGAGTATTATGGGCTAGGAACTATAGAAACGGCCCCTGAGTGGTCAGGTGGTGAGCGTTCTAGTTGCCAATGATGCCATAGATACTCTGATGAAGGAATGATGGAAAAATTGAGAATCAATCGGATAATTTGGAAGACTGTGATCAGTGGTACTATGGTTTCATTAAAGGATTGTTTTAAAGTTAGCTGATGCTAAGAAAAAGACAATTTCATATTGGGTGTGTAAGTGGTGTGCCTAATTTTATGTTTGCATGAACTTCCGGCTAGGGGGCCTTGGAACTCTTTTCCTTGGTACCCGGGACAAAACCTAACCAAATTCCAAATTGGATCCCATCACTACAGTGGTTGGGCGGTTGGCTAACCCATGGGATCGGATGGGGTTAGGCTGGACTGATGGATCCGTAAATCGAGATTTAATTTCTATTATTACGATAGATGAAGTAAATCCCGGATAGAAATTGTTCTATGGATAGGAATCAACGGCTGTGCCTCTTGATGGGGAAAAAAGCGTTGATCCCAATGATTCAAGTGCAAGTTCTTCCTTGATTTGACCAAGTACCGTTAAAGGTGCAGTCAGATCAGTTGATCCGTAACGATCTTGACTACGTTAGAGTAAAGAGTTATCCTGGTGGAATCGCCCATGCTTCCGGGTAAAGGAAGTTTTTTCGGTTTCAGTTTTGGACAAACTGACGGATTAGTCTCTTGTCCGGATATCCGTGGGCGAGGCCCCGAATGTGGGACCCCTGTCCCGCGCGAGAAGTGTTACTTCCGCTGCTAGTACCCGAATCCGTTGCTCGGTGGGAACAGGGGAATCTCACAGTTGGTATCAGAGCAAATTGGTTAATAAAGATCAACTGAGAAGACAAATATGTCAAAAATTTATGTAGAAACACAAAAAGGTTGTAATTGTGTGATATAATTCATATAATTTGATATTCAAACTGAAATTCGTAATTTGGTAATTGGGTCTTCAGATAGAAGTACCGCAATTATATAGAATCCCTGACTTGCTTGAGGCCTAGACATGATGGTATTTACCTTATAATTCCAAGAGCCACGACTACCCGTATATACCGAGAGTATACTGCAGCTCTTTACTGACAGTATATACGAGTAAATCTAAGACTTGAAATTATAAGCGTTAATGCTATCCAGATGATGAATTCGAATGTGGTTGATATGTTTTTTAATTCTGTTTGAGAATTGATGAATTGAATTGGATTCTGATTGAAAAATGATGATTTCTGAAATTAGTTGAAATATAAAAATCTGAACAAAACCACAATGAGGATGAATGGGACGAGTCCCAGTGATGATATTCATAACTGGAATGATGATAATGAATTCAGCAAATCACTATGAGATTAGTGGGTTGTGCTGTCAAATTGTTACTGTTAACACTTGATCAGTAGATCAAGTTAAGGGATGACAAATTGAGAACTTGCTTGACTGAAATTCCCGTGGAGGAATGTTCAGAAGGAAATAAGGGATATTTATCCCAGTGTTCTGTTGGGTTGACCAAAATATAAGGAACCCCAAAATAAAATTGGATGTTAAGAAAAAGAGTTGTCCTCTACCTTGCGAGATGAGGACATCTCGCACTTTTTAAGTGGGGTAGAATGTAAGATTCCTCCCCAGCCTTCGAGGTATACAGAAGTAAGAATCTCCCTTTCTGATCTTATAATTATTCCCTCTCTAAAATAAAAGAAAGTTCTGTTTAACAAAGGAAGACCCTTTTCCTAGAATATTTCTCAAGAGTCCCACCTATTTTAAGGATTCAGAACAATGAGTTCAGAAGTGAGAATCGATGTTTTGGATATCAAGGTTTTGGTCTTCATTCGAGTACGGCCCAAAAGAAGTTCTTTATCTCTTGGGGAGTATATGAAGTTATCCCCCAGATATTGTGAGCCTTATATCTGAATTCAATGAAAGTAGGTGACTTAGCCTACAAGCTTCTTTTATCTCTTCATCTCAAAATTCTTAATGCCTTCTATAGAAAAATGTGTCAAACCCAAATCATGGAAAGACGGTAAAACTTCAGTGACAAGTTACCGTTGGCTTCTAAGTTACGCTAGCTCCTTCCTTTATATAAGTCATAACTTTTACTTGTCGCTCACAGTAATCTTACTTCCATCGATCTCCTTTCTTTCTTAATCTCCTTCATGGCTTGGCAACAAGAACTAGTTTTATCCATAATGATTCCTCACCTTCAAGACGCAAGTGAATCTGTGAAGAAGGATTTTATAGAGCAGTATGAGCGCTCACTTTTCCCGCACTTGGGAACTTCTGTAGCGCAAACCAAATGGCGGACCTATCAAAACATAACTAGGGTAACACCCTGGGGTCAGCAGCACTTTCGTAACAATGTCCGCTTGGCCATGGTTATCGAAGCCTTGGGTTTGGGTCCCCGATACTACTGCGTCATGAGATCAAGACATCTTGGGTTTTCTGAGCGGGTCTTCTTACTAGCGTGTTTTCTTCCTCATGAGAAGATATGCCTTTATCCCGTTTTTGGCTTGTCTCTCAGAGGTCCTTTTGTTAGATCACCTCATACCGCTGAGATAGGTGCAGCAATAACCAACAGAATTATTCCCATAGATGAGTTACCTTATACTTGTGCAGCTTGTGAGGACTGCTTTTGTGATCATATGATGGACGGGCTTATGGAAGTGTAAAGAGTTCTTCTATCTTTACTGTATAAGTTCCGAGAATGAATAAAGTTTAAATCTTGTTCTTATTTTGAATCTTGCTCTCTTTAAGACGTTTCTTGGTGGTTAATCTTGATTAAAATTTTTCTCTAAGTCTCATATTCGTGCATCTTGAGAAATTATCCCAGTTTGCGAGATGAGGACATCTCGCATTTTTTAAGTGGGGTAGAATGTAAGATTCCTCCCCCACCCCCTTTTTGATGTCTAGTATCTTTCCCTGTAATCAATCCCTCTTCAGAAATATAAAGACCTTGTTTCTATCTGTTTTAGCCTAGAGAGAGAAAAATATTCTAGAGAGAGAATATTCAGATTTTGAATATTTTTGGATATTAAAATATCTCTTCTAATTCAGATGAGTTCCCCTGAAACAGAAATTCAAAAAGAATTTTCCAATGTGCAATTGGAATTAATTGAAAATAGCTATAAAGAACCTTAGCCTAAGGGTCTAGATTTTCAGAAATCTTTAGACTATGGTCCAATTAAGGTTCCTATGGACCAATAGCATCAATCCATGTGTAGGGAGGAGATAAATCCAACTTGTAAAAAGAAAATACCCAAAAATGAGTAAATGCTCACATGAGGTGAAGAGTTGAAAATGTACAAGGTTTATTAGTAAAAAAACTATGAGCAATATTAAAAGTATGACATATGTAAGGAAGAGGAGTTCTTTAAAAGAGGTGCATATTTCACATAAGATGAAGAGTTGAAAATGTACAAAGTTTATTAGTAAAAAATTATGAGCAATATTAAAAGTATGACATATGTAAGGAAGGAGAGTTCTTTAAAGGAGGTGCATATTTCACATAAGATGAAGAGTTGAAAATGTACAAGGTTTATTAGTAAAAAACTATGAGCAATATTAAAAATATGACATATGTAAGGAAGGGGAGTTCTTTAAAGGAGGTGCATATTTCACATGCTTGAATGAGTTTTAAACTCATAAAAATTGAGATATTTCATCTCTCCTCTCTCCTCATTCAAGTCTAGTTCCAAAAAGTTAGCTTAACTGACCTAAAAATGGTCAAATATTGACCAAACTGATTTAGAAAATTCTAGAATCAGTTTGTTTGGTTAGGAGTTCAATTTTTCCTATAAATAGAAGCCTCACCCTTGTTGAAAAATATATAGTGTTTATGCATCGTTACTCTACTCCACCTAAGCCAAGAACTGTGAATTCATTTAATAATTCACTAGTTTTTGGAGCTTCCCTCTTTCTTCAATCTCCATTAGTGGCTCCATCAACATACTTAACCAATTGATTGGTTGGGGGCCTCTACCGTGAACAAAGAATCAAGCAATTTGTAAGGTAATTAGTGAATATTGATCTTTCTATAATTTCTCAATGTTTCTCTCTTCTCAACCCCTCTCAAGCTTGAGAAGTTTAATTGGTATGGTTTTTTTAAATACTATTGAAGTTTGAATAGTAGTGAAGAGTTACATAAGTTAATAAATGCTATTGAAGTTAATTTTCATTTATGTTTAAATTCTAATGATTTTTATGTAAATTCTCTCTCTCACTCAAGAAATGGTCATACTCATGACCCGTTCTCAATCCAAATCAAGCTTTTCATAAAGCTTTTCCTTAACCCAAGATTAAGCTATGCTTGAGACCAATTTAATGCCTTTTTTCTATGCTTTTAGTTTATGCATATTGATGATTCAATCCACTATAGATTAATGATCCAATTAGAGATCATTTTAATTATTTCCTTAATGATAAGCTTTATCCCTTAGAAAAAATTGAGATTTATCAGTCATAGCAGCGGAGCTATGGCAAAATTTTTATAAAAATTATGCATAAAATAATTTCATTCAAAGCATAAAAAGAGGACTTCCTACCATATTCTAGGAATTATCATCCTAGATTAATTGAAAGAATTTCATTATAATCATGGAGAAATTGAATTTTAATATCATGCATAAAGGATAATTTTTTTATATCAAAAGTGTTACTTTTATCATTTTTAATTTTCATGCATAGAAGTATGCATAAAGGAAAAAAATTTTATATCAAAAGTGTTACTTTTATCATTTTTTAAATTTTTCATGCATAGAAGTATGCATAAAGGAAAATTTTTATATCAAAAGTGATACTTTTATCATTTTTAATTTTCATGCATAGAAGTATGCATAAAGGATAATTTTTTTTATATTAAAAGTGTTATTTTTATCGTTTTTAATTTTCATGCATAGAAGGATGCATAAAGGAAAATTTTTTATATCAAAAGTGTTACTTTTATCATTTTTAATTTTCATGCATAGAAGTATGCATAAAGGATAATTTTTTTATATCAAAAGTGTTACTTTTATCATATTGGATTTCATGCATAGAGGTATGCATAAAAGTTGAATATTTTATTATAAAAGTGTTACTTTTAGCATAATTGAATTTCATGCATAGAGGTATGCATAAAAGATATGGGAAGTGATAAGATATGATAAGATGCATGTGGATGTGGATGTGGATGTATGAATGTGGATGTATGGATGTGAATGTGGATGTGGATGTGGATGTATGAATGTAGATGTATGGATGTGGATGTGGATGTATGAATGTGGATGTATGGATGTGAATGTGGATGTGGATGTGGATGTATGAATGTGGATGTATGGATGTATGAATGTGGATGTATGGATGTGAATGAGGATGTAGATGTGGATGCATGGATGTAAATGTGGATGTGGATGTGGATGTATGGATGTATGCATGTAGATGTGGATGCATGAATGTGGATGTATGGATGTGAATGAGGATATAGATGTGGATGTATGGATGTGAATGTACTTGTAGATAAAGATGTATATATGTGAATGGGAATGTGGATGTGGATGTATGTATGCATGTGGATGTGGATATGGATGTGTATGTATGAATGTGGATATGGGATATGGATGTATAAATGAGGATGTGAAAATGGAGATAAGCATGTAGATGTGGATGCATGAATGTGGATGTATGGATGTGAATGAGGATATAGATGTGGATGTATGGATGTGAATGTGCATGTAGATGATGTATATATGTGAATGGGAATGTGGATGTGGATGTATGTATGCATGTGGATGTGGATATGGATGTGTATGTATGAATGTGGATATGGGATGTGGATGTATAAATGAGGATGTGAAAATGGAGATAAGCATGTAGATGTGGATGTATGGATGTGAATGTGGATGTGGATGTGGATGTATGAATGTGGATGTATGGATGTGAATGAGGATGTGGATGTGGATGCATGGATGTAAATGTGGATGTGTATGTATGGATGTAGGCATGTAGATGTGGATGCATGAATGTGGATGTATGGATGTGAATGAGGATATAGATGTGGATGTATGGATGTGAATGTGCATGTAGATATGGATGTATAGATGTGAATGAGAATGTGGATGTGGATGTGGATGTATGTATGTATGTATGTGGATGTGGATGTATGAATGAGGACGTGATAATGAATGTATGCATGTGGATGTGGATATGGATGTGTATGTATGAATGCGGATATGGATGTGGATATGGATGTGTATGTATGAATGTGGATATGGGATGTGGATGTATAAATGAGGATGTGAAAATGGAGATAAGCATGTAGATGTGGATGTATGGATGTGAATGTGGATGTGGATGTGGATGTATGGATGTGGATATGGATGTGAATATATGATATGTGATGTGAAGGAATCTGAAGTGAAGAGATGGAAAATGATATGATTGGATGAGTACACATATAAATGAAATGTGGAATAAGTAATGTGGATTGCATGAGGGATAATGTGGAAAAATGAGAGTTAATATAGAAATTGTATTTGTAAACTGTTTGTAAATGCTGTTTGTAAATGGCTGTTTTATGTCAAGAATGCTGGGAAAGCATTTTGACCGTCTTGTGATTAAGGTCGTGGAGACCTAACTGATAAAGTTGCAACTGCTGACGGAGAGTCAATGGAGGACGTCTCGCGTAGCAAGGTCGGCCGAGGTCTTGACCAGCCTCGGTTCGATTAAAATGGTGAGCTTCCGGTACGGTGGATGAGGGACCAAGGAAGCGGCCTATGAGTGAAGCGCTAGGTCACCTGCGAAGGATCCTAGAGGGTGCTGACCATACGGTGCTCGGGCTCTGGGTCGCCCAGGATACCCACGCGTGCGTCGAGGAAGATATTGGAACAAGGAGTAAGAGTTGTTTTGTGAAACCGGGCATGGATCTGGTTGACTGACCTTGCTGGTCCTCAACGGATGAGTCCATGGCTCTTTTATATGGATCTGTTGGTTGATCTTGCTGATCTTCAACGAGAGTCCATCTTGATAAGTGATTATATTGCCGAGTATTATGGGCTAGGAACTATAGAAACGGCCCCTGAGTGGTCAGGTGGTGAGCGTTCTAGTTGCCAATGATGCCATAGATACTCTGATGAAGGAATGATGGAAAAATTGAGAATCAATCGGATAATTTGGAAGACTGTGATCAGTGGTACTATGGTTTCATTAAAGGATTGTTTTAAAGTTAGCTGATGCTAAGAAAAAGACAATTTCATATTGGGTGTGTAAGTGGTGTGCCTAATTTTATGTTTGCATGAACTTCCGGCTAGGGGGCCTTGGAACTCTTTTCCTTGGTACCCGGGACAAAACCTAACCAAATTCTAAATTGGATCCCATCACTACAGTGGTTGGGCGGTTGGCTAACCCATGGGATCGGATGGGGTTAGGCTGGACTGATGGATCCGTAAATCGAGATTTAATTTCTATTATTACGATAGATGAAGTAAATCCCGGATAGAAATTGTTCTATGGATAGGAATCAACGGCTGTGCCTCTTGATGGGGAAAAAAGCGTTGATCCCAATGATTCAAGTGCAAGTTCTTCCTTGATTTGACCAAGTACCGTTAAAGGTGCAGTCAGATCAGTTGATCCGTAACGATCTTGACTACGTTAGAGTAAAGAGTTATCCTGGTGGAATCGCCCATGCTTCCGGGTAAAGGAAGTTTTTTCGGTTTCAGTTTTGGACAAACTGACGGATTAGTCTCTTGTCCGGATATCCGTGGGCGAGGCCCCGAATGTGGGACCCCTGTCCCGCGCGAGAAGTGCTACTTCCGCTGCTAGTACCCGAATCCGTTGCTCGGTGGGAACAGGGGAATCTCACATCATCCTCGTCGAGTAAGGTGAGTGAAGCCATGTTCACATGTAGCATTTTTCCCTGGAGTCCCTTGCCTTGGCTTCTTCTCGAGCTTGTCTGATTTTTTCTTTGGCTATCTCCTTCTTTTGTTTCAGGAGATGCTCTTGTGTGAGAATTTCTTGGGATTTCTCCCATTGATGTATCCTTCCATTTCTACTCCCTTAATGGTTTCAATTCAGACCGACCCTTAAGGGGTGATTTCAGACACTCTGAAAGGTCCTAGTTATAGGCACTTTAGTGAGTGAAACTAAAACCATATTGTCTTGTTATTTACATTTTTTGCATATTGCAAGATGGCCCCTTCACATTTGTATACGTAACTCACCAAGAAACTGCTCTTCTTCTACATTGGCTTTGCTTGGGTTGTATTTTGCGTGATTCTCTTCTTTGGGGTGACCACCTCTTCGATTCTCTCCTTTGGGGTGACCACCTCTTCTTCTAAAGTAAAATGAGACTCTGTTGCCTAGTAAATATATTTGGGTTAACTTTTGTACTTGCCATCATGCTGGTAAACTAGATTTGGGTTGACTTTCTTGCTTGCCATTCTATTGAAGAAGCCAAAATAATGCTTAATCTTACATAGATTAGGCTGGTAAGGGTTTCACATCCTTAAGTTTTGTAAAGTTACAATGATTTAACATGATAATATTGAAAATTTCTTAGCTAGATAAGGGAAAATAGAGTGTTTATTTTATCCAATGATGGCTCAATTGATTAGTGATGATGTGTACTTAAGCCTCCAAACTCCTAGTTGTGGTTTTACATAGATGGCCACCTAAAAACAACTCTCTAGGCTTCCATAATAGACATGGCTATGATTATGTAGGATAGAAAATCTTGGAGGTGATGAAGTTATGCTTATCCCTTAAACCCTCCCAGATGTGTTATAAGGCTATGAGAGGTGAAATAGAACAAGTAGAGTTGACGTGATTTGCAGCACCAAGGAGTGATTTTCTAGTCATGATTCACCAACGTGATTTGGTGATGTCATGAATAGCCATAATTTAATGATGTGACTTACCAATCATGATGCATGATGAGATCCTTGACGTGATTTACGAGTCGTGACTTGATTCCATAGACCTTAAATCTATATAATTGGGTATTCCAATCAGGTGCCTATGTGTTCAATTACAAGTTTTATCATGTTTTGTTTGTCGTAATTTTGTAGGCAAAAAATCATAGTTATAATTTTTGAGGTTACAAATTCCGGTAGTTATTGTGTTGATCTTGTATTTATCTACTCTTTCCTTTCCCCTTTATTTATTTTAGCAATACAGGAATTTTATAGAGATTGATCATGCTTGGATGTTGATTACTAATGCATGAAAAATGATGTTCACAATATGCTAGAAGAAAAGAGTTCCTTCACGAAATTGGATTGGGGTAATCTCCTTGGGAATCCCAATCGCAAGCTTCTTGTGCTTCATTTGATGCAAGGCATGTGCTGAAATATGGCCAAGCCTATAGTGCCATAGCAAGGTTTTCTCTTCTGCATTGATAGTGGTAGAGAGGGCTTTTATTGATGTAGAGGTATAATTGCCAAGAGGGTAAAGCTTGCCATCTTTAGGGCATACCAAGGTGATCTTCTTGCCATGATTATCTATGGCTATAATATGGCAACCATCTTTTAGAAACTTGAACTCAATGCCTTGATCAGTAAGCTCACTAATAGAGATGAGATTCTTCTTTAGCCCTGGGACATAGTAGACCTTCTTGACTAAGGTAGATTTGCCATTAGGGAGAGAGATGACCACTTCACCATAACCCTTGGCTTGCTATAGGCTATCATGCCCTAAGCATACATCTAAGGGGTTGTTAAGAGAAGTAAAATTAGATAGCCATGAGAGATTAAAGGTCATATGGACACTTCACCACCATAACCCTTGGCTTGTTGTAGGCTTGTTAAGAGAAGTAAAATTAGATAGCCATGAGAGATTAAAGGTCATATGATGGGTTGCACCAATATCTAAATACCAAATAGTAGAAGGAGTGTTATGTGAGATACTAGTAGCAAATAGGTGAAGAGGGTAATCATGAGAAGTAAGAGGGTTATAGAATTGGGGATTAGAATCTTTATTACCTTCTTGAATGTGAGATCCCTGTCCCCACCGCGTAACGAATTCAGGGGTGCTATCAGCGGAAGTAGCACTTCTTGCGCAGGGTAGGTTCTCTCACTCGGGGCCTCGCCCAACGGATATCCGGACAAGAGACTAATTCGTCGGTTTTTCCAAAACCGACGAACCCGAAAAAAGTTTCCTCACCCAAAAAGCACGGGCGATTCCTCCAGGATAAAATTTTTACTCTAGCGTAGTCAAAAGCCTTAACTAATCTGATCGAACCCGTAAGTATCAAAATCAGATCAAAGAAAAGATTACACTTGGATCATAGAGACCAGCTCTTTTTTCCTCATTGAGAGGCACAGCCATTGATTCTTTTCCATAGAACAATTTTTATCCGGGATTTACTTCATCTATCGTATCATAACAGAATTGAGTCTCAATTTAGGGATCCATCAGTCCAGACCCCATCCAGTCTCGTGAGTTAGCCAACCGCCCAACCACTGTAGTGATGGGATCCAATTAAGAATTTGGTTAGGTTTTGTCCCGAGTACCAGGAAAAAGAGTTCCCAAGCCCCCTGGCCGGGTATTCATGCAAACTTAAAATTAGTCACACCACTTACACACCCCCCAATATGAAATTGCTTTTTTCACAGAATCAGTTGTCTTTAAAACAATCATTTAATGAAATCATAGAGACACTGATCATAATCCTCAAAATCTCCGGTTGAATCCTTAATTCTAATTTTTCCTTCATCGGTGTACCTATGGCATCATTGGCAACCAGAACGCTCAGTCCACTCAGGGGACCTTTTCGATAGTTCCTAGCTCATAGTAACTGGCAATATATTCATATATCAAAATGGAATCTCCGTTGAAGATCAGCAAGGTCAACCAACGGATTTATATAAAAGAGCCATGGACTCATTTGTTGAGGACCAGCAAGGTCAATCAACCAGATCCAAGCTCGAATTCAGAAAACAACTCTTACTCCTTGTTCCAATATCTTCCATGACACACGTGTGGGTATCTTCAGCGACCCAGAGCCTGAGCACCGTATGGTCAGCACCCTCTAGGATCATTCGCAGGTGACCTAGCGCTTCACTCATAGGCCGCTTCCTTGGTCCCTCATCCACCATACCGGAAGCTCACCATTTTAATCGAACCGAGGCTGGTCAAGACCTCGGCCGACCTTGCTACGTGAGACGTCCTCCATTGACTCTCCGTCAACTGTTGCAACTTTATTAGACTAGGTCTCTACAAACTCATTCACAAGACGGTCATAATGCTTCCCCAGCATTCTTGACATAAAACAGCCATTTAAAAACAGGTCATAAATACAGTTTCTATAATGAACTCTCGTCTTTCCACATTGTTTCACATCAATTCTTATTTATTTCATGTGTATTCCCATTCTCATCACATCATTTTTCATTTGATTATATCTTTTCTCATTTATCCGCATCAGATCTCATCCACTCGCATCTACCTGTATCCACATCTCATCACATCACATTCATTCACATCTCATCCATTCAGACCACATCACATTCACTCACATCACATCTCATTCATTTTACCTCACATCTCATTCATTCACATCTATCCCGATTCACATCCCATCACACCACATTCATTCATATCCATCATATTCACATTCATTCATATCCATCACATTCACATTCATTCATATCCATCACATTCACATCCACATAATATTTATGACACATCACATCACATTCTTTCACATACACATCTATATCCATTCTTTCACATACTCATTCACATCAATTCTTTCACATATACATTCACATCCATTCTTCACTTATATATTTACATCCATTCTTCACTTATACATTTACAACCATTTTTATCACATATCATCCACTCATATCCCATATCATTTCATTTACATCCTGATTCACATGACATGACATCTCATCCATTTATTCACATCTATTTGATTCACATCACATCTACTCACCTTGCATCTCATCACCTCTATTCACATTCACAACCACCCATTCATTCATTCACACTTATCTGATTCTCATCACATCTCATCACATCTATTCACCTCACATCTCATCACCTCTATTCACATCACATCCATCCATCCATCCATATCTATCTGATTCACATCACATCTATTCACCTCAAATCTCATCACATCTATTCACCTCACATCTCATCTATCTGATTCACATCACATCTCATCACATCTATTCACATCACATCTCATCACCTCTACTCACATCACATCCATCCATCCATTCACATATATCTGATTTATATCACATCTCATCACATCTATTCACCACATCTCATCACCTCTATTCACATCACATCCATCCATCCATTCACATCTATCTGATTCACATCACATCTCATCACATCTATTCACCTCACATCTCATCACCTATATTCACATCACCTCCATCCACCATTCCAATCTATCTGATTCACATCACATCTTATCACATCTATTCACCTCACATCTCATCACCTCTATTCACATCACATCCATCCATCCATTCACATCTATCTGATTCACATCACATCTATTCACCTTACATCTCATCACCTCTATTCACATCACATCCATCCATCCATTCACATCTATCTGTTTTACATCACATCTCATCACATCTATTCACCTCACATCTCATCACCTCTATTCACATCACATCCATCCATCCATTCACATCTATCTGATTCACATCACATCTCATCATATCTATCTGATTCACATCACATCACATCACATCTCATCACATCTATTCATAGACTTTAAACATACAATTTAAGAGAACTCTAATTTTTGATATAAAGATTCTTTACGCATCTATTTATGCATAAAAAATCAACTTCAATGGGAATAACACTTTTATAAAAATCTATTTATGCATAAATTGAATTTTAAGAAAAATAACACTTTTGAAATAAAAATAAATCCTTTATGCATCTTTCTATACATAAAATCAATTTTAATGAGAATAACACTTTTGAAATAAAAATAAATCCTTTATGTATCTTTCTATGCATAAATCAATTTTAATGAGAAAAAACTTTTGAAATAAAAATAATTTCTTTCAGAATGCACAAAACGATGGGGATTACTCTTTTAGAATAACATAAAGATAAATTTTATTTCCACAAAATTTAAGAAAATTTTACCATAACCTCCTTTGTATGGCTGACCATTTCTCAATTTTTACATTCTAATATTACTTTAAAATTAATCTCAAATTGAAGTAAAGCTCTCTAATCTACTCAATTTTTACTTTCTAAAGAGTAAACAATAAGAAAAGTGTAAATCATTTTTTTTGTTACTCTTTTTAGGATAAAGAAAGGCTGAATTCTTAATGAAGAGAAGGGGGTGGCCTTTTCATCAAGGCATAACATCCATATTCACATTAATCAACTAGAAAAGTAAAGAAATCAGAAAACCATAGATTAGAATTTTAAAAAAAGTAGAATTTTTAACTTGCATGGAGTTTTGTGAGCTTTCCTTTGGCTTGAGGGATTGAGGGTTCTACTCTTTTGGATCAAGAGTGGCCACCAATTCTTTGTAGAGGATTTAGTCAAAAACAATTGAATTATCAAGTGAATTCAATGTTTTTGGCTCTGGGGAGGAGTAGAGTAGCAGTATGTAAATACTATTAACCTTTTACAAAGGGGGAGGCTTCTATTTATAGGAAAAAATAAGCCTCTAACCTAGCAAACTGATTCTAGAATTTTCCAGATCAGTTTGGTCAAATTTTGACCATTTTTAGGTCAGTTTAGCTTACTTTTTGGATCTGGTTGAAATAGGAGAGAGGAGAGATGAAAATATCTCATTATTTGTGAGTTTAAAACTCCTCCACACATGTAAAATAGGCGCTCCTTCATGAGGAGAGATCCCCACACTGAGGTGTCAAAAATGCATCATTTTCTCTAAATATCTTCTTCTTTTTTAACTAATAAACCTTGTCCTTAGTCAACTCTTTATCTTATATAAGCATTTACTCATTTTTGGGAGATTTTCTTTTATTCTTCAATTTATCTCCTCCCTACATTTGGATTAATCTTATTGGTCCATAGGAACCTTAATTGGAGTATAATTCAAAAATTTCTGAAAATCTAGACCCTTAGACTAAGTTCCTTTATACCTTTTTTTAATTACTTCTAATTGCACATTGGAAAGTTCTTTTTGAATTTCTATTTCAAGGGAAACCATTTTAGACACTAGAAGGATTTTTATATCCAAAAATATCTTAATTTTGAATTATCTCTCTCTAGATATTTTCTCTCTCTATGCTAAAACAGGATCTTTCTTTTATTTCAGAGAGGGGAATAATTATAAGATCAGAAGGGGAGGTTCTTGCACCTGCACACGTCAAAAGTTGGAGGAAGGAATCTCGCAAAATTAGAGGAGAACTCTTTCCCTTAAGATCCAACTGATTCTGAGATTCCTTATAGTCTAGTGAACCCAACAGAATCGTGGGATAAAGATCCCTTATATAGAACTCATCATCAGATAACAATTCACTCACATTATATCATTCAAATCCTTATCACAATAATGGTCCACTAGACCGAAATTTCTATCTGAACAGTTCTCCATGGGAATTTTCAATTATATAGATTTTTAATTTGATATCCCTTAACTTGATCCACTGGATCAAGTGTTAACAGCAGGAATGTGTCAGCACAATCCACTAATCTCATAGTGATTTGCTGAAGTCATTAACGTCATTCCAGTTTATGAACATCATCACGGGGACTCGTCTCATTCATTCTCATTGTGGTTTTGCTCATCTTATTACATTTCAACCAAAATTCAAGAATCATCATTTTTCCAATCAGAATCCAAATCAACTCATCAGTTCTCAACCACAATTTAAAAATCATATCAACCACAATTTAAAAATCATATCAACCACATTCAAATTCATCATGTGGATAGCATTTATGCTTATAATTTCAAGTCTTAGTAAAGAGCTGCAGTTATACCCTCGGTATATACGGGTAGTCATGGTCCTTAGAACTATAAGGTAAATAAAGACCCAATTACCAATTTATGAATTTCAGTCTGAATAACAATTTGTAAGAATATTATCATACAATTACAACCTTTTACTGCTACTTCATAAATTTTTGACATTTTTGGCTTCTCGGTTGGTCCACATTAGCCAAATAGCTCTGATACCAGCTGTGAGATCCCTGTCCCCACCGCGTAACGAATTCAAGGGTGCTAGCAGCGGAGGTAGCACTTCTTGCATGGGGCAAGGTCTCTCACTCAAGGTCTCGCCCCCACGGATATCCGGACAAGAGACTAATCCGCCGGTTCTTCCAGAACCGACGAACCGAGAAAAACTTCTCTCGTCTGAAAAGCACGGGTGATTCCTTCAGGATAAAATTTTTACTCTAGCGTAGTCAAAAGCCTTAACTAATTGAACTAATGTGACCGAGCCCGTAAGTATCAAAATCAGATCAAGAAAAAGATTGCACTTGGATCATAGAGACCAACGCTTTTTTCCTCATTGAGAGGCACAACCGTTGATTCTTTTCCATAGAACAAGTTTTATCCGGGATTTACTTCATCTATCGTACCATAATAGAATTGAGTCTCAATTTAGGGATCCATCAGTCCAGCCTAACCCCATCCAGCACTCCCATGGGTTAGCCAACCGCCCAACCACTATAGTGATGGAATCCAATTAAGAATTTAGTTAGGTTTTGTCTCGGATACCAGGGAAAAGAGTTTCCAAGTCCCCTAGCCGGATATTCATGCAAATTTAAAATTAGTCACACCACTTACACACCCAATATGAAATTATCTTTTTCACAAAATCAGCTGTCTTTAAAACAATCATTTAATGAAATCATAGAGACACTGATCATAATCCTCAAAATCTCCGGTTGAATCCTTAATTCCAATTTTTTCTTTATCGATGTACCTATGGCATCATTGGCAACCAGAACGCTCACCACCTGTCCACTCAGGGGGCCTTTTCGATAGTTTCTAGCTCCTAATAACCGGCAATATATTCACATATCAAAATGGAATCTCCATTGAAGATCGGCAAGGTCAACCAATGGATCCATATAAAAGATCCATGGACTCATCCGTTGAGGACCAGCAAGGTCAATCAACCAAATCCAAGCCCGAATTCAGAAAACAACTCTTACTCCTTGTTCCAATATCTTCCATGACGCACATGTGGGTATCTTCGGCGACCCAGAGCCCGAGCACCGTATGGTCGGCACCCTCTAGGATCCTTCGCAGGTGACCTAGCGCTTCACTCATAGGCCGCTTCCTTGGTCCCTCATCCACCGTACTGGAAGCTCACCATTTTAATCGAACCGAGACTCGTCAAGACCTCGGCCGACCTTGCTACGCGAAACGTCCGCCATTGACTCTCCGTCAGCTGTTGCAACTTTATCAGACTAGGTCTCCACAACCTTATTCACAAGATGGTCATAATGCTTCCCCAACATTCTTGACATAAAATAGCCATTTAAAAACAGGTCATACATACAGTGTCTATAACGAACTCTCGTCTTTCCACATTGTTTCACATCAATTCTCATTTATTTCATGTGTATTCCCATTCTCATCACATCATTTTCCATTTCATCACATCTTTTCTCATTTATCCGCATCAGATCTCATCCACTCGCATCTACCCATATCCACATCTAATCACATCTACCCATATCCACATCTAATCAGATCTCATCCACTCGCATCTACCCATATCCACATCTAATCACATCTCATCTCATTCATTTTACCTCACATCTCATTCATTCACATCTATCCTGATTCACATCCCATCACATCACATTCATTCATATCCATCACATTCACATTCATTCATATCCATCACATCACATTCATTCATATCCATCACATTCACATCCACATATATTTATGACACATCACATCTCTTTCCATCACATCACATTCTTTCACATATGCATCTATGTCCATTCTTTCACATACTCATTCACATCAATTCTTTCACATATACATTCACATCCATTCTTCACTTATACATTTACATCCATTTTCATCACATATCATCCAATCATATCCCATATCATTCATTTACATCTTGATTCACATGACATGACATCTCATCCATTCATTCACATCTATCTGATTCACATCACATCTGATCACATCTATTCACCTCACATCTCATCACCTCTATTATTCACATCACAACCACCCATCCATTCATTCACACTTATTTGATTCTCCTCATATCTATTCACCTCACATCTCATCACCTCTATTCACATCACATCCATCCATCCATTCACATCTATCTAATTCACATCACATCCTCATCACATCTATTCACCTCACATTACATCACATCTATTCACCTCACATCTCATCACATTACATCTATTCACATCACATCTCATCACATCTATAAACCTCACATCTCATCACCTTTATTCACATCACATCCATCCATCCATTCACATCACATCTGATCACCTCTATTCACATCATATCCTTCCATCCATTCACATCTATCTGATTCACATCACATCTCTTCACATCTATTCATCTCACATCTCATCCCCTATATTCACATCACATCCATCCATTCGCATCTATTTGATTCACATCACATCACATCACCTCTATTCACCTCACATCTCATCACCTCTATTCACATCACATCACATCCATCCATTCGCATCTATCTGATTCACATCACATCTCATCACATCTATTCACCTCACATCTCATCACCTCTATTCACATCACATCTATCCATCCATTCGCATCTATCTGATTCTCATCACATCTATTCACCTCACATCTCATCACCTCTATTCACATCACATCCATCCATCCATTCGCATCTATCTGATTCACATCACATCTCATCACATCTATTCCCTCACATCTCATCACCTCTATTCACATCACATCCATCCATTCGCATCTGTCTGATTCACATCACATCTCATCACATCTATTCAAAAAATTTAAACATAGAATTTAAGAGAATTCTAATTTTTTATATAAAGATTCTTTATACATCTATTTATGCATAAAAAAATGAACTTCAATGGTGCATCTTTCTATGCATAAATCAATTTTAATGAAAATAATACTTATATAATAAAAATTTCCATTATGCATCTTTCTATGCATAGAATTTAAATTCAATGAAAAATAACACTTTGATAATAAAAAGATTTTCAATATGCATCTTTCTATGCATATAAACTAAATTCAATGAAAACAATACTTTTATAATAAAAAGATTTCCAATATGCATAGAATTTAAATCTAATAAAAATAACACTTTTATAATAAAAAAAATTTTAAATATACATCTTTCTATGCATAAAATTTAAATCTAATGAAAATAACACTTTTATAATAAAAAAAATTCTAATATGCATCTTTCTATGCATAGAATTTAAATCTAATGAAAATAACACTTTTATAATAAAAAATTTCAATATGCATCTTTCTATGCATAGAATTTAAATCTAATGAAAATAACACTTTTATATAAAAATCTAATGAAAATTCCAATATGCATCTTTCTATGCATAGAATTTAAATCTAATGAAAATAACACTTTTATATAAAAATTTTTTAATATGCATCTTTCTATGCATAGAATTTAAATTCAACAATTATATCAATGATATACATGCATATTCATAGGTGAATATGTACATGGAGTAAATAAAAATATTTCTATTAGAATGCACAAACGGTGGGGATTACTCTTTTAGAATAACATAAAGATAAATTTTATTTCCACAAAATTTAAGAAAACTTTGCCATAACCTCCTTTGTATGGGTGACCATTTCTCAATTTTTACATTCTAATATTACTTTAAAATTCATCCCAAGTTGAAGTAAAGCACTCTAATCTACTCAATTTTCACTTTCTAAAGAGTAAACAATAAGAAAAGTTTAAATCAATTTTTTTGTTACTCTTTTTAGGATAAAGAAAGACTGAATTCTTAATGAGGAGAAGGGGGTGGCCTTTTCTTCAAGGTATAACATCCATATTCACATTAATCAACTAAAAAAGTAAAGAAATCAGAAAACCATAGATTAGAATTTAAAAAAAAGTAGAATTTTTAACTTGCATGGAGAATTGTGAGCTTTCCTTTGGCTTGAGGGATTGAGGGTTCTACTCTTGTTTGGATCAAGAGTGGCCACCAATTCTTTGTAGAGGATTTAGTCAGAAACAATTGAATTATCAAGTGAATTCAATGTTTTTGGCTCTGGGGAGGAGTAGAGTAACAGTGCATAAACACTATTAACTTTTTACAAAGGGGGAGGCTTCTATTTATAGGAAAAAATGAGCCTCTAACCAAGCAAACTGATTCTAGAATTTTCCAGATCAGTTTGGTCAATTTTTGACCATTTTTTGGTTAGTTTAGCTTACTTTTTGGATCGAGCATTTACTCATTTTTGGAGGATTTTCTTTTATTCTTCAATTTATCTCCTCCCTACATTTGTATTAATCTTATTGGTCCATAGGAACCTTAATTGGAGCATAATTCAAAAATTTCTGAAAATCTGGAGACCCTTAGGCTAAGGTCCTTTATACCTATTTTTAATTAATTCCAATTACACATTGGAAAGTTCTTTTTGAATTTTTGTTTCAGGGAAAACCATTTTAGACACTAGGAAGATTTCTATATCCAAAAATATCTCAATTTTGAATTACCTCCCTCTAGACATTTTCTCTCTCTAGGCCAAAACAGGATCTTTCTTTTATTTCAGAGAGAGGAATAATTATAAGATCAAAAGGGAAGGTTCTTACACCTACACACCTAAAAAGCCGGAGGGAGTAATCTTACATTGAACCTCAATGAAGTGAGTTCTTCCAAATGGTCTCTTGTTGTGGTGATTGTTGTTGTTGTTAGAGAGTGCCATTTGCTTTGTGCGGCAGTCCTTGTCTTCATGCCCATGACGGTGGCAATATGTGCATTGCACATTGGAGTAAGAGGTGTTTCTAGCATGAGAATGATTGTGGTGTCCCCCCTTAGGATTGAAGTGATGAGGCCGCTGCGAGTGGTGAGAACCACTTTTGTGATGACCATGCTTATGAGCATTGATAGAAGTGGCTAGAGCCACTATTTTGACGTTGGAGTGGGATGTTTGATCCCTTAAGACCTCCTCTTGTTGAGTATTTGCCACCAAGCTTTGAAGCTTGAACTCCATTGTTGAAGCATGAGTTATAATAAATGCTCTCCATGTTGATAGTAAGGCTGCCAGCAAGAACATTGATTGAAGAGTCTTTGGGATTTCAAGACATTAGGAACTCAATGGAGTCTTTTTGGGCCCTTTAATTTGCCATTGCCTAATGGAGGTGATTAAGAAATAGACAAATAGAGAGATTACATGTGGACTGAAACCAATGGTTTGTAAGAGCCTAGAAGGTAGTGGTCAAACTTAGAATAATAGGCTAAATAGGCTCTTTTTAAATTTTCAAAATCAACTAAAACTCAAAAATTTAAAACGTATATGCATTTTTCTCCTATTTTATATAGAAAAGGATAGCTGCAGCCTGCCAGCAGCCTGCAGCCATCATTAACTAAGGCCTCCAAAGTGATAGAGGCCCAAAAATGAGTTCCCATGCATTCAATGCACATTCCCCTTCACTTTCCACTATCCCTCTCTCCCACGTTCCCTCCAAAACGCTCTCTCTTCCCCCTTTCTCATAGCAAGGCGTTTTTCACTCTCCAGACTACTTCTTTTAGCTATCTACCTCTTGATCTACCTCTCTCTTCACTCAGAAACCTAGATCTATAGCTATGGAAGCTTGATCTGCAACCTCCTCTTAGAAGCTATGGAAGTTTGATCCTCACTTACATTTCCTTCCTTCATCCTTCTTCCTTGTCCAACCTCCTTTTACAGAGTGTAACAGCAGAGCTTAGCTATGGAAGCTTGATCTGCAACCTCCTCTCAGAGACTATAGAAGTTTGATCCTCACTTACCTTTCCTTACTTCATCCATCTTCCTTGTCCAACCTCCTTTTACAGAGTGTAACAGCAGAGCTTAGCTATGGAAGCTTGATCTGCAACCTCCTCTCAAAAGCCAGGGAAGTTTGATCCTCACTTACATCCTTCTACCTTGTCCAACCTCCTTTTACAGAGTGTAACAGTGGAGCCAAGCTATGGAAGCTTGAGTTGCAAATGCTTTGGCTCTCATAATCTTACTCATTGTCTCCTCTCATCCCCTCCAATATCCTCTTTCAAAGTGCAGTAATAGCACAGCCAAGCCCTTGGAACTTGCTCTACAACTCCTTCTCTTTTTTACATCTCCCTAGTCTAAGTTTTTTTCTCACCATTCTATTTTTCTTTGCCATCAAGGTTTATAATCTCTCTAATATATACATCTGATGTCTTCTTCTAGAGCTCGAAGGCCTCCGATCAGTATTCAATCTCTCTCTTGTAGCAGTGGTCAAGATGAGGATGGGCACTGGAACATCAAACAGTACGAGAAGTGGAATTGGATTACGATGCAGCCTAGTACAAGAGGAAGCCACAAGGTGTCAAAGCAATACGTTGATATACAAAGTCACCATTGGAAAGGGCAGATATTGGAGCTCAAACAAGATCGTGATGGAAAAAAGCTAGCCAAGGTCCAACATGTTTATAAGGCAACAGACCTGAAACTAGCAGACCATGACCAACGTCAACGATTTCCTGCAAATTGTAAGTTATTTCACCACTTTATATTCTTGTTTTTAAATCAATTGTGTGCTAATAATGGTATACTGAGCACTGCTTTGATTGTTCTTGGGTTCCTGTGCGTAGATATTTTTCCCTCAAACTATGAATGGGAGCCTATGGAGGCAATTTCAGGAACCTTTGAAGCATACCATGTGGAGCTTGGTAGTTTAATCTTTGGAGGGTGTCCAGCTGCACAACTTCTAGCACGAAACATCTTCTTCTATGAGGATACATATGTGGTTCCCACGACAGCAAATGGTACTGGAAAATTAGTTCCAAAACCTACGCCAACTCTCACATCTATTGAATGGCCAATTCCAGACAATGCTTCAGTGGCCATGGCTTGTTTGCAGATCGAAAGCAAGGTGCAAAATGCTATGAAGTGCACATATGGATCTCACAAAGCAACCATAACCTGCTTCATACCTCTACACCTCTTTGTGTACCTGTTCCGTACAAGTGACACACATCGTACCCCAACTTTATGGATTGCAAAGGGGGAGAGAGCTCTGACTTGTTTCTTATCACCTGCATGGGATAAAAAAGTTGTTCAACACAATGGAGACACCATCAGTAATTGTTGAGAAGGTTGTGACGCGCTATCATATTGCCAAGCAACAGTTGTCCATTGCGTTTCCTTACAGGCAATGGAAGCTTACAAATGGAGAATGGGAGGCGTTAGACTCCGACACAACCTCTACAGAACAGGGTGTGCTACATATATCCATGCAAGGTGGGGATGTAGAAGATGTTACTGTGAATGATGACTGGTCCCTTGCCAACTTACGTGACTACTTAGTTCTTCGATTCTCACTCAGTGGTGATTTTGCTTTGATAATCAATGGTAGAGTAGTGCGCAAAAGGCAGGAACGATCTTTTCTTTGTAGAGAAATTACTTTCCCTGGCTGTGTAGCTATCAGATAACCACTGGATATGTAATCTTGAATTGAAGTAAATACAATTTCAATTTTTTTGCCTCACTGTCTTATTAAGAATTTTCAATTGTCTTGTGCAGTTTTATTTTTTTGTGATAGTGTAAGGTTGGTCACAGAAGCATCTGTGGTGTGAGCCACTAATAAATTGGAAATGACCTTGCGATGGAAGGATACGTTCTTGCTTTCGCATACCATTTCTTAAAAATTTTTTGGTACTTACAAATTTTAAAAGTTTTTAAAAATTTTATAACAAGGTCGCCCATTTATAAACGATACTTTACTCATTTACATCAATTGACAATTATCGTTCTCTCCTAACACTTGCTCTCAATTTCGCACACCTTTCTGTATCACACACTCTCTATTTCCTCCAATCACTCATAGACATGGCACCTCTACTTGATGCACTTATTGCACAGCTAGGAAAGCTTGAGTTACTTCATAGGGTTGATGAGATCGTCCCTATGTTGAGGGAGCAATTGATGTACGTGCAACAATGCATCATCTACACGCGGATGCTTTTACAGATGTCATTCAGTATATGGATGAACACATCAGCACGTACTCCATCATGTTTGAGGGTGATGAGTGCTTACGGGTTCCAGTTGACCTCATCAAGTACATATTCAGGGAAGAGAAGAATTTTAGATTTCACCTATCCAGGTTTTTAAAATCCCTCACAGAAAAGGACTACAGAAATGAGGAGGAAGACTTACTCCTGGATCTACAAATGGGCAACATCGGCCTCTTTCCTAAGCTGGGACATGGTTTTGGTCCTTCTGTTACAAGAGGGTGTGGCGAAAGAAAGTGGCAAGGAAAAAGAAAAGGGCAAAGTAAAGCTAATGGAGCAGGTCCAAGAGGCCCATGCTGAGGAAGAGAATGTTACAGAACAATGGGAGGCCTCAATGGCATTGGTGGCTCTACAAGATAATGTCCCCGAGGAGGTTCTAGAGGGTGATGAAGTACTCGGACCTAGTTCTAGAGGGTGATGAAGTACTCGAGGAGGTCCCAGACCTTGTTATCATGTCTTTGCATCCAATCATTATTGATGGGAAAGAGTTTTTGTTTTTGGATGACATTGCCAAGACACTCGGGTTTCGTGAGGATGAGGCACTTTCTATTATTGCCGTGAATGCTGGGGGTCAAGACAAAGGAAAAGTGAAAATCTCTTTTGAAGATGACAACCTCACAAAAGCGCTTGCATATGATATTGGTAGCAGTACCTTGGAAGTTGTAGTGGCCAAAGCGCTCGTTGAAATAAAGCAAGAAGTGCAATTCTATGAGAGCGTAGCTGCCTTTGAACCACACATGCCCTTGGTTGCTGGCGATGCTCAAGACCAAGGAAGCATAAACTTGACGAATGAGCAACTAGTTGCAAGTGACGATGCAACTGAGGTATGTCCTTACTTCTTAGTTGTAAAGCAAATTATTTTTTGTATCATTTCACGCTTCCTAACTTCTATATTGACATGTTGACAGACTGCTTTTGAAGTGGACAAGTTTGCTATGCGCGTAGGAGGAACGCGGCCAAAGTCAGAGGGTCGAGATGCATCCCTTTGGCACTACATACCTGCCCTCAGAGCCGACATAGTGCGGGTTTTTCATTTAGAATATGCAGAGATCGCCTATGCCGAGCTCCTAAAATGTAAAGCACTTAGTGCAGTCTTGTCGGAGAACCCCTTAGCCTCGAACATAAATAAATGTATTTTGATAGCTAGGGAAGCTGCCTTGTATTGCTTCACGGGCAACCATCCCGACTCAGTTTTAGGCCATTGTGCCCTTTCTCAGGCTCAAGGAATCAATGAGCCGAGTGATGTATTCCAAAGCGTAGGCCAGAAACCAGCCTCTAGAACTCTCTCTCCTGAGCTCTTCCAAGAGCTTATTAAAAAGATGTAATGCAAACTTCTCTTCCAAGTTTAATAAAATTTTTTTGTTGTGCATTGTAAGTTGTGATTTTTCCTGGCGTACTTGTGATATACCATTTCAAGCCTCGCAATTTTAAGATTTTGTTCATGTGTTCATAGAAAAAATTGTTTAGGATTTATTTTAATTGAGATCGTGATTAAAAAAAGTAATCGAGATTGGGTTAGAGCGGTATGAAAAAATATTGTATTTATAGATGTAAACACACTCACATATATGTATATATATATGTACATATATGTATATATATACATATATATATGTGTGTGTGTGTGTACCTATATATATATATAAGATTCTGGGGCTATTGAAGGATATATATACATAAGACATAAGATATTATAAGATTTTAAGGCTATTATAAGATATATATAAATATAAATAATATCTTATATAAATATGTAAGATTTGGGGCTGTTAGGGCACCTAAATGGTCTTATGAGCCTCACCAGACCAAACATATCAAAAAAAAATAAAAAAAATACCATGTGCGCTACGGCGCGTAAATCTCCATTTTGACCTGGTCAAACTGGAGAGTAACGTGCCGTAGCGCACATGGTATTTTTTTTTTATTTTTATTTTTTGCCTTGAGGCACATAAGACACTCTATAAGTTTCTCTAGTTGACTTTATAGGATCTACATTTTTTGTATATATAAATATTCATATATATGTGTGTGTGTGTGTACATATATATATATATGTGCATATGTATATATATTTGTATATGTATATATATGTGTGTGTATATATGTTTGTGTGTGTATATATATATATGTGTGTGTGTGTGTGTGTGTTTGTGTGTGTTTCTTCCTGTGTGTATAGTGCTTTTATATTTTTTAAATGAAATGTTCATTGGCACTGAGTATACAAAAAAAATGGACTCAACAAAGAATGTAACACAACTCACAAAGTTTTCATTAATGTGTGAAAAAGCTACAAAGGAATCTGGGAACATTACAAAATTTTGTAGGGAGAATTACAAAATGGGTTAGCCTATTGAGGTAGAAGGCTACGCTCTAAACGTAGACGTAGGGCTAGGGACATATCTACAGGCTTCAAAGTAACTCTCTTGGCATGTACCATAGCCAGCACTGAGTCTTCAAAAACAGAAACTACAATATCTTCAGTAGCTTCTTGAAGAGCTTCAAGAGCTGTGCTCTGTATGCGGTCAACCCTGTCAGAATATTTTTCCATTGTTTCTCTCACCAGTCGAGAGAATGGTGCCTTGGGGATGAGAAGATCTGTGCTTTTCTGATATTTCCTAATCTCTCGTAGCGCGACTGTCCCTGGCCTCCATTTTCTCTTCTTCTTTGTAACTGGTGGAGGCGGTGGTGGTCTTTGATTCTCCCACGGTGGTCGTTCAGACCTGAACTTCTTTTTCTTTTGTGCACGCTCTTCCTTTTCTTGTTGGTCCCGAAACTTGCCCTCCATTCTTTTACCACACTTCTTGACTGGCCGTCTGGATGTTGTGGCTGCCTGTGGCTGTGCTTGGCTTGCCCTCCTTGCGTCCTCTTTGGGCTGCTGTCTCTTTTGCATTTTTGTCTCCCAAGCTGCCCTCACAAGAGCAAACTCTTTGTCAATGGTATCTTTCATGATGCCGTAGGACAAGAGCTCGACCTCCCTGTTCTGTAAGATAACCTCTAGCTGTTCTAGGGTGTCGGCCTCAATAACAATCTCCGGTGGCTGCCCTTGATCTTCCTCGGCTTCTTTTCGACGCCGCTCTTCTTCTGCTTCTCTACTAGACCCTGCTTCTTCAGCTTCCTTCCTGCGTTGCACTTCTTCGGCCTCCTTCCTGCGCTCTTCTTCTCTCATCTCCTTTGCCTCTTGCTCTGTATTTACGATAGGTAGACTTGTCCTTTTTGCTGTAGCAGGTAGTGGGCCGAGTTGATCGAAAAACCGCAAGTCTTGCTCCTGTTCTTCTGGCATGGCCTAGGTATGTACGAGTGCAAGAGATAGTGGGAGGGCAAGAGAGAGTAGAGCACAAAGAAGAAATTGAAATGTGGTGGCTATAAATGAAAAATGACTTAAATATGTCTATAAATATAAATTTTTAAAACTTTTAAAAAATTTAAAAACACAAAAAGATTATAATCAGAGAGTTTAAGTCCATGAGGAACCACACCGACGCTTGCTTGCTACCCACTGCCGTAGTCTCTCCCTAGCATTTGATCTGTTGTATCCTTCAGTTCTTCTTGCATTAACAGTTTTCATTATTTGACGCCTAAGAGACAAATTACCGCGACTTTTCTGTCTTTTTTTGCCAACCAGAACGCGATAGAACCAGTTGAACATTTCATGGAGTGCATTACTCTTGACTTTGCCACCACCATGGCGAGTGCCCTTAAAATACACGGCCTTTGCTTGGTAATGTGATTTCTCCATGCCTTGATTGCTCCAAAGTGCTAAAGAGCCATATCTATCGAGAAAGTATGGCCCATGTGCATACAATATATGCTGCATAGAAAATTACAAAAAGTCAACAAACAGTATGAAGAACATACTACAAGGACACAATAAATACAACATTACCATGTAGTGAGTAATGTGTGTTTCTCCCCATGCCTCGACCATTTCTTCTGTGAATCTACAAGTGGCTTGTTTAAGTGCCTCAATACCATGGTCATCCAGGTGAGGTCGCTCTAGAAGATCGACCATTTTATTACACACCTCCCATACATGTGCACGTTTTAGGCCAAGCCTGGCATCATTTCCTCGATATGTTGTGACATCACATATCTTCTTCCAGATTTCAAAGTCAGTGTGGCTATGAGAACCCAAGTGGTTTGATAGCAAGTGTCTTGCCTTTGATCCACCCATGCAAATTTTATTAGGGTTGTCTTGTGTAGGGTTTGATTTTCTGTCCTTTGTCAAGACCACTGCTCCAGCATGTAATCCCATAGAGGAAAGTACACCCTCTAGTGCACGTATTGACTCTTCTCGTCGATCTTCGGGCTCCATGTTCCAGACATAGTTTATGTGGAGCATCAATAGCTTATCCAAAATCCCGAGTCTTGCATGTAATGTGCACACATGCACTTGACATAGTGGAATTTCCAAGATTGGGTTCCAAGCATTGTCCTCCTGGTCACGACTAGGTGGCTTGCTCTGGTCACAACTTAATATGCCATTATGCCATACCTTTGATCCTTTCCTCTGTTCAGCATAAAAAACGATTGCTTTTTTTGCACCCACCTGTTTTTGACTTTTGCCTTTGGTAGGTTGTTTCCCTTTTACTCTTGAGTCTACAGCTGTCTTGGAATGACAACAGTAAACACATGAGAATATAGTATTCGCACCTATTTTACAACCCAACATACACTTTAAGGTTTTTAGATCGCCACCCAAGTGCCATTCAACATTAAAGCAGCCTATTCCGGGAACATCAAGCTTCTGACCATTGACCTGACAAGAGACGACATGTTGAATGCCAGACCGTTCAAAATACCACCTCAAGGTATCATGGTTCTCTTTTGGGAGGACCCATGCTGCTTGCCACCAGATGTTCTTCTCTGATTGAATGCCGTAGTAGTCCTGCTTATGCCCTTGACCCCTACTGTTGCTGTCTTCAGTTGCATCCAACTCTTGGGTCTCTAAAGGCCTTCCTCTAAGTGCTCGGCTCATCAAGGTTAAACTAACACGCTCCAGTCTTTGACCTTTAACCACTTGACATTCATCCAGCTTCAAGACAAACACGGCATTTCCACCTGCTGTCTCTTCAAGTGTGAGGCCATAGTACTGAATCATTGCTTTTTGTAGCACTTCCATGTCAATGTAGACATTGTTATATGCATTGTATTCAAAGGGTTTGATTGTTGGCATTGGCATAATATCCTCCACCCACTTGTACCCACCCTCGAACATGGATGCAATATCACCATTAGCACACTTCTTTGCCATCTGTAAGCTATAAAGTGTTGGAAGCAAGGATTGCATAACTCCCTTTGCTCGCAACCCTAAAGTGATTGACCTGTATATTGCTCTGTAACCTTTCTGGCTAATACCTGCTGAGTCACATATATCAAGCATCTCTTTGGGGGTGACAATTTCTTTGATTTCCTTCAAGAAATGTTGACGAAGGGTCTCCTGCAGCTTATCATTACCAGAACCTATTATCATTTCCATAATATCCTTCTCCTGAAGGACATGCTGAAGAAGGGAGGCATTAACATTGTCCTCAGCGTTGTTACATCCTAGTATAGCTGTTGCACAAGCCCTACAATCACAATGATCAACCATGAGAGATGCTTTATTCATTAATTGCTTCTCAAAGCTGCTATAATTCCTACAAAAATTTTTACCTGGTTGTTTGTTTACGCCTCTTGCATGCGCCTGCTGTCTTTGAAAGCAACCCAACAGCTTTACGTTTTCTTTGCCTTGCGTGATATCCCATGGGAAGGTGAGTGAAATGGTGAACACGACGTCGAAGATTACGAGTGGAGTGTTGAAGACGAACATAATTATCGGTAAATTGATTTATTGTGCGCACACGATCCGCTAGATTATTCTTCTGCACCTCAAGCTCCTCTGAGAGCTCTTTAATCCTCTGCATCAAACCATTGATCTGCTTAGTCGATGCCGCTTGAAGCTGGTCGAAGACAAATTGTGTTTGTCTCTTTTCAGCTACTTCATCTAGCCACAACATGTGTAATCTCCTACAATAGCCAAGAAGCCCATTGAAACCATCACCAACAAACATAAGAAAACTTGTAATGCTTTTGAATGGTGGAGGGGCACCAGATATTGGATCTGGTGGATAAAGATTTCCATCAATCCAAAGATCAATGGCCTTTGCTCCTTGCATTCGAAGCTGATCGTATGAAATATTGGGTGCAACATGCCTACTGCGTAGGGTTGCGTATTCCGTCTCCAAATCAACCTGAAGGCGGATCTTAGAAGGCTTATTGGTGATGTCTTGTAGTGCCATCTACAAGAAAGTAGGCTTGTAAGCTTGGGTTGAATAGGAGTGGAAGGAGCAGGATATGGTATCAAAAAATAATGGGAAGAATGGAGATGAGGGTTGCTTCTCTAGAGCTGCATTGTGGATAGAGAAAGAAGCCAGAAAGGGAGCCAAAGAAACAGAGAGGGTTGGCAATGGTGAGACGAAAATGCAAAGGAGACAATGCATCATGGGAAGCTTCTTTAGTGCAAACTATGGCTGCTAAGCAATATAGAGAGAGAATACTTCATGAAAAGGTTCTTCTGTGCTACTACTGTGGGTTTGGAGAGAGAACCAAGTATTGTAGAAAGAATGCTCCTGGTAAGCTTCTTCCTTGCAAGCCATGGCTACTACTGTGGGTTTGGAGAGAGAAGGCTCATTTAGGAGTACAGACCTGCTAGCTATGGAGAGAGGACCAAGTACTGTAGAGAGAATGCTCATGGTAAGCTTCTTCCCTGCAAGCCATGGCTACTACTGTGGGTTTGGAGAGAGAAGGCTCATTTAGGAGTACAGATCTGTTAGCTATGGCTTTTGGAGTAGAGAAAGACGCTTTTTTCCATGGAGAAGGAGTGCAGGGCGTTTTAGAGAGAAGATTTAGAGAGAGAAAGAGATCTGGTGTACACACAAAAAAGGGGAGAAGAAAGTGACGAATTTTTGGAATGTTTGGAGTTCGAAAAGGTTGTTGCAGGCTATGATTACTGACTGACAGCCCATTACAAAGCTTTAAAGTCACCTAGGTGGCCAGATCTAGGAATATCTCCTTTTTTTTATTTTTTTTTGTTTTTGTGAAAAATCAAATATATGCTTTTAGGACTAGGCCTCTAGGCTTGGTCAAAGATGGATTAGCATTTTAAGCATTTCACTAAACGTCCAAATTAAAGGGCCCAAGAAGACTCCATTGAGTTCCTAATGCCAGAGAGAAGGGTTTCAGCTAGAAGACCCTACCAAGAGTCCAAGAACTTGGCGGTTTCTTGACTTTCTTGTATGTTGAAGTTGACAAGTCTCTTCACTAGAGACACTTGATAAATCAAGTCAGTGTATAGAGAGCAATCTTTGAAGGATTGCCATATTTCTTGTGAGGACTTTAAGCTTCTCACCATTTGCACTTGCTGATCTCCGCAGTGAAGAATGATCTCCATCTGCGCCATGATGTCTTGTTGCTTCTAAAGCTTGAGTGCTTCGGGTTGCTCCTCAGTGGGTTTGCCATCGGCCTTGATGTACTTCCATAACTGAAGTTGCTTGAGATATAGCTTCATTCTTAGCTTCCATACTAAGTAGTTGTTGCCATTGAGCTTGTCAATGGAGAACAACCTTGGCTTGGTTGTTGCAGCAGAAGATGAGACTACCTCCATGATACCCGATTGAAGAAGAAGGAGCTTAAGCTTGGAGGTAGAGAGAACTAGTGAAGCTAAGATGTGAGATCTCAAGATGAAAGAGACTTGTGGATGGCTATGGAGTTCTCAAAGCTCTGATACCACGTGAGAACTGTGAGGTTGGTGAGAAGAACAAGTAGAGTAGACACAGAGAGAGAGAGAGAGAGAGAGAGAGAGAGAGAGAGAGAGAGAGACTTGAGTGTGTAACACCTTGCAAGTTTGATCATATTTCCAAATGATAGTGTGTCACTTTATACAAACTAAGGTCACTACAAATAATAGTGGCCCTTTGGCAAGAGCTGTTACATTTGAAATAAAATGACAATATGCTTTCCTAAACTATAAGAAAGCATCTTCCTATAAACAAGGAGATAACAAAACTAATCTAATCATAAGTGCACTCAAATGGACAACTGGAACATTAGCCGCTTAACATAACATAAGGCGAGCTTAATGGACAGCAACTGAGGGACATTCTGAATAGCTGACAAAGAATCACGTAGGTCTGTATTCCCTCTTGCGGCACCAATCGATCCCTCTCACCAGCAAAGTCGGCATTCTCACGCAAAACCCTATAAGGACCCTCACCGAGCGATTGCCTGTCATTCTGATCGCCGCGATTTGGAGACTCTGCATGTTAGCCTTTTGTGCAGATTTCCGCTGCCTCCATAGGGAATGGACCTTCAAAGATGTTGTGAGGTCGTAGCCACTTATGATCAGAGGACCGGGTGTGTGGCCATTAGCTCCTTTGACAATCCCAAGGAGAATCACATCATCCGAATCACTCGAGACCTGATTCGCCAAGCTCTTAACTTCCCCACAGTCAGTAAAGATTGGGAGAAGAGAATTACTACGCCTGCGGAGAAAGAGGAGTGTTTCAGATCGTCACAGCAGAAGCCCCACTGGAATGAAATCATTCTGCCGAGGTTGGTAATGCCCTGCTGATTGTACTATGCATACCTTTCTTTTTACAAACCCTACAGGACCACCCAGGCAGATGTGAGCTTGCTCACCCGGTTCAACAAAGCCATCAAGAGCAGGGGTGAGGAGGCCGCCAAAGAAAACTTGCGGCTCTCATTCTTTAAGAGATCATCAGGATCCGTAAACTGAAGAACCCGAAGGAGCCGGAAGCCATCCGATACAATGATTTTGTGTATACCATTGTGAGACACTACAAGCAGACTTGGGCCACCCCCCACATCTACCGGATGGACATGATGATCCTCAAGGCTTACCTTGATGCAAGGTGGGAGGAATGGAGGGAAACGCACCCAGAGCATACACTACAAACCAGAAAGGAACGATTTATTATTATTTTATTTTTTTTGGTTGGGTGTGACACACTTTTGGCAATACAATCTCTTCTCAACAAGGGTGAAGTAGGGGACTACTCCATCACGCGCCTCTGCAAAATGATGGATAGCAGCCCTCCAGTGATCATCAGCTGTCCATTCAGGTGCTTGCCTGCCTGCCGCTGGCAGTGAGAACCTGAGAAAATGTCTGTGGAACTAAGCCTAAGTGGACGAAATGTCGGGCCTTTAACAGGAGTGCTTTCTTCCGATTCTGCCATGGCATCCCCACGGAACCAGGCTCTGCATGAACTGCCAGGTCCGCAAAGCTATTAAGGGACAGCATGTGGCCCCCAAGGTGCGCAAAAACATCATGCCAAACAGCCAAAACCTCCTCCTCCAGTCGCTGGGCAGATGAGGCTCAGTAGATAATCTTTAGCCTCTGCCTCTGTCAGGTGGCCAACAGTAGCATTGTCCACCACCATATGCCCTGCAAAGGCAGGTTCAGCCGTTCCATGAAGAGATTTTCAGACGACGCAAGAACCACATTAGCAGCCTTCGAAATCTTGACCAGGTTCCGCGGTAGTGTTTCCAGGTCCTGCTCGTCTCTCCAGCTTGCCAGTGCATTGGCTTCATCGATGAAGAAGGTCGGAAAGGCTGCTTGGAGGACCTTGCCTAGTTTAGGTAGGGCTGACATGTAGCTTTCAAATGCTTCCATCACCCTGATCAATGCATTGGGCTGGCTCTGCTCCTTTTTGTGGCAAAGCCCATTGTTAACTGCATGCCATCGGAGTCCACCTTTGACACGATATTCTCAAAGAGGACAGCATCTACCGAAGCTTTGAATTCCAGGGATCTTAAAAAGCTGTGGGCTATGTTTGTGGCAAATCCATCCGGGCTCATGTTGCTCCTTGAACGCAGATCCACCATCACTGGTGCTCCAGGGTATGTACCTGAGCAAAAAGGACTTGAAAATTTCTCCCTGCTTTTTTGCAGATGTTAAATGAGATTAGGCCAAAATTAATAATAATAATAATTAATTAATTAAAAAATAAAATAAAATAAAAAAACATACGTACCTGAGCGTTGTCTCCTCATGAAACTCACGCAGAAAAGCTGACTTTCCTGAGTCTTTAGGTCCCGACCAATCTTGGGGTGAGCAGATGCTTGAGCGCCTTGAGCTCTTCCTCTTCCTGCCGATTGAAAAAGCTTGGCTGGAAGAGGTCTGACAGCAGTGACATGCATTGCCACCCGTCCAGACGAGGCTGCAACATCATGCTTAGCTTAGTGCTGCGGCATCTCTCTTCCTCTCAACCACTTCCTCTCTCTCTCTCTCTCTCTCTCTCGAAGCCCATGGTCCCCCGCCTCAGAATATGCTTTTCTGAGTACACCTTTCTCTCGATGCTTGCTACCCAAGGTTAAAAAATGACGTGTTACTCTACTATATCAGGCTGCGTGCCGGATTAAGTTGATGGGAATTAAACATTGGAGATTTAAAGCTTTTTTATTTAAAAATTTAAAAACATAATTTTTTTTTGGCCAAAAAAACGATTTGCTGCTCAGATAATCAAATTCCCGTGGCACTGGCTTTTTGAGATGCCCGTGGCACTGCTGAGAACTTAGACCCTTGAAAACAAAAGAATTTTTTATTTTTTTTAATATGTCTTTATCCTTGCAAAGAAAACCCACGGTCGTACAGAACGAGGTGACCCGGTGACTCTCTGGATTTGTGGCACAGCCCTGAACAAATTACTGGGACATACCTTATATCTTAATGTGGAGGGGGGTCCAAATGAAGGAAAGGGGGGCGTTTAATCAAATACATATCGTTTTTGCATATATTCACAATCTTTTGTTTTTGCATATATTGATTGAGTGGGCAGCAATCAATATATGCAAAAAAAAAAAACCTTAGGGGAAGATGAGGTGTCCTACAGTCTTCAAGAACGCGATTAAAATATGCAGCTTAGTAGAGGGCGTGATGGCCATCATTTCTTGTAAAAAAATAGATTTCGTACTAGACCAAATAGAAGTATATTTTATGAACAAAGATTTTACAAGGGCACCATTTACACACATATCACGCGTGGCTGCACATGCCAGCATTTATTTATCGAACATAAGTTTTATTTATTTACAGGATGGACCTCTAGGTACTAGCTAGCTACACAAAAGCCTCATCACTCAGATCATGTCGTGGAGGGACACTTATGAAATTATCACCTTCGCTCACCGCCCTTAGGAACTCTGCAGCTCTCTTCTTCGTGGTAGCACACGATGTTTCAGAGCTACCTGCAGGGAGAATATTTTGAATCAGCAGAAACAAAAGTAATGAAACCACAGGAAGCGAACGAAAAAGAGGTTGCATGACCTGAAGAACGAGCTCTCCACTTCACTCCCTTCAAGTTCTCTAAACCAGCAGAACCTTCTGGAGGCGTGAGCACACGAGGAGGTATGCTCTCCTTGTTGTTAGATTCAAACAGAGCTTTCCTACAGGGTGAACGGATAGGATTTACTGGTATTGAACCCACGGGACTGATGGCAAACATGCGAGCCAAAGGAAGGGGCAACACAGGCACACATGCAGGAACAGAATTTGCTCTTCGACGACGGTACTATATGCACAAACAGAAGGAGATGGCTTAGACATGGCAAAGATGGCATGCAAAACTAGCATCGATAATTGCATATATAGGACAGGCAATGCTAGAGGGACCAAACATAGCAAGACAACAACTGGGCAGCGAGAATGAAGGGAAAACAACACACGATTGAGCCAGAGACATCTACACAACCAGGAGCGCCATGTAGCAATGCCAGAGAATTCTCCAAGGAAGCGTGCCGTAGAAGACATAATCTAACTTTGTACACAAATCTTGGGAATAAATAGAAATATTTTATTCAAATAGAATTTTGAACTGGTACTTTCTCTGTCTAGATTTTATTGGTCAAAAAGCAATAAATTTTACAAGTGGCCCGAAGGGATCTTCCGTCCTTCCCCACTTGAAGAATCAAGATGTCCTCATCTCGCAGGCTGAGCAACTCATCCCTCTTCTCCCAAGTGGACATAACTCATCCCTCTTCTCCCAAGTGAGCATAACTTTCATTTGACTAGGCATTCCATCCACGCTCGATTTCTAAAGGCTTTCTGTGTGCAACTAATATGCTTTCTGGTTTTAACTCTAGTTGTCTTATAGTTTGCCAGGCTCATAGATCATAGTGTGGCCTTTCTGCATAAGAACACCTTCTATTGCAAAATTGTTAGCATCAATAAATTTACTTCAAAAGGGTTTAAACACTATTGCGAGCAAAATAGTAACTGACGAGGGTTACCTAAAAAGATTCCCTCCCAAAATGTGTAAAATCTCAAAAAAATGGCTTAAAAACATAGTTTTTTGAAAACACATCTAGAATTCCATGTATAAATTTAAAAATTACATGAATTTTACTATTTTTTTCAAGATTGAGAACACGTGTGACCTTCGTAGATTTATAAATTGCTACTGTTTGTGACATAAAAATAAACTTGACTTACAAAATGACATAGGAGTCTACATAACTTAAAGAAATATCAATCTTTTTCAAATAAAAATTTATTTTATAAATTTCATGAATGTAAGACACTTTTTTTAATGGACTTTCTCGGGAAAGACACTTTTTTTAATGGACTTTCTCGGGAAAAATTCTACCACTATGCATAAATATGCACATTATTTGACAAGCACTCAAAAATATTAGAATACATAACAACATAAGCTCCGTTATTTATGAAAAGTTCTATAAACATCCTTGAGTCTATTTCTAGACCCAAATAGCAAAGCCTTTAGTATCTACTTACCTTCACAGTTTGCATGACATAATTATTTGCTCTATTATTTATAAGCAGATAGTGGACATGATATACAACCAATGCTAAGAGTTTAAAGAGATCAACTTATAGGTGTGCAAAGGTATACTTCTATTCATATATATATGTAGAAGATGATAACTATGGAGGCTTTGAGTAAACCTAAGCATGTTAAAAGAGTAGAAAATTGAAATATTTTTTCAGTGGGACAATTTTAGAGGCAGACATCATATAGCCTAAGGGTGTAAATCTTGACTCACATAGGCATTTGTTTTCATGAAGGAAATTCTTGTTATGCAATATGGATAAGGGTGGCGGGAAGAAATTGTAACCTATATCATGTACATATGTGGGTGGTGGCAAAAATTCATAGTATGCATATGTTGATGTTTGATCCAAAAGGCCATTATCATGAATGTAGGTGATGGTATATCTAAGAGTAGTGTAGGAATGAGCTCTAGTTGTAATTATTTAGAGTACATGTGAACTCTGGTTATAATTATTTGGAAGGATGCTGAGAGATGCAATCTTCGCTGTTGCAACATTGTCTTTGTGTACAAAGAAAAAAGAGACGAGCTTAGGGCTTGTGGAATGATGATAGAGAAGAGCTTGGAGCTCTCATGAGATGACGATAGATTCAAGGTCCCTTATGCTAGAGAGCATACTACTGCACATAGGCATGGCAAAGTCCAGGCTCACATGCACCCCCCTCCTCGACATAGATGGTCCCATCACGTGTATTTGCTTATAGTTCTTCAGCTTTAAAATTGAATCATAGAATAAAATTAGGGATGATGAATCAATTGACTCGTGGTTTTCCAAATCAATGAATCCTTGCATATCTAGATTAAAATCAATCGATTATAGGTCATCATGGATGTAAGATTTCTCCCCAGCCCCTCAAGATGTCCAGTTTCTTCCCCTGTAATTAATCCCCTTTTCAAAATAATAAAAGATCTTGTTTCTACCTGTTTTGGCCTAGAGAGAGAAAATATTCTAGAGAGAGATAATTTAGTTTTTAGATATCTTTGGATGGAAAAATATCCCTTCTTATTAAAATAAATTCCCCCGAAATAGAAGTTTAAAAAGAAATTCCTAAGGTGCATTAGAAAAAATTATATTGTGCACAAAAGACCTTAGCCTAAGGGTCCAGATTTTCTGAAAATTTTGTATTAAGGTTCTTATGGACCAATAAGATTAATCCAAATGTAGGGAGGAGTTAAATTGAAGAATAAAAGAAAAACCCCCAAAAATGAGTAAATGCTCACATAAGATGAAGAGTGGACTAAGAACCAAAGAAAACAATTAAAAAACTGAATTTTGACACCTTAGAGTGGGGATCTCCCCTCATAAAGGAGGCACCTTTTTTCTCATCATTATCCCCAATTTTTAATCAATAAAATGAGACATTTTATCTCTCCTCTCTCCTATTTCAAAACTAGGTCCAAAAAGTAAGCTGAACTGACCCAAAAATGGTCAAAAATTGACCAAATTGATCTAGAAAATTTTAGAATCCGTTTGCTTGGTTAGAGACTCACTTTTTCCTATAAATAGAAGCCTCCCCCTTTGTAAAAGCTTAATGGTGTTTATGCACTGTTACTCTACTCCTGTCCTGAGCCATCTACATTGAATTTCTTAATAATTCAATTGTTTTTGGACTAATCCTCTCCAAAGTGAATTGGTGGCCACTCTTTCTTCAAACAAGAGTAGAACCCTCAATCCCTCAAGCCAAAGGAGAGTTTACAAGCTCCATGTAAGCTAATTTTCTTACTTCTTTAATTTTAAATCTATGGTTTTCTTGATTTTCATATTTTACAGTTGATTGAATTAAATTCAAATGCTATGCCTTTGAGGAAAAGGCCACCCTCTTCTTTTCTTTTTACATTCCAGCCTTTCTTAATCCTAAAAAGATTAACTAAGAGATTAATTAAACTCTTCTTATTGTTTACTCTCCTGAATTTAGAAAATTGTGTAGATTAGAGTTCTATGAGTCTAATTTGGTTAATTTAAGCTAAAAATAGAATGATAAAAATGAGAAATGGTGAGCCATACAAAGGAGATTATGGCAAAATGTTTCAAAATTTTGTGGAAAAGAAAGTTGTTTTTATGTTATTCCAAAAGAGTAATTCCCACCATATTTTTAAAGTGTTATTCCTATTAAATTTGATTTTATGCATAAATAGATGCATAAAGAAATTCTTTTTTTATATAAAAGTGTTATTCCATTGAAGTTGATTTTTATGCATAAATAGATGCATAAAGAAATTCTTTTTTTATATAAAAGTGTTATTCCCATTGAAGTTGATTTTTATGCATAAATAGATACATAAAGAATTTTTATATCAAAATTAAAATTCTCTTAAATTCTATGTTTAAATTCTATGAGTAGTTGATAAATGAATAATTAAATACTCTAAGAGAGAAATTTCTATCGTTTTATATTCACACGAATTGTAAAAAGAAAATTCAAGAAATCTATCGAGATCGAAATATTTAGATAAATGATTATTTTATTCCTCATTGGAATTCGTAACTAATTTAGAAATCAGTTAAGTGAATATTCAAAGAAAGAAATTCAGTAAAATAGTAATTGAATTATCAAACCTTTTCGAGAAAGATAATTCAGGAAAAGTCTTATCCGACTCCAACCGTGAATCAGACTACGACCAAGACCAAACTCTTTCGTCAGTTTTGAGAAAAGAAGGTGTGACCAGTTTAGAAAAATACACTCAAAACTCCCACCAAATCCGAAACTAAGTTTGAGACCCTTCAAATTGATATGTGGATCAAGGTTATAGAATTCGCGGAATTTTGGTATGAAATTCAAAATTCCGATTAAGAAGTTTTGGGGATACTGATTCAAGAAGTACTCCTTGTATTCAAAAGAAAATTAAACTGAAAACTTGCATAGAAACCCTGTTTTCTTAAAGGACTGTCTTACACCCAAAATGCTAGAGGGAGCATTTGGTATATGTTTTTCTAAGGGAAGTTTGGTTGCAACAGTTGGCGGGGAGTGTTCAAAGAACGGCTCACGCGGCAAAGTCTGCCCAGGTCTTGACCAAACTCAGTATGGTTGAAAAATGGTTTCCGGTACGATGGGCGAGGGCCGATGAAGCGGGCCCTGAGTGAAGTGCCAGGACTCCTAAGGAGGATCCTGAGGGTTCTGACCAGGCGATGCACGGGCTCGCGGTGCCTAGGATACCCATGCGTATGTCGTGGAAGATATGTATGATGGACGAAATGATTATTTTAATCTGTTATATTACTGGATCTCGTTGTTGACCAGCTGGTCTCAACAACGGAGAGTCCAGAGTGATACTGTTTTTTAAGAAACAAGGAACTGGATGGAAATTTTGAGTTATGACATCTGTAACCAATAACTATTTGTCAATGGATTATTTTATAAGTTAAAGTTTTAGAGAGGAGTGTGTGCGTATCAGCATTCGAAAGCAAAAGTTAAGAAAGGCAAAAGTTAAAGAGGAGTGTGTGCGTATCTGTATTCGAAAGCAAAAGTTAAGAAAGGCATTCAATTATGGGTGGGTGAGTAATTGTCTGGTTCTACCGATTCCAGTGGTTGGGTGGTGGCTGACCCATGGGCCGGATGGGGTTAGGCTGGAATCAGTGGAGTTTTAATAATTAAATTGAAATAATAGGAATACACTTAGAACTCGAGTAGTTAAATAAAAACCTGAAGAATTTCTCAAATAAGTAGATCAACAGCTATGCCTAATTTGGGTTAGGAAAAAAGTGTTGATTTCCTCAAATGATTAGATCGACGGCTGTGCCTGATTTCGATTAGGAAAAGGCGTTGATTTCTTTAAATTAAGTCAGTGATAGTTTTCCTTCTATCTGGTTTAATCAGGCGAAGGATAGTTTAGTCTCTTGACCCCGTTAGAAAATTCGTTAAGAAAATCAAAAAGGTAGAATTGTCCTCGTTAGAAAATTCGTTAAGAAAATCAAAAAGGTAGAATCGTCCCCGTTTTTTGGGCAAGGAAAATTTTCCCGATTTAGGTTTCGGAATGACCACCAGATTAGTCTCGTGTCCGGACATTCGAGGGCGAGGCCCCGAGGGCCCTGCCCCGCGCAAGAGGAAGATACTTCCGTTTTGCTAGTAATCGAAAAGCCGGTGCATGGAGGGTACAGAGGGGTCTCACAGCTGGTATTAGAGCGCTGTTGTAAACTTACAAAATAGCAGCAGAAATTGCCTAAAGTTTTAAAGTAAATCTGGGAAATAATGTTTTCTCTTGTTAAGATTATGTTTGAAATGAACATAAATTGAAAACTCATAAATTGAACTGGATTTTTAGATGGATACCTTGAATCTGTCTAGCATTCCTAGACTCTCTCAGAGTCAGGATATGATCGCGTTTGCCTTCAAAAATCTCATCAACTCTGCTACAACGTGAGAAAGCAGAGTGAGACTCGCTAGTCACTTTGAGGATCTATACTTTCCTGATCCAGTAGAGCGATATCAGCATATGTGGTTCTCTGGAGGGCGAAGTATTAACGTCAATACCAATCAACGACAGAGATTCACACAGAATATCTCGCTAGCCATGATCTTGATAAGGCTAGGAGTTATTCATTATGTTCAACTCTATAATCGTTCACCCTGAAATTTTAGAATTTCTTACCGTATTTTAAGACTTCTTAGCCGCTTTATTCCTAGGAGAAGAATTACAGCACCATATAGATGTAAACACACTCACATATATGTATATATATATGTACATATATGTATATATATACATATATATATGTGTGTGTGTGTGTACCTATATATATATATAAGATTCTGGGGCTATTGAAGGATATATATACATAAGACATAAGATATTATAAGATTTTAAGGCTATTATAAGATATATATAAATATAAATAATATCTTATATAAATATGTAAGATTTGGGGCTGTTAGGGCACCTAAATGGTCTTATGAGCCTCACCAGACCAAACATATCAAAAAAAAATAAAAAAAATACCATGTGCGCTACGGCGCGTAAATCTCCATTTTGACCTGGTCAAACTGGAGAGTAACGTGCCGTAGCGCACATGGTATTTTTTTTTATTTTTATTTTTTGCCTTGAGGCACATAAGACACTCTATAAGTTTCTCTAGTTGACTTTATAGGATCTACATTTTTTGTATATATAAATATTCATATATATGTGTGTGTGTGTGTACATATATATATATATGTGCATATGTATATATATTTGTATATGTATATATATGTGTGTGTATATATGTTTGTGTGTGTATATATATATATGTGTGTGTGTGTGTGTGTGTGTTTGTGTGTGTTTCTTCCTGTGTGTATAGTGCTTTTATATTTTTTAAATGAAATGTTCATTGGCACTGAGTATACAAAAAAAATGGACTCAACAAAGAATGTAACACAACTCACAAAGTTTTCATTAATGTGTGAAAAAGCTACAAAGGAATCTGGGAACATTACAAAATTTTGTAGGGAGAATTACAAAATGGGTTAGCCTATTGAGGTAGAAGGCTACGCTCTAAACGTAGACGTAGGGCTAGGGACATATCTACAGGCTTCAAAGTAACTCTCTTGGCATGTACCATAGCCAGCACTGAGTCTTCAAAAACAGAAACTACAATATCTTCAGTAGCTTCTTGAAGAGCTTCAAGAGCTGTGCTCTGTATGCGGTCAACCCTGTCAGAATATTTTTCCATTGTTTCTCTCACCAGTCGAGAGAATGGTGCCTTGGGGATGAGAAGATCTGTGCTTTTCTGATATTTCCTAATCTCTCGTAGCGCGACTGTCCCTGGCCTCCATTTTCTCTTCTTCTTTGTAACTGGTGGAGGCGGTGGTGGTCTTTGATTCTCCCACGGTGGTCGTTCAGACCTGAACTTCTTTTTCTTTTGTGCACCGAAACTTGCCCTCCATTCTTTTACCACACTTCTTGACTGGCCGTCTGGATGTTGTGGCTGCCTGTGGCTGTGCTTGGCTTGCCCTCCTTGCGTCCTCTTTGGGCTGCTGTCTCTTTTGCATTTTTGTCTCCCAAGCTGCCCTCACAAGAGCAAACTCTTTGTCAATGGTATCTTTCATGATGCCGTAGGACAAGAGCTCGACCTCCCTGTTCTGTAAGATAACCTCTAGCTGTTCTAGGGTGTCGGCCTCAATAACAATCTCCGGTGGCTGCCCTTGATCTTCCTCGGCTTCTTTTCGACGCCGCTCTTCTTCTGCTTCTCTACTAGACCCTGCTTCTTCAGCTTCCTTCCTGCGTTGCGCTTCTTCGGCCTCCTTCCTGCGCTCTTCTTCTCTCATCTCCTTTGCCTCTTGCTCTGTATTTACGATAGGTAGACTTGTCCTTTTTGCTGTAGCAGGTAGTGGGCCGAGTTGATCGAAAAACCGCAAGTCTTGCTCCTGTTCTTCTGGCATGGCCTAGGTATGTACGAGTGCAAGAGATAGTGAGAGGGCAAGAGAGAGTAGAGCACAAAGAAGAAATTGAAATGTGGTGGCTATAAATGAAAAATGACTTAAATATGTCTATAAATATAAATTTTTAAAACTTTTAAAAAATTTAAAAACACAAAAAGATTATAATCAGAGAGTTTAAGTCCATGAGGAACCACACCGACGCTTGCTTGCTACCCACTGCCGTAGTCTCTCCCTAGCATTTGATCTGTTGTATCCTTCAGTTCTTCTTGCATTAACAGTTTTCATTATTTGACGCCTAAGAGACAAATTACCGCGACTTTTCTGTCTTTTTTTGCCAACCAGAACGCGATAGAACCAGTTGAACATTTCATGGAGTGCATTACTCTTGACTTTGCCACCACCATGGCGAGTGCCCTTAAAATACACGGCCTTTGCTTGGTAATGTGATTTCTCCATGCCTTGATTGCTCCAAAGTGCTAAAGAGCCATATCTATCGAGAAAGTATGGCCCATGTGCATACAATATATGCTGCATAGAAAATTACAAAAAGTCAACAAACAGTATGAAGAACATACTACAAGGACACAATAAATACAACATTACCATGTAGTGAGTAATGTGTGTTTCTCCCCATGCCTCGACCATTTCTTCTGTGAATCTACAAGTGGCTTGTTTAAGTGCCTCAATACCATGGTCATCCAGGTGAGGTCGCTCTAGAAGATCGACCATTTTATTACACACCTCCCATACATGTGCACGTTTTAGGCCAAGCCTGGCATCATTTCCTCGATATGTTGTGACATCACATATCTTCTTCCAGATTTCAAAGTCAGTGTGGCTATGAGAACCCAAGTGGTTTGATAGCAAGTGTCTTGCCTTTGATCCACCCATGCAAATTTTATTAGGGTTGTCTTGTGTAGGGTTTGATTTTCTGTCCTTTGTCAAGACCACTGCTCCAGCATGTAATCCCATAGAGGAAAGTACACCCTCTAGTGCACGTATTGACTCTTCTCGTCGATCTTCGGGCTCCATGTTCCAGACATAGTTTATGTGGAGCATCAATAGCTTATCCAAAATCCCGAGTCTTGCATGTAATGTGCACACATGCACTTGACATAGTGGAATTTCCAAGATTGGGTTCCAAGCATTGTCCTCCTGGTCACGACTAGGTGGCTTGCTCTGGTCACAACTTAACATGCCATTATGCCATACCTTTGATCCTTTCCTCTGTTCAGCATAAAAAACGATTGCTTTTTTTGCACCCACCTGTTTTTGACTTTTGCCTTTGGTAGGTTGTTTCCCTTTTACTCTTGAGTCTACAGCTGTCTTGGAATGACAACAGTAAACACATGAGAATATAGTATTCGCACCTGTTTTACAACCCAACATACACTTTAAGGTTTTTAGATCGCCACCCAAGTGCCATTCAACATTAAAGCAGCCTATTCCGGGAACATCAAGCTTCTGACCATTGACCTGACAAGAGACGACATGTTGAATGCCAGACCGTTCAAAATACCACCTCAAGGTATCATGGTTCTCTTTTGGGAGGACCCATGCTGCTTGCCACCAGATGTTCTTCTCTGATTGAATGCCGTAGTAGTCCTGCTTATGCCCTTGACCCCTACTGTTGCTGTCTTCAGTTGCATCCAACTCTTGGGTCTCTAAAGGCCTTCCTCTAAGTGCTCGGCTCATCAAGGTTAAACTAACACGCTCCAGTCTTTGACCTTTAACCACTTGACATTCATCCAGCTTCAAGACAAACACGGCATTTCCACCTGCTGTCTCTTCAAGTGTGAGGCCATAGTACTGAATCATTGCTTTTTGTAGCACTTCCATGTCAATGTAGACATTGTTATATGCATTGTATTCAAAGGGTTTGATTGTTGGCATTGGCATAATATCCTCCACCCACTTGTACCCACCCTCGAACATGGATGCAATATCACCATTAGCACACTTCTTTGCCATCTGTAAGCTATAAAGTGTTGGAAGCAAGGATTGCATAACTCCCTTTGCTCGCAACCCTAAAGTGATTGACCTGTATATTGCTCTGTAACCTTTCTGGCTAATACCTGCTGAGTCACATATATCAAGCATCTCTTTGGGGGTGACAATTTCTTTGATTTCCTTCAAGAAATGTTGACGAAGGGTCTCCTGCAGCTTATCATTACCAGAACCTATTATCATTTCCATAATATCCTTCTCCTGAAGGACATGCTGAAGAAGGGAGGCATTAACATTGTCCTCAGCGTTGTTACATCCTAGTATAGCTGTTGCACAAGCCCTACAATCACAATGGTCAACCATGAGAGATGCTTTATTCATTAATTGCTTCTCAAAGCTGCTATAATTCCTACAAAAATTTTTACTTGGTTGTTTGTTTACGCCTCTTGCATGCGCCTGCTGTCTTTGAAAGCAACCCAACAGCTTTACGTTTTCTTTGCCTTGCGTGATATCCCATGGGAAGGTGAGTGAAATGGTGAACACGACGTCGAAGATTACGAGTGGAGTGTTGAAGACGAACATAATTATCGGTAAATTGATTTATTGTGCGCACACGATCCGCTAGATTATTCTTCTGCACCTCAAGCTCCTCTGAGAGCTCTTTAATCCTCTGCATCAAACCATTGATCTGCTTAGTCGATGCCGCTTGAAGCTGGTCGAAGACAAATTGTGTTTGTCTCTTTTCAGCTACTTCATCTAGCCACAACATGTGTAATCTCCTACAATAGCCAAGAAGCCCATTGAAACCATCACCAACAAACATAAGAAAACTTGTAATGCTTTTGAATGGTGGAGGGGCACCAGATATTGGATCTGGTGGATAAAGATTTCCATCAATCCAAAGATCAATGGCCTTTGCTCCTTGCATTCGAAGCTGATCGTATGAAATATTGGGTGCAACATGCCTACTGCGTAGGGTTGCGTATTCCGTCTCCAAATCAACCTGAAGGCGGATCTTAGAAGGCTTATTGGTGATGTCTTGTAGTGCCATCTACAAGAAAGTAGGCTTGTAAGCTTGGGTTGAATAGGAGTGGAAGGAGCAGGATATGGTATCAAAAAATAATGGGAAGAATGGAGATGAGGGTTGCTTCTCTAGAGCTGCATTGTGGATAGAGAAAGAAGCCAGAAAGGGAGCCAAAGAAACAGAGAGGGTTGGCAATGGTGAGACGAAAATGCAAAGGAGACAATGCATCATGGGAAGCTTCTTTAGTGCAAACTATGGCTGCTAAGCAATATAGAGAGAGAATACTTCATGAAAAGGTTCTTCTGTGCTACTACTGTGGGTTTGGAGAGAGAACCAAGTATTGTAGAAAGAATGCTCCTGGTAAGCTTCTTCCTTGCAAGCCATGGCTACTACTGTGGGTTTGGAGAGAGAAGGCTCATTTAGGAGTACAGACCTGCTAGCTATGGAGAGAGGACCAAGTACTGTAGAGAGAATGCTCATGGTAAGCTTCTTCCCTGCAAGCCATGGCTACTACTGTGGGTTTGGAGAGAGAAGGCTCATTTAGGAGTACAGATCTGTTAGCTATGGCTTTTGGAGTAGAGAAAGACGCTTTTTTCCATGGAGAAGGAGTGCAGGGCGTTTTAGAGAGAAGATTTAGAGAGAGAAAGAGATCTGGTGTACACACAAAAAAGGGGAGAAGAAAGTGACGAATTTTTGGAATGTTTGGAGTTCGAAAAGGTTGTTGCAGGCTATGATTACTGACTGACAGCCCATTACAAAGCTTTAAAGTCACCTAGGTGGCCAGATCTAGGAATATCTCCTTTTTTTTATTTTTTTTTTGTTTTTGTGAAAAATCAAATATATGCTTTTAGGACTAGGCCTCTAGGCTTGGTCAAAGATGGATTAGCATTTTAAGCATTTCACTAAACGTCCAAATTAAAGGGCCCAAGAAGACTCCATTGAGTTCCTAATGCCAGAGAGAAGGGTTTCAGCTAGAAGACCCTACCAAGAGTCCAAGAACTTGGCGGTTTCTTGACTTTCTTGTATGTTGAAGTTGACAAGTCTCTTCACTAGAGACACTTGATAAATCAAGTCAGTGTATAGAGAGCAATCTTTGAAGGATTGCCATATTTCTTGTGAGGACTTTAAGCTTCTCACCATTTGCACTTGCTGATCTCCGCAGTGAAGAATGATCTCCATCTGCGCCATGATGTCTTGTTGCTTCTAAAGCTTGAGTGCTTCGGGTTGCTCCTCAGTGGGTTTGCCATCGGCCTTGATGTACTTCCATAACTGAAGTTGCTTGAGATATAGCTTCATTCTTAGCTTCCATACTAAGTAGTTGTTGCCATTGAGCTTGTCAATGGAGAACAACCTTGGCTTGGTTGTTGCAGCAGAAGATGAGACTACCTCCATGATACCCGATTGAAGAAGAAGGAGCTTAAGCTTGGAGGTAGAGAGAACTAGTGAAGCTAAGATGTGAGATCTCAAGATGAAAGAGACTTGTGGATGGCTATGGAGTTCTCAAAGCTCTGATACCACGTGAGAACTGTGAGGTTGGTGAGAAGAACAAGTAGAGTAGACACAGAGAGAGAGAGAGAGAGAGAGAGAGAGAGAGAGAGAGAGAGAGAGAGACTTGAGTGTGTAACACCTTGCAAGTTTGATCATATTTCCAAATGATAGTGTGTCACTTTATACAAACTAAGGTCACTACAAATAATAGTGGCCCTTTGGCAAGAGCTGTTACATTTGAAATAAAATGACAATATGCTTTCCTAAACTATAAGAAAGCATCTTCCTATAAACAAGGAGATAACAAAACTAATCTAATCATAAGTGCACTCAAATGGACAACTGGAACATTAGCCGCTTAACATAACATAAGGCGAGCTTAATGGACAGCAACTGAGGGACATTCTGAATAGCTGACAAAGAATCACGTAGGTCTGTATTCCCTCTTGCGGCACCAATCGATCCCTCTCACCAGCAAAGTCGGCATTCTCACGCAAAACCCTATAAGGACCCTCACCGAGCGATTGCCTGTCATTCTGATCGCCGCGATTTGGAGACTCTGCATGTTAGCCTTTTGTGCAGATTTCCGCTGCCTCCATAGGGAATGGACCTTCAAAGATGTTGTGAGGTCGTAGCCACTTATGATCAGAGGACCGGGTGTGTGGCCATTAGCTCCTTTGACAATCCCAAGGAGAATCACATCATCCGAATCACTCGAGACCTGATTCGCCAAGCTCTTAACTTCCCCACAGTCAGTAAAGATTGGGAGAAGAGAATTACTACGCCTGCGGAGAAAGAGGAGTGTTTCAGATCGTCACAGCAGAAGCCCCACTGGAATGAAATCATTCTGCCGAGGTTGGTAATGCCCTGCTGATTGTACTATGCATACCTTTCTTTTTACAAACCCTACAGGACCACCCAGGCAGATGTGAGCTTGCTCACCCGGTTCAACAAAGCCATCAAGAGCAGGGGTGAGGAGGCCGCCAAAGAAAACTTGCGGCTCTCATTCTTTAAGAGATCATCAGGATCCGTAAACTGAAGAACCCGAAGGAGCCGGAAGCCATCCGATACAATGATTTTGTGTATACCATTGTGAGACACTACAAGCAGACTTGGGCCACCCCCCACATCTACCGGATGGACATGATGATCCTCAAGGCTTACCTTGATGCAAGGTGGGAGGAATGGAGGGAAACGCACCCAGAGCATACACTACAAACCAGAAAGGAACGATTTATTATTATTTTATTTTTTTTGGTTGGGTGTGACACACTTTTGGCAATACAATCTCTTCTCAACAAGGGTGAAGTAGGGGACTACTCCATCACGCGCCTCTGCAAAATGATGGATAGCAGCCCTCCAGTGATCATCAGCTGTCCATTCAGGTGCTTGCCTGCCTGCCGCTGGCAGTGAGAACCTGAGAAAATGTCTGTGGAACTAAGCCTAAGTGGACGAAATGTCGGGCCTTTAACAGGAGTGCTTTCTTCCGATTCTGCCATGGCATCCCCACGGAACCAGGCTCTGCATGAACTGCCAGGTCCGCAAAGCTATTAAGGGACAGCATGTGGCCCCCAAGGTGCGCAAAAACATCATGCCAAACAGCCAAAACCTCCTCCTCCAGTCGCTGGGCAGATGAGGCTCAGTAGATAATCTTTAGCCTCTGCCTCTGTCAGGTGGCCAACAGTAGCATTGTCCACCACCATATGCCCTGCAAAGGCAGGTTCAGCCGTTCCATGAAGAGATTTTCAGACGACGCAAGAACCACATTAGCAGCCTTCGAAATCTTGACCAGGTTCCGCGGTAGTGTTTCCAGGTCCTGCTCGTCTCTCCAGCTTGCCAGTGCATTGGCTTCATCGATGAAGAAGGTCGGAAAGGCTGCTTGGAGGACCTTGCCTAGTTTAGGTAGGGCTGACATGTAGCTTTCAAATGCTTCCATCACCCTGATCAATGCATTGGGCTGGCTCTGCTCCTTTTTGTGGCAAAGCCCATTGTTAACTGCATGCCATCGGAGTCCACCTTTGACACGATATTCTCAAAGAGGACAGCATCTACCGAAGCTTTGAATTCCAGGGATCTTAAAAAGCTGTGGGCTATGTTTGTGGCAAATCCATCCGGGCTCATGTTGCTCCTTGAACGCAGATCCACCATCACTGGTGCTCCAGGGTATGTACCTGAGCAAAAAGGACTTGAAAATTTCTCCCTGCTTTTTTGCAGATGTTAAATGAGATTAGGCCAAAATTAATAATAATAATAATTAATTAATTAAAAAATAAAATAAAATAAAAAAACATACGTACCTGAGCGTTGTCTCCTCATGAAACTCACGCAGAAAAGCTGACTTTCCTGAGTCTTTAGGTCCCGACCAATCTTGGGGTGAGCAGATGCTTGAGCGCCTTGAGCTCTTCCTCTTCCTGCCGATTGAAAAAGCTTGGCTGGAAGAGGTCTGACAGCAGTGACATGCATTGCCACCCGTCCAGACGAGGCTGCAACATCATGCTTAGCTTAGTGCTGCGGCATCTCTCTTCCTCTCAACCACTTCCTCTCTCTCTCTCTCTCTCTCTCTCGAAGCCCATGGTCCCCCGCCTCAGAATATGCTTTTCTGAGTACACCTTTCTCTCGATGCTTGCTACCCAAGGTTAAAAAATGACGTGTTACTCTACTATATCAGGCTGCGTGCCGGATTAAGTTGATGGGAATTAAACATTGGAGATTTAAAGCTTTTTTATTTAAAAATTTAAAAACATAATTTTTTTTTGGCCAAAAAAACGATTTGCTGCTCAGATAATCAAATTCCCGTGGCACTGGCTTTTTGAGATGCCCGTGGCACTGCTGAGAACTTAGACCCTTGAAAACAAAAGAATTTTTTATTTTTTTTAATATGTCTTTATCCTTGCAAAGAAAACCCACGGTCGTACAGAACGAGGTGACCCGGTGACTCTCTGGATTTGTGGCACAGCCCTGAACAAATTACTGGGACATACCTTATATCTTAATGTGGAGGGGGGTCCAAATGAAGGAAAGGGGGGCGTTTAATCAAATACATATCGTTTTTGCATATATTCACAATCTTTTGTTTTTGCATATATTGATTGAGTGGGCAGCAATCAATATATGCAAAAAAAAAAAACCTTAGGGGAAGATGAGGTGTCCTACAGTCTTCAAGAACGCGATTAAAATATGCAGCTTAGTAGAGGGCGTGATGGCCATCATTTCTTGTAAAAAAATAGATTTCGTACTAGACCAAATAGAAGTATATTTTATGAACAAAGATTTTACAAGGGCACCATTTACACACATATCACGCGTGGCTGCACATGCCAGCATTTATTTATCGAACATAAGTTTTATTTATTTACAGGATGGACCTCTAGGTACTAGCTAGCTACACAAAAGCCTCATCACTCAGATCATGTCGTGGAGGGACACTTATGAAATTATCACCTTCGCTCACCGCCCTTAGGAACTCTGCAGCTCTCTTCTTCGTGGTAGCACACGATGTTTCAGAGCTACCTGCAGGGAGAATATTTTGAATCAGCAGAAACAAAAGTAATGAAACCACAGGAAGCGAACGAAAAAGAGGTTGCATGACCTGAAGAACGAGCTCTCCACTTCACTCCCTTCAAGTTCTCTAAACCAGCAGAACCTTCTGGAGGCGTGAGCACACGAGGAGGTATGCTCTCCTTGTTGTTAGATTCAAACAGAGCTTTCCTACAGGGTGAACGGATAGGATTTACTGGTATTGAACCCACGGGACTGATGGCAAACATGCGAGCCAAAGGAAGGGGCAACACAGGCACACATGCAGGAACAGAATTTGCTCTTCGACGACGGTACTATATGCACAAACAGAAGGAGATGGCTTAGACATGGCAAAGATGGCATGCAAAACTAGCATCGATAATTGCATATATAGGACAGGCAATGCTAGAGGGACCAAACATAGCAAGACAACAACTGGGCAGCGAGAATGAAGGGAAAACAACACACGATTGAGCCAGAGACATCTACACAACCAGGAGCGCCATGTAGCAATGCCAGAGAATTCTCCAAGGAAGCGTGCCGTAGAAGACATAATCTAACTTTGTACACAAATCTTGGGAATAAATAGAAATATTTTATTCAAATAGAATTTTGAACTGGTACTTTCTCTGTCTAGATTTTATTGGTCAAAAAGCAATAAATTTTACAAGTGGCCCGAAGGGATCTTCCGTCCTTCCCCACTTGAAGAATCAAGATGTCCTCATCTCGCAGGCTGAGCAACTCATCCCTCTTCTCCCAAGTGGACATAACTCATCCCTCTTCTCCCAAGTGAGCATAACTTTCATTTGACTAGGCATTCCATCCACGCTCGATTTCTAAAGGCTTTCTGTGTGCAACTAATATGCTTTCTGGTTTTAACTCTAGTTGTCTTATAGTTTGCCAGGCTCATAGATCATAGTGTGGCCTTTCTGCATAAGAACACCTTCTATTGCAAAATTGTTAGCATCAATAAATTTACTTCAAAAGGGTTTAAACACTATTGCGAGCAAAATAGTAACTGACGAGGGTTACCTAAAAAGATTCCCTCTCAAAATGTGTAAAATCTCAAAAAAATGGCTTAAAAACATAGTTTTTTGAAAACACATCTAGAATTCCATGTATAAATTTAAAAATTACATGAATTTTACTATTTTTTTCAAGATTGAGAACACGTGTGACCTTCGTAGATTTATAAATTGCTACTGTTTGTGACATAAAAATAAACTTGACTTACAAAATGACATAGGAGTCTACATAACTTAAAGAAATATCAATCTTTTTCAAATAAAAATTTATTTTATAAATTTCATGAATGTAAGACACTTTTTTTAATGGACTTTCTCGGGAAAGACACTTTTTTTAATGGACTTTCTCGGGAAAAATTCTACCACTATGCATAAATATGCACATTATTTGACAAGCACTCAAAAATATTAGAATACATAACAACATAAGCTCCGTTATTTATGAAAAGTTCTATAAACATCCTTGAGTCTATTTCTAGACCCAAATAGCAAAGCCTTTAGTATCTACTTACCTTCACAGTTTGCATGACATAATTATTTGCTCTATTATTTATAAGCAGATAGTGGACATGATATACAACCAATGCTAAGAGTTTAAAGAGATCAACTTATAGGTGTGCAAAGGTATACTTCTATTCATATATATATGTAGAAGATGATAACTATGGAGGCTTTGAGTAAACCTAAGCATGTTAAAAGAGTAGAAAATTGAAATATTTTTTCAGTGGGACAATTTTAGAGGCAGACATCATATAGCCTAAGGGTGTAAATCTTGACTCACATAGGCATTTGTTTTCATGAAGGAAATTCTTGTTATGCAATATGGATAAGGGTGGCGGGAAGAAATTGTAACCTATATCATGTACATATGTGGGTGGTGGCAAAAATTCATAGTATGCATATGTTGATGTTTGATCCAAAAGGCCATTATCATGAATGTAGGTGATGGTATATCTAAGAGTAGTGTAGGAATGAGCTCTAGTTGTAATTATTTAGAGTACATGTGAACTCTGGTTATAATTATTTGGAAGGATGCTGAGAGATGCAATCTTCGCTGTTGCAACATTGTCTTTGTGTACAAAGAAAAAAGAGACGAGCTTAGGGCTTGTGGAATGATGATAGAGAAGAGCTTGGAGCTCTCATGAGATGACGATAGATTCAAGGTCCCTTATGCTAGAGAGCATACTACTGCACATAGGCATGGCAAAGTCCAGGCTCACATGCACCCCCCTCCTCGACATAGATGGTCCCATCACGTGTATTTGCTTATAGTTCTTCAGCTTTAAAATTGAATCATAGAATAAAATTAGGGATGATGAATCAATTGACTCGTGGTTTTCCAAATCAATGAATCCTTGCATATCTAGATTAAAATCAATCGATTATAGGTCATCATGGATGTAAGATTTCTCCCCAGCCCCTCAAGATGTCCAGTTTCTTCCCCTGTAATTAATCCCCTTTTCAAAATAATAAAAGATCTTGTTTCTACCTGTTTTGGCCTAGAGAGAGAAAATATTCTAGAGAGAGATAATTTAGTTTTTAGATATCTTTGGATGGAAAAATATCCCTTCTTATTAAAATAAATTCCCCCGAAATAGAAGTTTAAAAAGAAATTCCTAAGGTGCATTAGAAAAAATTATATTGTGCACAAAAGACCTTAGCCTAAGGGTCCAGATTTTCTGAAAATTTTGTATTAAGGTTCTTATGGACCAATAAGATTAATCCAAATGTAGGGAGGAGTTAAATTGAAGAATAAAAGAAAAACCCCCAAAAATGAGTAAATGCTCACATAAGATGAAGAGTGGACTAAGAACCAAAGAAAACAATTAAAAAACTGAATTTTGACACCTTAGAGTGGGGATCTCCCCTCATAAAGGAGGCACCTTTTTTCTCATCATTATCCCCAATTTTTAATCAATAAAATGAGACATTTTATCTCTCCTCTCTCCTATTTCAAAACTAGGTCCAAAAAGTAAGCTGAACTGACCCAAAAATGGTCAAAAATTGACCAAATTGATCTAGAAAATTTTAGAATCCGTTTGCTTGGTTAGAGACTCACTTTTTCCTATAAATAGAAGCCTCCCCCTTTGTAAAAGCTTAATGGTGTTTATGCACTGTTACTCTACTCCTGTCCTGAGCCATCTACATTGAATTTCTTAATAATTCAATTGTTTTTGGACTAATCCTCTCCAAAGTGAATTGGTGGCCACTCTTTCTTCAAACAAGAGTAGAACCCTCAATCCCTCAAGCCAAAGGAGAGTTTACAAGCTCCATGTAAGCTAATTTTCTTACTTCTTTAATTTTAAATCTATGGTTTTCTTGATTTTCATATTTTACAGTTGATTGAATTAAATTCAAATGCTATGCCTTTGAGGAAAAGGCCACCCTCTTCTTTTCTTTTTACATTCCAGCCTTTCTTAATCCTAAAAAGATTAACTAAGAGATTAATTAAACTCTTCTTATTGTTTACTCTCCTGAATTTAGAAAATTGTGTAGATTAGAGTTCTATGAGTCTAATTTGGTTAATTTAAGCTAAAAATAGAATGATAAAAATGAGAAATGGTGAGCCATACAAAGGAGATTATGGCAAAATGTTTCAAAATTTTGTGGAAAAGAAAGTTGTTTTTATGTTATTCCAAAAGAGTAATTCCCACCATATTTTTAAAGTGTTATTCCTATTAAATTTGATTTTATGCATAAATAGATGCATAAAGAAATTCTTTTTTTATATAAAAGTGTTATTCCATTGAAGTTGATTTTTATGCATAAATAGATGCATAAAGAAATTCTTTTTTTATATAAAAGTGTTATTCCCATTGAAGTTGATTTTTATGCATAAATAGATACATAAAGAATTTTTATATCAAAATTAAAATTCTCTTAAATTCTATGTTTAAATTCTATGAGTAGTTGATAAATGAATAATTAAATACTCTAAGAGAGAAATTTCTATCGTTTTATATTCACACGAATTGTAAAAAGAAAATTCAAGAAATCTATCGAGATCGAAATATTTAGATAAATGATTATTTTATTCCTCATTGGAATTCGTAACTAATTTAGAAATCAGTTAAGTGAATATTCAAAGAAAGAAATTTAGTAAAATAGTAATTGAATTATCAAACCTTTTCGAGAAAGATAATTCAGGAAAAGTCTTATCCGACTCCAACCGTGAATCAGACTACGACCAAGACCAAACTCTTTCGTCAGTTTTGAGAAAAGAAGGTGTGACCAGTTTAGAAAAATACACTCAAAACTCCCACCAAATCCGAAACTAAGTTTGAGACCCTTCAAATTGATATGTGGATCAAGGTTATAGAATTCGCGGAATTTTGGTATGAAATTCAAAATTCCGATTAAGAAGTTTTGGGGATACTGATTCAAGAAGTACTCCTTGTATTCAAAAGAAAATTAAACTGAAAACTTGCATAGAAACCCTGTTTTCTTAAAGGACTGTCTTACACCCAAAATGCTAGAGGGAGCATTTGGTATATGTTTTTCTAAGGGAAGTTTGGTTGCAACAGTTGGCGGGGAGTGTTCAAAGAACGGCTCACGCGGCAAAGTCTGCCCAGGTCTTGACCAAACTCAGTATGGTTGAAAAATGGTTTCCGGTACGATAGGCGAGGGCCGATGAAGCGGGCCCTGAGTGAAGTGCCAGGACTCCTAAGGAGGATCCTGAGGGTTCTGACCAGGCGATGCACGGGCTCGCGGTGCCTAGGATACCCATGCGTATGTCGTGGAAGATATGTATGATGGACGAAATGATTATTTTAATCTGTTATATTACTGGATCTCGTTGTTGACCAGCTGGTCTCAACAACGGAGAGTCCAGAGTGATACTGTTTTTTAAGAAACAAGGAACTGGATGGAAATTTTGAGTTATGACATCTGTAACCAATAACTATTTGTCAATGGATTATTTTATAAGTTAAAGTTTTAGAGAGGAGTGTGTGCGTATCAGCATTCGAAAGCAAAAGTTAAGAAAGGCAAAAGTTAAAGAGGAGTGTGTGCGTATCTGTATTCGAAAGCAAAAGTTAAGAAAGGCATTCAATTATGGGTGGGTGAGTAATTGTCTGGTTCTACCGATTCCAGTGGTTGGGTGGTGGCTGACCCATGGGCCGGATGGGGTTAGGCTGGAATCAATGGAGTTTTAATAATTAAATTGAAATAATAGGAATACACTTAGAACTCGAGTAGTTAAATAAAAACCTGAAGAATTTCTCAAATAAGTAGATCAACAGCTATGCCTAATTTGGGTTAGGAAAAAAGTGTTGATTTCCTCAAATGATTAGATCGACGGCTGTGCCTGATTTCGATTAGGAAAAGGCGTTGATTCTTTAAATTAAGTCAGTGATAGTTTTCCTTCTATCTGGTTTAATCAGGCGAAGGATAGTTTAGTCTCTTGACCCCGTTAGAAAATTCGTTAAGAAAATCAAAAAGGTAGAATTGTCCTCGTTAGAAAATTCGTTAAGAAAATCAAAAAGGTAGAATCGTCCCCGTTTTTTGGGCAAGGAAAATTTTCCCGATTTAGGTTTCGGAATGACCACCAGATTAGTCTCGTGTCCGGACATTCGAGGGCGAGGCCCCGAGGGCCCTGCCCCGTGCAAGAGGAAGATACTTCCGTTTTGCTAGTAATCGAAAAGCCGGTGCATGGAGGGTACAGAGGGGTCTCACAGCTGGTATTAGAGCGCTGTTGTAAACTTACGAAATAGCAGCAGAAATTGCCTAAAGTTTTAAAGTAAATCTGGGAAATAATGTTTTCTCTTGTTAAGATTATGTTTGAAATGAACATAAATTGAAAACTCATAAATTGAACTGGATTTTTAGATGGATACCTTGAATCTGTCTAGCATTCCTAGACTCTCTCAGAGTCAGGATATGATCGCGTTTGCCTTCAAAAATCTCATCAACTCTGCTACAACGTGAGAAAGCAGAGTGAGACTCGCTAGTCACTTTGAGGATCTATACTTTCCTGATCCAGTAGAGCGATATCAGCATATGTGGTTCTCTGGAGGGCGAAGTATTAACGTCAATACCAATCAACGACAGAGATTCACACAGAATATCTCGCTAGCCATGATCTTGATAAGGCTAGGAGTTATTCATTATGTTCAACTCTATAATCGTTCACCCTGAAATTTTAGAATTTCTTACCGTATTTTAAGACTTCTTAGCCGCTTTATTCCTAGGAGAAGAATTACAGCACCATTAACAGTGATGAATCTTGTATATCATAGCATGTCTCCATCACAGTATCGCCTTTTTATGCGTACGTGATTGAGGCATTGACTTTTGGAGCCGAGACGCTCTATGTATATATCAAAAACTTTTGATAATAAATGATGTTTTGCAAAAGCTTCCAATTTGTTTTCATGGTCATGAATATTGGTTAATAAAATTATCACAGTGAATCTTGTTTTCAAGAATTATGATGGAATATTTAATTGTTTAAGAAATAAATCTCAAAAATTAAATAGTCATAAATCTGTTGATAAAGTTAAGTTGACAAAAATATTGTTTTGTCATAATCATGAGGCGCGTGGCCCGTGCGCTAGGCAGCCGGATCCTCTTACCGATGATGAAGAGTTAGATCCGGACGTTCGTAAAGCCCTGCACCGATCCTCCCAACCTAGTCCCTTCAAGGGTGAAGGAGAACAGTTAGGAGAAGTAGCAGAAAAATGAATCGAGGCAATTGAAGAGTATTTTGATGTAACCGGTTATAAACGAGAGTAGCAGGATGGCTCTAGATTGAAAATTATGAAAACGGCCAGGGTCGCATGGAGGAACCATTATGAGACAAACCGTCTCGACCGAAATACCCAGACCTGGTCAGATCTTAAAGCTTACCTCAGGAAGAGGTTCTATCCTCAGGGCTTCCTGGAAACCAAAATGAATGAGTTCTTGGAAGAACTGAAGCAGAATAGCCGGACGATTGAAGAATACCATTAGGCATTTGCCCTTCTCCTCAAATATTCTCCACTTTTGGATGAAGAGCAGCTGATGGTGGCCAGATTCATTCGAGGGATGAACGAGCCATTGGACACTTTAGTGAAAAATGCCAAACCAGTCTCAATGGCAGATGCTTTCAGAATGGCAAAGGACTTTGCCAAAGCATTTGTTGTTAAGGTCCCGCCAAAGCCTGCACCCTCAAACAAAGGTTCCAAACCCCGGGAAGTGCTTCAAACTTTCCACCCCCAAAGAGGCAGTAAGGCCCTAATCAGAATTAAGATGCTGGGAGATTCAGAAGTGAAGGAAGACCCTTCCCTTAGAACACTTTCTCAGGAGCCCCACCTCTTTCAAGGATTCAGAGGGATGAGCTTAGAAGTGAGAACAGGTGTTTTGGGTGTCAGGGTTTCGGTCACCAGCTTAAAGACTGCCCGACTCCTGCCATGTCAAGAGGACAAGGAAGTCAAGGACCCAAAGTGGAGAGACCAACCCCTTCATGTCAGTCAAATCAGGGTCCGTCTTGCCAAAATCAAGGAAATCCTAGGAGGACTCCAGCTCAACCATATGCCTCTGTTCAGAGTAGTCTCAAAACTCCCTCCCAGAATTGGGGTAACCAAAGAGAAAGAGTTCCGTCCCAATCTGCAGCAGCGAGAGCAGTTACGATAGCAAAAGTAGTAGAAGAGGAAAGAGGTCAAATTTATGTCGCGATTAAAAACCAAGGGCCAAATCGTCAAATCTCTGTCATCCATGCTCCAGCTGAGTATAAGGGTAAGCCATTTAAGCTTTTGATTGATTCAGGCAGTACTCATTCATTTATTTCCCCAGGATGCTTGCATAAGCTAGTCTTAGAACAGAAATCATGGAAACCTATGCAATTTGAATTGACCAGTGGAAAGATTATTTTCACTCACCGTGAGACAGATCGTATTCAGTTTAATCTGATGGGAATGTAACTGATTGCTAGTTCAGAGTCTTACCTTTGGGAGTTTTTGACAGAATCCTTGGAATGGATTGGCTCCACAAAATTCATTTTGACATTCACTATCAAAATGGAACCATTTCCTTCCGTGACCTTCACGGGAACAAAGTTCAAGGAACTAGAATTTCCAGATTCCCAGATCTGCAATTAGTAAACGCTTCTAGGTTATTGAAAGGACTTAGAAAGAAGGCGCTCATTTATGTTGTCAAAATGAATCCGGTAGACACAAAGTTAAAGTCTAAAGAGCCAGAATAATGGTTAAGTGAGTATGATGATTTATTCCTAGCAGAGCTAACTGAGATGCCTCCGATTCAGGAAGTGGATCATGAGATAGAATTGACCCCCGGAGCTCAGCCCAGTAGCCCCCAAAAATGCCAGTCCCTGAAGCCATTGAACTCAATGAACAGCTTAGGCAGCTGTTAGAACAAGGGTTTATAAGACCCAGTGTTTCACCTTATTAGGGAGCGCGAGTTCTCTTTTAGAAAAAGAAGGATGGAACGTTAAGACTCTGTGTGGATTACAGAGGTCTCAATCAGCTGACAGTTAAGAATAAGTATCCTACCCCCAGAATTGATGAGCTTCTAGACAGGCTAAATGGAGCCCAGATCTTCACAAAGATAGATCTCAAATCAGGGTATTACCAAATTAGGATTAATGATCAAGATATCTCGAAGACAACCATCAATACTCACTATGGGCACTATGAATTTATTGTCATGCCGTTTGGATTGACAAATGCCCCAGCTACATTCAATCGCCTAATGCAGGATATTCTCAAAGAATACTTGGATGATTTTGTTCTTGTTTTCTTTGATGATATTCTAATTTACTCAAAGAATGCAGCTGACCATGAAGCTCACGTCAGTAAAGTTCTTAAGATTCTAAGGAAGCACCAACCCTTTGCAAAAAAGAGCAAATGCACTTTCTCTGTCAACCATGTTGAATACTTGGGCTTTCTGGTATCCAAGGATAGAATTTCTCCTAGTTTTGCAAAAGTCCAAGCAATCATAGATTGGCCTGAACGAAAGACAGTGAAAGAAGTCAAGGGATTCTTGGGATTAACTGGTTGGTATAGAATTTTTATACCTAAGTATGCTCTCATAGCTTCCCCTCTGACTAATCTTCTCAAGAAGAATACCCCGTTTCAATGGTCTGCCAGGTGTCAGAGCGCTTTTGATAAGCTGAAGGCCACCTTGGTAACCAATCTCGTTCTGAAGTTGCTAAATTTCTCTCTACCCTTTGAGGTAGTAACTGATGCCAGTGGTTTTGCCCTAGGAGGTGCGCTCATGCAGGAAGGTCATGCAGTGACCTATGAATCCCGAAAACTCAGAACGCATGAGAGAAATTATGATGTCCACGACGTAGAGCTACTTTCAGTAGTCTATGCCTTGAAGTTGTAGAGACATTACCTACTGGGTCAAAGATTCACTTTGATGAGGACAGATCATCAGAGCTTAAAGTGGATCTTCACTCAGAAGGATTTCAACATGCGCCAAAGAAGGTGGATGCAGACCCCGCAGGAATTTGATTTTAAAATCAAGTACCACCCAGGCGACAAAGAAAATGTGGTAGCAGATGCCCTCAACAGAAAAGCCTCCTTGCTTGCAATCACAGTGGTGTCAAATCCATTGATTAATGAAGCAAGAGAGAAGATCATGCAGGATAGATTCTTTGGCCCTATTGCTACCCTACGTATGCAGGAAAGCAAAACTCCTCAGGAGGTGAACCGAGTTCAAGGGTACAGCCCGGATGAAGGAATTATGTATTATGATAGTAGGCTATGCATTCCCACAATGATGAGGGAACTAAGGATCAAATTCTGAATGAAGCCCATGATAGCCTTATAGTAGCAGGACATCCACGTTTCATCAAGACCTACATGTCTGTAAAGAAAAGCTTCTTGGCCTGGTCTAAAAAAGGATGTACTTAATCATGTACGTCAATGCCTGATATGTCAGAAAGTCAAAGTCGAGAGAGTAAAAATGCCTGGGAAGTTACATCCATTAGACATCCCCCAGATGAAGCAAAAATGTATCAGTATGGATTTTATTACTGGACTACCTTCAGTGCAATCAAGTTACAACTCCATCTTCGTGGTAGTTGACAGACTAACCAAAGTTGCCCAGTGCACGTACAAAATGCCAGTCCCTGAAGCCATTGAACTCAATGAATAGCTTAGGAAGCTGTTAGAACAAGGGTTTGTAAGACCCAGTGTTTCACCTTATTAGGGAGCGTGAGTTCTCTTTCAAAAAAAGAAGGATGGAATGTCAAGACTCTGCGTGGATTACAGAGGTCTCAATCAGCTGACAGTTAAGAATAAGTATCCTACCCCCAGAATTGATGAGCTTCTGGACAGGCTAAATGGAGCCCAGATCTTCACAAAGATAGATCTCAAATCAAGGTATTACCAGATCAGGATTAATGATCAAGATATCTCAAAGACAACCATCAATACTCGCTATGGGCACTATGAATTTACTGTCATGCCGTTTGGATTGACAAATGCCCCAGCTACATTCAATCGCCTAATGCAGGACATTCTCAAAGAATACTTGGATGATTTTGTTCTTGTTTTCTTTGATGATATTCTGATTTACTCAAAGAATGCAGCTGACCATGAAGCTCACGTCCGTAAAGTTCTTAAGATTCTAAGGAAGCACCAACCCTTTACAAAAAAGAGTAAATGCACTTTCTCTGTCATGACCATGTTGAATACTTGGGCTTTTTGGTATCCAAGAATGGAATTTCTCCTAGTAAAAAGTCCAAGCAATCATAGATTGGCTTGAACCAAAGACAGTGAAAGAAGTTAGGGGATTCTTGGGATTAATTGGTTGGTATAAAATTTTTATACCTAAGTATGCTCTCATAGCTTCCCCCCTGAGTAATCTTCTCAAGAAGAATACCCCATTTCAGGGTGGTTGCAAGATCAGGGTACCCAGTTTTGTCCACTCGGGCACCCTGTAAACAGTAAAAAAACAGGCATTTGTTTACCTTTAGTGGCTAATCCCTCCTAGTAAATGAAGGAATTTTGTTTCAAGTTCTTTTGTTGGAACATCATATTCAAAGTTGAAAATATAGTTGCATAATTTGATTAAGCATTAGATAGTCAAAAGTCCTCATTTTCTTAGGTACAAAGTCAATGTATACACCCTGTCCCAAATTCGAACTGATTCCATGAAATGCTAATATCTTTTACATATAAACTCATATGAGATTCCCACTTTGTACCTTAGATCTTCACATAATATGGAGCTTAATTTGATTTTTTGAGAAAATTTTAAGATATTTGTCTATTTTCTTTAAATATTTCAAAGTCTTTAAAGTGTTATAATATACGCCACTTTTTGTACCCACAATAGCTACCACTTAAAATCCTCAATCTTGTAGATCAAAAGAGTGGGTAGATACTGAGACATTAGTAGAATGTGGTGGTTAGTAAAAATTGCAAATCCAATGGTTGGATTTTTAATGATCTCTTTTTCAAAATTCTTCCAGACTATCAGAAGGCCTGTAAATATTAATAATCTAATTAGTAAAATTACATTTTTGATCTGAATCATCTAAAACCTATAGGGACTAGTGTACTTGTAATGGTGCATCTATGGAAAAATAAATTGGATCACTCTAAGTATGGAAAGATCATTTGTTTATCATTTCATCATATTTTTTGATTAATTTTGATTAATTAGACTAATTTATATTAATTTAAGTTATATTAGGTTAATTTTAGGGCAAGCATATTTTCTATTATTTGCTTGATCTCATTTTAAGTACCTTGCCTCCCAAAAGTTTGCTCTCCAAGCATTGTCCCAGTCCAGCATAAACTGGATAAAACTGGACACCCTGATCTTGCAACAACCCTTCAATGGTCTGCCAGGTGTCAAAGCGCTTTTGATAAGCTAAAGACGGCCTCCCATTTTGAAGTTGCCAAATTTCTCTCTACCCTTTGAGGTAGTAACTGATGCCACTGGGGTTTTGCCCTAGGAGGTGCGCAGCTACTTTCAGTAGTCTATGCCCTGAAGTTGTGGAGACATTACCTACTGGGTCAAAGATTCACTTTGATGAAAGATCATCAGAGCTTAAAGTGGATCTTCACTCAGAAGGATCTCAACATGCGCCAAAGAAGGTGGATGCAGACCCCGCAGGAATTTGATTTTAAAATCAAGTACCACCCAGGCGGCAAAGAAAATGTGGTCGTAGATGCCCTCAGCAAAAAAGCCTCCTTGCTTGCAATCACAGTGGTGTCAAATCCATTGATTAATGAAGCAAGAGAGAAGATCATGCAGGATAGATTCTTTGGCCCTATTGCTACCCTACGTATGTAGGAAAGCAAAACTCCTCAGGAGTTGAACCGAGTTCAAGGGTATAGCCTGGATGAAGGAATTATGTATTATGATAGTAGGCCATGCATTCCCACAATGATGAGGGAACTAAGGATCAAATTCTGAATGAAGCCCATCATAGCCTTATAGCAGGACATCCAGGTTTCATCAAGACCTACATGTCTGTGGTAACGAAAAGCTTCTTGGCCTGGTCTAAAAAAGGATGTCCTTAATCATGTACGTCAATGCCTGATATGTCAGAAAGTCAAAGCCGAGAGAGTAAAAATGCCTGGGAAGTTACATCCATTAGACAGATGAAGCGGTAATGTATAAGTATGGATTTTATTACTGGACTACCTTCAGTGCAATCAAGTTACAACTCCATCTTCGTGGTAGTTGATAGACTAACCAAAGTTGTCCATCTGATTCCAGTAAAAGAAACCTACACTACAGTGGATGTGGCCAGAGTGTTCCTCAAGGAAATCTTCATATTGCATGGCCTACCCAGGAGAATAGTAAGTGATCGAGATCCCAAATTCACGTCAAGATTTTGGACTGCATTCTTTGAAGCAATAGGAATTTTCTTGGATCTCAGCACAGCTTACCACCCCGAGACCGATGGTCAAACAGAAAGGGTGAACCAAGTAATTGAAGATATACTTCGGTCATGCTGTGGTAGGAAACCCAAGAAGTGGCTAAGCTATCTGCACCTAGTCGAATTCGCCTACAATGCTTCTTACCTGGGACAAAACCTAACCAAATTCTTAATTGGATCCCATCACTACAGTGGTTGGGAGGTTGGCTAACCCATGGGACTGGATGGGGTTAGGCTGGACTGATGGATCCGTAAATCGAGACTCAAACTTTTGTTTTTACGATAGATAAAATAAATCCCGGACAGAAACTGTTCTATGGATAGGAATCAACGGCTGTGCCTCTTGAATGGGGAAAAAAGCGTTGATCCCAATGATCCAAGTGCAAGTTTCTTCCTTGATCTGACCAAGTATCTTATAGATGTAATTGGATTAGCTCGATCAGAAATGATCTTGACTACATTAGAGTAAAAAGTTATCCTGGTGGAATCACCCGTGCTTTTCGGTAAAGGAAGTTTTTCCGGGTTCGGTTTTGGAACAACCGACGGATTAGTCTCTTATCCGGATATCCGTGGGTGAGGCCCCGAATGTGGGACCCCTGTCTCGCGAAAGAAGTGCTACTTCCGCTGCTAGTATCCCAAATCTGTTGCTCGGTGGGAACAGGGATCTTACATGGGCTAGCAGTCCAACGTCAATCACTTTATCTCTTCACGTTAGATCTAGCACTTGTCTGTTATAGAGCTGAAAAGGATTTCTTGATCCATGACTTATCCATTCTAGATCCTGTTCCACCACTTGGACATTATAGAGCTAGACTTCAGTGGATGCAAGATCCACCAAACGGTAGATCTAGACTCAAAATTCTAGTCGTATTTTATGACTTCCAAAGGTTTAGGTCTACCACACATGGATACTAGCTCCACCATGTGGTAAGGCCAAAATTCCATGAAGAGACCATGGCTGCTACCTCCACCACATGGTGGAGCTAGAGCTCAATAAGATACCACATGGTGGAGCTAGAGCTCAATAAGATACCACATGGTGGAGCTAGCTAGCTCCATGAAATTATACAGCTAGACTTCAATGGATGGTAGCTCCACCACATGGTAGAAGTAAACATAGAATGCTAGCTCTACCACGTGGAGCAAGAACGCATTGAAAGAACCAAGATCTACCATTTGTTCAATCTAGACCCCCAAGTAAAAACATTGATACAAGAGATTGTATATTGAGAGTCCCCTTAGAGTAGGATGCACTCTCCAATTTTCAGACTGCATTGTAATGAACAAAGACTAAATAATTTGAAACAAGAATTTATAATTTGACATGGTGAAAGTTTCCTTATATACACAACTACTACAAATTAACATTACTAAAGATAGAAAGAGTCTCCTTGCAGTAGGATGACCTTTGTCAAAATGATAGTTAAAAGTCTTCACCTACTCTTACTAAAAAAATAATAATTTGCAAACTTTGACCAAAAGATAAAAGGATAAAAGGAGTCCCCTTAGAGAAGGATGCACTCCATTTATGACTCAATTATAATAAGACATTGTAAATGAACATGAATTTATTACTTGTGCTAGAATTTGTTCAATGCTTTACAAAGGCAAACATTTGAACAATATGCTCCATAAGAGGCCTGATTACAATATCATATTTCAATATATGGCTTTTTATTACATTAAAAAAAGGCCAAAATACTTGCATCCTCTACATTTGATTATATTAGGGACAAACAAAATGAGCTTCATGGTGGTGTATTACTTTCATGATGCCTCCTCTTGTTGCTTTGCTTGATTACATTGTAAATGAACATGAATTTATTGCTTGTGCTAGAATTTGTTCAATGCTTTGCAAAGGCAAACATTTGAACAGTATGCTCCATAAGAGGCCTGATTACAATATCATATTTCAATATATGGCTTTTTATTACATTAAAAAAAGGCCAAAATACTTGCATCCTCTACATTTGATTATATTAGATGAGCTTCATGGTGGTGTATTACTTTCATGATGCCTCCTCTTGTTGCTTTGCTTGATTTTCACTCTCTGCTTGCCTCTCTACCTCAGCTTCAGCCTCCTCTCTTTGCTTTCTTTGAATTTCAAGTTGTTCCTGCCTCTCTGCCTCAGCATCAGCCTCCTGCTGTTGCTTCCACACCTCTGCCTTTTTCCTATTCTCTACTTCCAATTTCTCTTCTTCAAGCCATTTCTTCATCACATCATCTGAGAATTGGTTAGGTTTTTCTTCAAAGGCATTATTCCATGTATACTCTTGCCGATCTTCATTCTGTAGCCATAAAAACAACCAATTTCTTAAATCTTCTGTCAAAAAACTATACCTTTCCTTGGAAGGTTGATGGTATAATTCTCGGACTATAACCAGGTTCCTCATTCATTCTTAAACACCTTATAGTAGCTATCAGCAATTATCAATGTATTTTTCTTGTTGTACAAAGGATGGAGACCCCAAAAGGTCTCAAGCTTTTTAAAGAAAACTTGTCTATTCTGCACAACCCATGTGGATTTTGAACAATGCTCTTGTGAGAGAACACCTGCAAACTTGGGCTTTTGTTGTGGAAATACTGTGTCAATTATTCCAGAGAGAGCTTAGTTCTCCTACATGCGCTCCAAATAAAAACATAAAAGAATTGAATACACCAATCTAAGAACTCATGTGCATCCTTGTGACATAGGACATAACGATATTGGTTAATTGGATATTTTACCAACTCGTTGCTATAAGGAGGATCCTTCTCATCATATTGGGTTTCGACAACATGGCACAACAAACCATTAAGGTTTAGAATAATAGCCCTCCTATCATCCTCTTTGCGTAGGGGTACACATATTGGGTCTGACGAATACCATGTCAGTATGATAACCCCCTCGGAGGGATGCACAAAGCACAACCTTGCATCAATTTTTCATAGACGATCAAGACGGCGCTGAACCAAGTGTCTTCGTACACTCTGGGTTTTCTTGGACATGTGACGTACTAATGCTCTGTGACGAAGAAGTCGCCTCTGCCAATTAGAATCAATCACATGACCTAGAAAAAAATGAGCATGCTTAATGATAAAGGTGGGCATGTGGGGGAAGGCATGTTACAACTACTTTTATGCAAAGATAGATTTTAAACAATTACAAAACAAATGTGACTGCACGCTAACATTAAACTATATACTGTTCTAAAATGTTGACTTTAGTTACATTACCAAATGACCCAAGATGCACACTCTTTCCATTTGATTCTAAAAAGATGCGACAAAATGTGCTAGCAAGTATCAGAATGTGGTGAAATTAGAATGCATTGATCTAGATCAACCACGTGGTAGAGCTAGAATGCACTGTTCTAGCTCAACTATGTGGTAGGGCTAGAATATTTTTAAATCTAGTTCTACCATGTGATAGAGCTATATCAAAGTATTCTAGCTCGATCCCATGGCAAAATTAGAAATAATATTTGAAGTCCAGCTCTAGCACGTGGTAGAGCTGTATCAAAATATTTTAGATAGACCCCATGGTAGAACTAGAATGGTTTGAAGTCCAACTCAACCATGTGTGGTGACGTGGAAGAGCTAGAATGCATTGATCTAGCTCTACCATATGGTAGAGCTAGAACGCTTTCAAGTCTAGCTCTACCATGTCGTGGAGGTAGAATGCTTTGAAGTCTAGCTCTACCATGAGGTGGAGCTAGAAGGCATTGATCTAGCTCTACCATAGTCCATATATGTAGGAATTAAAATCATAAGACAAAGATCAAGCTTCCATACATTTTCAAATTAGGAGGCCCCTTATAGTAGAGTGCACTCCAACATTTATAAAATTATTTAAAGAGTAATACATTTGCCACTACTTTAAAAACAAGACAAATTTCTTGTCAATTCATGATTATAAAAAGATAAAATTCCTCCAAAAAAAATACAATCCTTGGTGACAAATGGCTTCTTTAAGTGAATACTCCTTGGAACAATATCCTTGAAATAAATCTGCAAGAAACCATCATCAATTAAGTTTCTTCATTGTGAATACACAATTGTTGTATAAAATCATGTATTTAGTTATAATTATCATTTATGTTGGGTAGTACCTTAGTTATTTCTATCCCGTTGGAGAAGATTGTACTCATTTATGTTGGGTAGTACCTTAGTTATTTCTATCCCGTTGGAGAAGATTGTACTCATTTAACACCTTGTTTATGAAAGCCCTTGCATTGGCTGCCTTCAACTGCATTGTGGTAGAACCCAATTTTCTAGCTAGAGAAATCACTTGTGGTCCCCTCATGCTAGCAATACTGACTCGTTCTTTTGCCATAATTTCTATTATCTCTTCTCTTTTGTTTTCATATTGTCTCGCTAATACCTCTTGATTGTCGACATACTTTTGTATAATCTCTGATAGTGGTAGCCTATCAGTGTAGATTGTCTTTTGTGACCAATTTAAATTGCGCTTTCTCCAAAAATCTACCACACCTCTGTATTCATTTTCATTGGATACTGGAGGTTGTCCGTAGCGATTAGAGCCAATGATCTCACGCACATCTTCACTCTCATCAAGCTGCAATAAGTAAGGGAGCAGCTCATCAATGAGAATATTGTCGACCATCCTTTCTTCATCAAACTTTGCAGGATATATACAATTATTATCAGGAGAAGCACATCCCTTGTATGGAGAGTCATCAATAAGAACCGTTCTACGAGCATCACAAATCAAAACATGAAGCAATTTTTGACAATGGCTTGAACATTGCCTGAACTGTTGGATTATCAGGTCTAGCTATTTTACCACTTTTATCCTTCTCGCAAGCCTCTTGAGCCCAAACTACAAAAAAAGGCAATATCTCTCCTGCTTTGTCTTGTAATATTCTCAATATTTGAAGAACATTACTCTCTGTCGTTGTTGACCAGATCCCAACATTAATATTTTTTAATAAAATCTTCAAGAATTGGATACATCTTGGCCTTAGTACAATATATCGTTTTGAATCCATTTGAATAGTTTCATGTATTGAAGATGGTTGTTGTTGACAATGTTTCAGTAGTATACCATTCAGGTCCAACACAATTGTCAACACTGATTTCTTGGAGATAGCAGTGTCGGTACTTCTTGGTACTTCTTCTTCAGGCTGGAAACTCTCACCCATTGCTTCATTTGTTGGAGATTTAGGTACCCCAATCTCATTGTCAGCATTTGTCTTTAAACCTTCTGGATGGACATCACTGAATGTGTGGGAGAAGCTCTCATCCACAGTTTGATTGTGGCATTCTGTCGTAGCTACTTCACTTGGTGCTACTATCTCAATTTCGGGATCTAAAAGAAAAAAAAGTAACATTGACTCAACAATCTTTCAAACTAAAAGAATTTACAATTGTAACACTCACTCTTAACACATGTTTATTGGTGTAATCTAAAAGGAAATCATGTTTGGATACCAATTATCAATTCTAGTTGCTCACTCTAGAATTGGAGGGTTTAAAATGGATTTCCAAATACACCCATTATTCTAGCTCTACCGTTTGGTAGAGCCAGTTTGCAAGGGAGCTCTTGTTGGAAGTAGGCCTTGAGATCCACTCTTGAGCTCCAAGAGTAGGTGGAGGTGAGAAACACAAAACCACTCAACTATATGGTTAAGCTAAAATTTTAGATGTTTTTGATTTTCCATATGATAGAGCTGAAATTTATAAGTCTTGCTTTACCACGTGGTTGAGTTGGGGATCAAGATAGCTTCTTTATGGGTGGAGCCAGTAGACTTTCATAGGTTCTAGGTCTAGACTTCAATGGGTTCTAGCTCATCGCACGTGACAAGAACCAAGGAGCTAGAATTGCATTTGAACTAGCTCTACCATGTGGTGGAGCTAGAAATGCATTGGCCTAGCTCAACCATATGGTAGAGCTAGACTTGGGGGGGTGCATTGGCCTAGCTCCACCACTTTTTTTGAAGAGGTAGCTAGACTTTAATGGATTCTTGGTCCACCACTTTGAAGAGGTAGCTAGCTCCACCAAATTGTAGACCTATTGAAATCTAGATCTACCACAGGATAGGATTGAAGTAAATGAGAGGATCTCTAGCTCTATCATCTTTGATTTATAAGCAAGATTTTCAGATTCACCAACTGGCCATTGTGCGACCACTAAGTAGGTTTCCAAATTCACCAATTGGTTATGTAAAAAGTGAATTTGTCAATGAACATGTTCGGATCCATAACTTGGTGATTCTAGATTCCAAAGCCCAATTTGGAGAGAGCTACAAAAATACTACTAAAAAATGAACCAAAGATATAACAAGTCAAAACATCACCAAATCAAAGTATTGAAGATACAAGGAAAGCCCATTAAGAAGTTACATACTGTCTTCAAAATCCAAAAAATCTTGAGCTGAACAAACTTCACCATGGCTCGATCTTTCCGTGGTATTCCTTGGATTGTTAGAAATAGGCGGTACTGGTTGCTCATTTCTTGACTTTGCAAAGTCAAGAAGCCTTGTTCCCATCTTTCTTTGATCTTCAATACTCTCCACTAGGCAAATCACTTCCTTATTTAGTGCTAGCCCTAGCTCGATGATGTAGGGTGGTTGCAAGATCAAGGTGCCCAATTTTGTCCACTCAGGCACCCTATAAACAGTAAAAAAACAGGCATTTATTTAACTTTAGTGGCTAGTCTCTCCTAGTAAATGAAGGAATTTCGTTTCAAGTTCTTTTGTTGGAACATCATATTCAAAGTTGGAAATATAGTTGCATAATTTGATTAAGCATTAGATAGTCAAAAGTCCTCATTTTCTTAGGTACAAAGTCAATGTATACACCCTGTCCCAAATTTGAACTGATTTCATAAAATGCTAATATCTTTTACATATAAACTCATATGAGATTCCCACTTTGTACTTTAGATCTTCACATAATATGGAGCTTAACTTGATTTTTTAAGAAAATTTTAAGATATTTGTCTATTTTCTTTAAATATTTCAAGGTCTTTCAAGTGTTATAATATACGCCACTTTTTGTACCCACAATAGCTACCACTTAAAATCCTCAATCTTGTAGATCAAAAGAGTGGGTAGATACTAAGACATTAGTAGAATGTGGTGGTTAGTAAAAATTGCAAATCCAATGGTTGGATTTTTAAAGATCCCTTTTTTAAAATTCTTCCAGACTATCAGAAGGCCTGCAAATATTAATAATCTAATTAGTAAAATTACATTTTTGATGTGAATCATCTAAAACCTTTAGGGACTAGTGTACTTGTAATGGTGCATCTATGTAAAAATAAATTGGATCACTCTAAGTATGGAAAGATTATTTGTTTATCATTTCATAATATTTTTGAGTAAATTTGATTACTTAGACTAATTTATATTAATTTAAGTTATATTGGGTTAATTTAAGGACAAGCGTATTTTCTATTATTTGCTTGATCTCATTTTAAGTACCTTGCCCCCCAAAATTTGCTCTCCAAGCATTGTCCCAGTCCAGCATAAACTGAATAAAACTGGACACCCTGATCTTGCAACAACCCTGTAGCCATTACTGAAAAGATCAACAAGCTTGCAGCCTTCTCTGCAATACTTTCGAATACATTGCTTGATCAAAAGATTCTTCTTGATTCTTAGAAACTCAATGTCTGGGATAGTTTTAACATCTTCATTATCTATATCAAGAAGTCCAGTATCCAATATTGTCGCTTGTGTACCTGGATCAGGAACATCTGCTAGTCCTTGAAAGGCATCTCCCTTGCTGAAAAACACTAAGGATGTGAAGAACTCTATTTCACCAATGCATCGGTTGTCACGTCGAAAATGTAATGCCCCATTATACTGTTCCTTTGCTATGCCACTCAAATTTTTTAAAGCATTTTGCAAGTGAATAAAATCTGTAATATTTAGAAAGGTAAGCAACACATATTGGGATGGCAAAGCTGCTGTAATGATCATAATACCGTTCAAAAGATTGCAAAATGATTCCACATCCCAATGCATATTTCTTCCCAAATCTTCAGTGTTATCCAGAACACATAACCCAATGGAAATTGGATTGTTGAGGTGGCGCTTCAAGTAGTAACTCCCGTCGAATGGAAGACTCATAGCATAAATACACCAAGGAAGATCCAAGGACAAGGTTGAACTTTCTTTGCTAAGGCTGATATTCCACTCCACATATTGCCTTGCTTCTACTGGAAAATCAATCTTCTTTGATCCAACCTGTAGCTTTGACTTTATATACACATCACATAACTTCAAAAGAACTGAGTATACAACCTCATTGATGCTATAGGTGATAGTCAATTCTGACCAATCTTGACATTGTTTGTCCTTGTTCAGAGTGTTGAACTCTACAAGCAATGCATCTTGAATACTTTTATCTTGCTTGAGCTACTTGATACGCTCTGGCATGTCAATCACATCTACATCCTTAGTACCCTTTGAAAGAACAATTTTTCCAGACCTAATTTCTGATTGTATTTGTTTGACTTCTTGTTCATCTAGCCCAGCAAGACATCTGAAAACTGTGGCAGTTGGTTTCTTGTTTTGCTTCTCCATGATTTCAAGCCAGCCTTTGAAAACTTCATCAGAGTAAATGACCATGTGAGATTGCTTTGAAATGAAGGATGCTCCCACCGTAATTCTAGCCATTCGTAAAAATTTCTGCAAAGAAATAAATGAAAAAAAGATCAAAATCAAGTATTTTTTTCAAAACATATAATTATAAGAGAGCAAGGGATATGGACATACATCCCAGTCTACACGAGATGATGAGCCCTCTATTACTCCAGATAGTGGCCTTGACGGAGAATTATTGAAGATCCACTGACTCCTCAAGTGCTGCAAGACATCATAGTATGGTTGTTTGATATATAATGATTGGGCCTCTTCATTAGCTATAGCAGATATGGCCGTCGCAACTTGTGGCTCTGGATCTACAACAATTCAAGCCTTCCTTTTTTCATACACTTGTATCAGGTCTTGAGCACGACCATCTTTTTCCATTTCTTGATACCGTAAGAATTTTGCAGCATAGATGGAATGTTGGCCATCAATAATCCAATATGAATACTCAGTGAGTTTCTCCTCTGTTACCTCACTTAGTTTCATTGGAATTCCTTTCTTCTTGCCAGCATTCTTTACAGGCATCAAGTATGCACACGCTCCTGGCCTGTTTGCACTTGCACCAAAAAATAACACGCATTCATCCACACGGTGAGGTTCTATTTGACGGGAGTTATAGTGATAAGGAGCTAGCCAGCATTGATCTACAAGGATCTCATACTCTTTGTACTTGAATGGAAAATACTTATAGTATTTTTCCATACCCCCTGTATCACGCTTTTGTGCCTTTTGCACCTCATTTTCCAAAACTTTGGGATCCACAAATCTTATTTTTGTTGAGTTTTCCAAGCCTGTTTTCTCTACTGTAGATTTAAGAACTGCTTCATCTACATCCATAATACCTGTACTGTTTTTTGCCTTTTTTTGAACTGGAATTTTAGAGGGCGTTTTCTCTTTTTTTTGTTTGCCTTTCACACAATAAGCAATGGAAGCTTGCAACTCTTCAAGAGTTATTTCTTGACTTGCACAATCTAACTTCCACCCTCGAGAGAACATAGTATCTTGTTTATCTCTTACTATTCGTTTAATGAATGCCTTGGGATCTAGTTGATACTCATGGATCCCAGGTACCCCAATATTTATGCATTCAATATCAGGATAAGAATCAACTACAAAAATATAAGATAGAGTCATTGGTCCTAGATCCTCAAAAGTATCCACGCCCACATCACTAGCAACAAATAGATGAATTTTGTTAAATTGTGAACCCTGAAGACCCCAAATATCTAAGTACCACTGTCGTCGTTGATCAGCAGAGGCAAAGATAACACTGTCTGGAACTTCCACCACTTTTCTTTTCTGAGACATCTTTCACCTACAACAAAAACCACAATTGTTAATTATAGTTATTGTATTCTTACACTTTAAAAAAAACTTACAATATCATATTCAAAAATCACAATATATATCCATGAAAACACTGTGGAGGATATGAAGAGTATTTCCATCTTGGAGATCTCAATACATTTGTTAGTCTTACTCTACCACATGGTAGAGCTAGATAAATGCATTCTAGCTGGACTTCAAAGTATTCTAGTGCTGGTTTTTCAATGGATATTATCTCTACCGGGTGGTAGAGCAAGATTAATAAATGTATTGACCAGAATGCTTTGAAATGTAGCTCTACCATGTGGTGGAGCTAGAATGCATTCTTCTAGCTCTACCATGTGGTAGAGCTAGACTTCAATGAATGTAACCGGCTGAGCTTGAATGTAACTGTGGTAGAGCTACATTCTACCTAAACCTTACTATAGAGATAGAATGCTTTGAGGTCTAGCTCTACCATGTGGTGGAGCTAGAATTGCATTTGAGGTCTAGCTCTACCATGTGGTGGAGCTAGAATCGTAGAGGTAGAAAGCTTTGAGGGCTAGATCTACCATGTGGTAGAGCAAGAATGCATCGATCTAGCTGTGTTCCATACACATCAACAAAACCAATTACTCCAAGAAGAGACCTACTTCTCATGACAAGAATCAAGGAGCTAGAATTGCATTTGATCTAGCTCTACCACGTGGTAGAGCTGTATTCTGCCTAGACCACATCGTAGAGCTAGAATGCTTGAGGTCCAGCTCCACCATGTGGTGTAGCTAGAATGCATTCTTCTAGCTCTACCATGTGGTAGAGCTAGACTTCAATGAATGTACCGGCTGAGGTTGAATGTAACTGTGGTAAACCACATTGTAGAGATAGAATGCTTTGAGGTCTAGCTCTACCATGTGGTGGAGCTAGAATCGTAGATGTAGAAAGCTTTGAGGTCTAGCTCTACCATGTGGTGGAGCTAGAATCGTAGAGGTAGAAAGCTTTGAGGTCTAGCTCTATCTTGTGGTAGAGCAAGAATGCATCGATCTAGCTGTGTTCCATACACATCAACAAAACCAATTACTCCAAGAAGAGACCTACTTCACATGACAAGAACCAAGGAGCTATAATTGTATTTGAGGTCCAGCTCTACCACGTGGTAGAGCTGTATCCAACCTAGACCACATCGTAGAGCTAGACTGCTTTGAGGTCTAGCTCTACCATGTGGTGGAGTTAAAATTGCATTTGAGGTCTAGCTCTACCATGTGGTAGAGCTGTATTCTATCTAGACTACATCGTAGAGCTAGAATGCTTTGAAGTCCAGCTCTACCATGTGGTGGAGCTAGAATGCATTCTTCTAGCTCTACCATGTGGTAGATCTAGACTTCAATGAATGTAACCGGATGAGGTTGAATGTAACTGTGGTAGAGCTAGACCTCAAAGCTTTCTACCTCTACGATTCTAGCTCCACCACATGGTAGAGCTAGACCTCAACTGAAATTCTAGCTCCACCACATGGTAACCGCGGATGAATGTAACCGGATGAGGTTGAATGTAACTGTGGTAGAGCTAGACCTCAAAGCTTTCTACCTCTACGATTCTAGCTCCACCACATGGTAGAGCTAGACCTCAACTGAAATTCTAGCTCCACCACATGGTAGAGCTAGACCTCAAGGAATTCTATCTTAATTACTCCATCTTGGAGCTCTCAATTATACATTTATTAGTCTTGCTCTACCACATGGTAGAGCTAGATAAATGCATTCTAGCTGGACTTTAAAGTATTCTAGTGCTGGTTTTTCAATGGATATTATCTCTACCAGGTGGCAGAGAAGAATTAATAAATGTATTGACCAGAATGCTTTGAAATCTAGCTCTACCATGTGGTGGAGCTAGAATGCATTCTTATAGCTCTACCATGTGGTAGAGCTAGACTTCAATGAATGTAACCGGCTGAGGTTGAATATAATTGTGGTAGAGCTGTATTCTACCTAAACCACATTATAGAGATAGAATGCTTTGAGGTCTAGCTCTACCATGTGGTGGAGCTAGAATTGCATTTCAGGTCTAGCTCTACCATGTGGTGGAGCTAGAGTTGTAGAGGTAGAAAGCTTTGAGGTCTAGCTCTACCATGTGTGGTAGAGCAAGAATGCATCGATCTAACTGTGTTCCATACACATCAACAAAACCAATTACTCCAAGAAGAGACCTACTTCACATGACAATAACCAAGGAGCTAGAATTGCATTTGATCTAGCTCTACCATGTGGTAGAGCTGTATTCTACGTAGACCACATCGTAGGGCTAGAATGCTTTGAGGTCTAGCTCTACCATGTGGTGGAGCTAGAATTGCATTCTTCTAGCTCTACCATGTGGTAGAGCTAAGCTTCAAAGAATGTAACCGGTTGAGGTTGAATGTAAGTGTGGTAGAGCTGTATTCTACCTAACCCACATTGTAGAGATAGAATGCTTTGAGGTCTAGCTATACCATGTGGTGGAGCTAGAATTGCATTTGAGGTCTAGCTCTACCATGTGGTTGGAGCTAGAGTCGTAGAGGTAGAAAGCTTTGAGGTCTAGCTCTACCACGTGGTAGAGCAGAATGCATCGATCTACTTGTGTTCCATACACATCAACAAAACCAATTACTCTAAGAAGAGACCTACTTCACATGACAAGATCCAAGGAGCTATAATTGCATTTGATCTAGCTCTACCATGAGGTAGAGCTGTATTCTACCTAGGCCACATCCTAGAGCTAGAATGCTTTAAGGTCCAGCTCTACCATGTGGTGGAGCTAGAATTGCATTTGAGGTCTAGCTCTACCATGTGGTAGAGCTAGACTTCAACGAATGTAACCGGCTGAGGTTGAATGTAACTGTGGTAGAGCTGTATTCTACCTAAACCACATTGTAGAGATAGAATGCTTTGAGGTCTACTTCTACAATGTGGTGGAGTTAGAATTGCATTTGAGGTCTAGCTCTACCATGTGGTGGAGCTAGAATCGTAGAGGTAGAAAGCTTTGAGGTCTAGCTCTACCATGTGGTAGAGCAAAAATGCATCGATCTAGCTGTGTTCCATACACATCAACAAAACCAATTACTCCAAGAAGAGACCTACTTCACACAACAAGAACCAAGGAGCTAGAATTGCATTTGATCTAGCTCTACCACGTGGTAGAAAGCTTTGAGGGATAGATCTACCATGTGGTAGAGCAAGAATGCATTGATCTAGCTGTGTTCCATACACATCAACAAAACCAATTACTCCAAGAAGAGACCTACTTCTCATGACAAGAATCAAGGAGCTAGAATTGCATTTGATCTAGCTCTACCATGTGGTAGAGCTGTATTCTGCCTAGACCACATCGTAGAGCTAGAATGCTTGAGGTCCAGCTCCACCATGTGGTGGAGCTAGAATGCATTCTTCTAGCTCTACCATGTGGTAGAGCTAGACTTCAATGAATGTACCGGCTGAGGTTGAATGTAACCGTGGTAGAGCTGTATTCTACCTAAACCACATTATAGAGATACTAGAATGCTTTGAGGTCTAGCTCTACCATGTGGTGGAGCTATTATTGCATTTGAGGTCTAGCTCTACCATGTGGTGGAGCTAGAATCGTAGATGTAGAAAGCTTTGAGGTCTAGCTCTACCATGTCTAGCTCTACCATGTGGTGGAGCTAGAATCGTAGAGGCAGAAAGCTTTGAGGTCTAGCTCTACCTTGTGGGGTGGTAGAGCAAGAATGCATCGATCTAGCTGTGTTCCATACACATCAACAAAACCAATTACTCCAAGAAGAGACCTACTTCACATGACAAGAACCAAGGAGCTATAATTGTATTTGAGGTCCAGCTCTACCACATGGTAGAGTTGTATCCAACCTAGACCACATCGTAGAGCTAGACTGCTTTGAGGTCTAGCTCTACCATGTGGTGGAGCTAGAATTGCATTTTAGGTCTAGCTCTACCATGTGGTAGAGCTGTATTCTATCTAGACTACATCGTAGAGCTAGAATGCTTTGAGGTCCAGCTCTACCATGTGGTGGAGCTAGAATGCATTCTTCTAGCTCTACCATGTGGTAGATCTAGACTTCAATGAATGTAACCGGATGAGGTTGAATGTAACTGTGGTAGAGCTAGACCTCAAAGCTTTCTACCTCTACGATTCTAGCTCCACCACATGGTAGAGCTAGACCTCAACTGAAATTCTAGCTCCACCACATGGTAGAGCTAGACCTCAAGGATGTGTATCTTAATTACTCCATCTTGGAGCTCTCAATTATACATTTATTAGTCTTGCTCTACCACATGGTAGAGCTAGATAAATGCATTCTAGATGGACTTTAAAGTATTCTAGTGCTGGTTTTTTAATGGATATTATCTCTACTAGGTGGTAGAGCAAGATTAATAAATGTATTGACCAGAATGCTTTGAAATCTAGCTCTACCATGTGGTGGAGCTAGAATGCATTCTTATAGCTCTACCATGTGGTAGAGCTAGACTTCAATGAATGTAACCGGCTGAGGTTGAAGGTAACTGTGGTAGAGCTGTATTCTACCTAAACCAGATTGTAGAGATAGAATGCTCTGAGGTCTAGCTCTACCATGTGGTGGAGCTAGAATTGCATTTCAGGTCTAGCTCTACCATGTGGTAGAGCTAGAGTCGTAGAGGTAGAAAGCTTTGAGGTCTAGCTCTACCATGTGGAAGAGCAAGAATGCATCGATCTAGCTGTGTTCCATACACATCAACAAAACCAATTACTCCAAGAAGAGACCTACTTCACATGACAATAACCAAGGAGCTAGAATTGCATTTGATCTAGCTCTACCATGTGGTAGAGCTGTATTCTACGTAGACCACATCGTAGGGCTAGAATGATTTGAGGTCCAGCTCTACCATGTGGTGGAGCTAGAATTGCATTCTTCTAGCTCTACCATGTGGTAGAGCTAAGCTTCAACGAATGTAACCGACTGAGGTTGAATGTAACTGTGGTAGAGCTGTATTCTACCTAAACCACATTGTAGAGATAGAATGCTTTGAGGTCTAGCTATACCATGTGGTGGAGCTAGAATTGCATTTGAGGTCTAGCTCTACCATGTGGTGGAGCTAGAGTCGTAGAGATAGAAAGCTTTGAGGTCTAGCTCTACCACGTGGTAGAGCAGAATGCATCGATATACCTGTGTTCCATACACATCAACAAAACCAATTACTCCAAGAAGAGACCTACTTCACATGACAAGATCCAAGGAGCTAGAATTGCATTTGATCTAGCTCTACCATGAGGTAGAGCTGTATTCTACATAGGCCACATCGTAGAGCTAGAATGCTTTAAGGTCTAGCTCTACCATGTGGTGGAGCTAGAATTGCATTTGAGGTCTAGCTCTACCATGTGGTAAAGCTAGACCTCAACGAATGTAACCGACTGAGGTTGAATGTAACTGTGGTAGAGCTGTATTCTACCTAAACCACATTGTAGAGATAGAATGCTTTGAGGTCTACCTCTACAATGTGGTGGAGTTAAAATTGCATTTGAGGTCTAGCTCTACCATGTGGTGGAGCTAGAATCGTAGAGGTAGAAAGCTTTGAGGTCTAGCTCTACCATGTGGTAGAGCAAAAATGCATCGATCTAGCTGTGTACATCAACAAAACCAAGGAGCTAGAATTGCATTTGATCTAGCTCTACCACGTGGTAGAAAGCTTTGAGGGCTAGATCTACCATGTGGTAGAGCAAGAATGCATCGATCTAGCTGTGTTCCATACACATCAACAAAACCAATTACTCCAAGAAGAGACCTACTTCTCATGACAAGAATCAAGGAGCTAGAATTAACTTTGATCTATCTCTACCACGTGGTAGAGCTGTATTCTGCCAACAAAACCAATTACTCCAAGAAGAGACCTACTTCTCATGACAAGAATCAAGGAGCTAGAATTACATTTGATCTATCTCTACCACGTGGTAGAGCTGTATTCTGCCTAGACCACATCGTAGAGCTAGAATGCTTGAGGTCCAGCTCCACCATGTGGTGGAGCTAGAATGCATTCTTCTAGCTCTACCATGTGGTAGAGCTAGACTTCAATGAATGTACCGGCTGAGATAGAATGCTTTGAGGTCTACCTCTACAATGTGGTGGAGTTAGAATTGCATTTGAGGTCTAGCTCTACCATGTGGTGGAGCTAGAATCGTAGAGCTAGAATGCTTTGAGGTCCAGCTCTACCATGTGGTGGAGCTAGAATGAATTCTTCTAGCTCTACCATGTGGTAGAGCTAGACTTCAAAGAATGTAACCAGCTGAGGTTGAATGTAAGTGTGGTAGAGCTAGACCTTAAAGCTTTCTACCTCTATGATTCTAGCTCCACCACATGGTAGAGCTAGACCTCAAGTGCAATTCTAGCTCCACCACATGGTAAAGCTAGAACTCAAAGCATTCTATCTCAATTACTCCATCTTGGAGCTCTCAATACATTTATTAGTCTTGCTCTTCCACATGGTAGAGCTAGATAAATGCATTCTAGCTGGACTTCAAAGTATTCTAGTGCTGGTTTTTCAATGGATATTATCTCTACCAGGTGGCAGAGCAAGATTAATGAATGTATTGACCAGAATGCTATGAAATCTAGCTCTACCATGTGGTAGAGCTAAAATACATTCTTCTAGCTCTACCATGTGGTAGAGCTAGACTTCAATGAATGTAACCGGCTGAGGTTGAATGTAACTGTGGTAGAGCTGTATTCAACCTAACCCACATTGTAGAGATAGAATGCTTTGAGGTCTAGCTCTACCATGTGGTGGAGCTAGAATTGCTTGTAACCGGTTGAGGTTGAATGTAACTGTGGTTGAATCATTCATGGACAAATGTGTGGCAACCAACCCGGATCTTTCTTGTTGTGTTCAGATGCGATTCGGACTCATTTCGGATCCAAAACTCTGCTATGGCGATTTTGCACTATCTTCGTCGGGACCCAACTTTGACGCGCTGGGAGAAGTGATTGCGATGCAAAAATCCGTGCACGGAGTGATGTGGACATAGAGCAACTTCCCTAGCACAAGTCCGTGTGGTCCGTTCTCTAATGGAGTCCCAGCTCCATTTTGCATCTTTCTATGCAAAGAAATTAATTTTAATAATTAATATCAGTGGTATCCATGCATATTCATAGGTGAATATGTACATGGAGTAAATTAAATTTTTTCTATAGAATGCACAAACAGGGTGAATTACTCTTTGGGAATAACATAAAAACAAACTTTCTTTTCCACAAAAATATGAAAAATTTTGCCATAACCTCCTTTGTATGGCTGACCATTTCTCATTTTTATCATTCTAATTCTTGATTCGAACCAACGACATGAGGTCGAAAGAACTCGGGAGAGTGAGCTAGCCGAGATGGTCTTGCTGCACATTGGCAACAAGTTTCCGGGTGATTGGCTACACCTCTCATCTCTTTAGGCTATTCTTTATCATTCTAATTCTAAGTTTAATTAACCCCAATTAGATGTATAGTACTCCAATCTACACAATTTTTAATTTCTAAGAGAATAAACAAAAAGAAAAGTTTAATTAATTTTTTTTGTTAATTATTCTAGGATAAAGAAAGGTTGGAATATAAAGAAGAGAAGGAGGTGGCCTATTCATTAAGGCATAGCATTAGAATTTACTTTAATCAACTATAAAACAAGAAAATCAAGAAAACCATAGATTTAAAATTTAAAAAAAAGAAAAATTTAGCTTACATGGAGTTGTAAGCTTTCCTTTGTCTAGAGGGATTGAGGGTTCTACTCTTGTTTTAAGCAAGAGTGGCCAGCAATTACTTTGGACATAGAGGAACTTCCCTAGCACAAGTCCGTGTCGTCCGTTCTCTGATGGGGTCCCTGATGCTCAACTTCTAACTGTCCGAATCCGGGTTCTCGAAAAAGATGCACGAGCGTGCCTAATGGCGAAAATTTCCAACCGTGGCCCAAACGGCGCTAAAGAGGCATGAAAGTGGAATCATGCATGGACAAATGTGTGGCAAGCAACCCGGATCTTTCTTGTTGTGTTCATATGCGATTGGGACTCATTTCGGATCCGAATCTCTGTTATAGCGATTTTGCACTATCTTTGTCAGGACCCAACTTTGACGCACTGGGAGAAGTGATTGCGATCTCCAAATGCATGCATACCGAGTGATGTGGACATAGAGCAACTTCCCTAGCACAAGTTCGTGTGGTCCGTTCTTTGATGCGGTCCCGGATCCTCAACTTCTAACTGTCCGAATTCGGGTTCTCGAAAAAGATGCACGAGCGTGCCAAATGGCGGAAATTTCCCACCGTGGCCCAAACGGCGCCGAGAGAGGCATGAAAATGGGATCATGCATGGACAAATGTGTGGCAAGCAACCCGGATCTTTCTTGTTGTATTCAGATGCGACTCGGACTCATTTCGGATCCGAAACTCTGTTATGGTGATTTTGCACTATCTTCGTTGCGGGACCCAACTTTGACGCGCTGGGAGAAGTGATTGCGATCTCCAAATGCATGCACAGAGTGATGTGGACATAGAGCAACTTGCCTAGCACAAGTCCATGTGGTCCGTTCTCTGATGGGATCCCGGATCCTCAACTTCTAACTGTCTGAATCCGGGTTCTCGAAAAAGATGCACAAGCGTGCCAAATGGCAGAAATTTCCAACCGTGGCCCAAACGGCGCTAAAGAGGCATGAAAATGGAATCATGCATGGACAAATGTGTGGCAAGCAACCCAAATCTTTCTTGTTGTGTTCAGATGCGATTGGGACTCATTTTGGATCCGAAACTCTGTTATGGTGATTTTGCACTATCTTCGTCTTGGGACCCAACTTTGACGCGCTGGGAGAAGTGATTGCGATCTCCAAATGCATGCACGGAGTGATGTGGACATAGAGCAACTTCCCTAGCACAAGTTCGTGTGGTCCGTTCTCTGATGGGGTCCCGGATCCTCAACTTCTAACTGTTCGAATCCGGGTTCTCGAAAAAGATGAACGAGCATGCTAAAGGGCGGAAATTTCCAACCGTGGCCCAAACGGTGCCGAAGAGGCATAAAATTCGAATCATGCATGGAAAAATGTGTGGCAACCAACCCGGATCTTTCTTGTTGTGTTCAGATGCGCTCGGCGGATCCGAAACTCTGTTATGGCGATTTTGCACTATCTTCGTCGGGACCCAACTTTGACGTGCTGCGAGAAGTGATTGCGATGCACAAATCCATGCACGGAGTAATGTGGACATATAGCAACTTTCCTAGCACAAGTCCGTGTGGTCCGTTCTCTGATGGGGTCCCAGATCCATTTTGCATCTTTCTCTATGCAAACAAATTAATTTTAATAATTAATATTAGTGGTATCCATGCATATTCATAGGTGAATATGTACATGGAGCAAATTAATTTTTTTCTATAGAATGCACAAACAGGGGGAATTACTCTTTTGGAATAACATAAAAACACTCTTTTCTACAAAAATATAAAAAATTTTGCCAAAACCTCCTTTGTAGGGCTGACCATTTCTCATTTTATCATTCTAATTCTAACTTAAATTAACCCAATTAGATGTATAGTACTCTAATCTACACAATTCTTAATTTCCAAGAGAATAAGCAAAAAGAAAAGTTTAATTAATTTTTTTGTTAATCATTCTAGGATAAAGAAAGACTGGAATGTAAAGAAGAGAAGGAGGTGGCCTATTCATCAAGGCATAGCAATAGAATTTACTTTAATCAACTATAAAACAAGAAAATTAAGAAAACCATGGATTTAAAATTTAAAAAAAAGAAAAATTTGGCTTACATGGAGTTGTAAGCTTTCCTTTGTCTTGAGGGATTGAGGGTTCTACTCTTGTTTTAAGGGGAATGAAAATCGAATCATGCATGGACAAATGTGTGGCAAGCAACCCAGATCATTCTTGTTGTGTTCAGATGCGATTTGGACTCTTTTCGGATCCGAAACTCTGTTATGGCGATTTTGCACTATCTTCGCCGGGACCCAGCTTTGACGCGCTGGGAGAAGTGATTGCGATCTCCAAATGCATGCACGGAGTAATGTGGACATAGAGCAACTTTCCTAGCACAAGTCTATGTGGTCCGTTCTCTGATGGGGTCTGTCCGAATCCGGGTTCTCGAAAAAGATGCACGAGCGTGCCTAATGGTGGCGGAAATTTTCAACTGTGGCCCAAACGGCGCTAAAGAGGCATGAAAATGGAATCATGCATGGACAAATGTATGGCAAGCAACCCGGATCTTTCTTGTTGTGTTTAGATGCGATTGGGACTCATTTCGGATCCGAAACTCTGTTATGGTGATTTTGCACTATCTTCGTCGGGACCCAACTTTGACGCGCTGGGAGAATTGATTGCGATCTCCAAATGCATGCACGGAGTGATGTGGACATAGAGCAACTTCCCTAGCACAAGTCCGTGTGGTCCGTTCTCTGATGGGGTCCCGGATCCTCAACTTCTAACTGTCCGAATCCGGGTTCTCGAAAAAGATGCACAAGCGTGCCAAATGGCAGAAATTTCCAACCATGGCCCAAATGGCACCGAAGAGGCATGAAATTCAAATCATGCATGAAAAAATGTGTGGCAACTAACCCGGATCTTTCTTGTTGTGTTCAAATGCGATTCAAACTCATTTCGGATCCGAAACTCTGTTATGGCAATTTTGCACTATCTTCGCCGGGACCCAACTTTGACGCGCTGGGAGAAGTGATTGCGATGCACAAATCCATGCACGGAGTGATGTGGACATAGAGCAACTTCCCTAGCACAAGTCTGTGTGGTCCGTTCTCTGATGGGGTCCCGGATCTTCAACTTCTAACTGTTCGAATCCGGGTTCTCGAAAAAGATGAACGAGCGTGCCAAATGGCGAAAATTTCCAACCCTGGCCCAAACGACGCCGAAGAGGCATGAAATTCGAATCATGCATGGAAAAATGTGTGGCAACCAACTCGGATCTTTCTTGTTGTGTTCAGATGTGATTGGGACTCATTTCGGATCCGAAACTCTGTTATGGCGATTTTGCACTATCTTCGCCGGGACCCAACTTTGATGCGCTGGGAGAAGCGATTGTGATGCACAAATCCATGCACGGAGTGATGTGGACATAGAGCAACTTCCCTAGCACAAGTCTGTGTGGTCCATTCTCTGATGGAGTCCCTGATCCTCAACTTCTAACTGTCCGAATCTGGGTTCTCAAAAAAGATGCATGAGCGTGTCAAATGGCGAAAATTTCCAACCGTGGCCCAAACGGCGCCGAAGAGGCATGGAAATGGAATCATGCATGGAAAAATGTGTGGCAAGAAACCCAGATCTAGCTCTGTACCATGCAGATTAACAAAACCAATTACTCTAAGAAGAGATCTACTTCACATGATGAGAACCAAGGAGCTACAATTGCATCAGATCTAGCTCTACCATGTGGTGGAGCTAGAATGCATCGATCTAGCTGTGTACCATGAAGATCAACAAAATTAATTACTCCAAGATAAGATCTACTTCACATGACAAGAACCAAGAAGCTAGAATTGCATTTGATCTAGCTCTACCACGTGGTAGAGCTGTATCCAACCTAGACCATATCGTAGAGCTAGATTGCTTTGAGGTCTAGCTCTACCATGTGGTGGAGCTAGAATTGCTTTTGAGGTCCAGCTCTTCCATGTGGTAGAGCTAGAATGCATTGATCTAGCTGTGTACCATGCAAATCAACAAAACCAATTACTCCAAGAAGAGACCATGACGAGAACCAAGGAGATAAACAAGTGTGTTGAATGACGCTGGGACCCAACTTTGACGCGCTGGGAGAAGTGATTGCGATGCCCAAATTCGTGCACGGAGTGATGTGGACATAGAGCAACTTCCCTAGCACAAGTTCGTGTGGTCTGTTCTCTGATGGGGTCTCGGATCCTCAACTTCTAACTGTCCGAATCCGGGTTCTCGAAAAAGATGCACGAGCGTGCCAAATGGCGGAAATTTCACCCAAGGGTCTAAACGGCGCCGAAGAGGAATGAAAATCGAATCATGCATGGACAAATGTGTGGCAACCAACCCGGATCATTCTTGTTGTGTTGAGATACGATTCGGACTTTTTTCGGATCCGAAACTCTGTTATGGAGATTTTGCACTATCTTCGCCGGGACCCAACTTTGACACGCTGGGAGAAGTGATTGCGATCTCCAAATGCATGCACAGAGTAATGTGGACATAGAGCAACTTTCCTAGCACAAGTCCATGTGGTCCATTCTCTGATGGGGTCCCGAATCCTTAACTTCTAACTGTCCAAATCCGGGTTCTCGAAAAAGATGCACGAGCATGCCTAATGGCGGAAATTTCCAACCATGGCCCAAACGGCACTAAAGAGGCATGAAAATGGAATCATGCATGGACAAATGTGTGGCAATCAACCTGGATCTTTCTTGTGTCTAGATGCGATTGGGACTCATTTCGGATCCGAAACTCTGTTATGGCAATTTTGCACTACCTTCGTCGAGACCCAACTTTGACGCGCTGGGAGAACTGATTGCGATGCCCAAATCCAAGCACGGAGTGATGTGGACATAGAGAAACTTCCCTAGCATAAGTCCGTGTGGTCCGTTCTCTGATGGGGTCCCGAATCCTCAACTTCTAACTGTCCGAATCCGGGTTCTTGAAAAAGATACACAAGCGTGCCAAATGGCGGAAATTTCCAATCGTGGCTCAAACGGCGTCGAAGAGGCATGAAATTCGAATCATGCATGGAAAAATGTGTGGCAACCAACCCGGATCTTTCTTGTTGGTGGGTTCAGATGCGATTCAAACTACTACTATTCAGAGGGGGATCTAGCACTTCCACAAATCCATGCACGGAGTGATGTGGACATAGAGCAACTTCCCTAGCACAAGTCCGTGTGGTCCGTTCTCTGATGGGGTCCCGGGTCCTCAACTTCTAACTGTTCGAATCCAGGTTCTCGAAAAAGATGAACGAGCGTGCCAAATGGCGAAAATTTCCAACCCTGGCCCAAACGCTGCCGAAGAGGCATGAAATTTGAATCATGCATGGAAAAATGTGTGGCAACCCCAATCCAGATCTTTCTTGTTGTGTTCAGATGCATTTCGAACTCATTTCGGATCCGAAACTCTGTTATGGCGATTTTGCACTATCTTCGCGGGGACCCAACTTTGACGCGCTGGGAGAAGTGATTGCGATGCACAAATCCATGCACGGAGTGATGTGGACATAGAGCAACTTCCCTAGCACAAGTCCGTGTGGTCCGTTCTCTGATGGGGTCCCTGATCCTCAACTTCTAACTGTCTGAATCCGGGTTCTCGAAAAAGATGCATGAGCGTACCAAATGGCGGAAATTTCCAACTGTGGCCCAAACAGCGCCGAGGAGGCAAGAAAATGGAATTATGCATGGAAAAATGTGTGGCAAGAAACCCAGATCTAGCTGTGTTCCATGCAGATCAACAAAACCAATTACTCTAAGAAGAGACCTACTTCACATGACGAGAACCAAGAAGCTATAATTGCATCAGATCTAGCTCTACCATGTGGTGGAGCTAGAATGCATCGATCTAGCTGTGTACCATGGAGATCAACAAAATCAATTACTCCAAGATGAGATCTACTTCACATGATAAGAACCAAGAAGCTAGAATTGCATTTGATCTAGCTCTACCACGTGGTAGAGCTGTATCCAACCTAGACCACATCGTAGAGCTAGATTGCTTTAAGGTCTAGCTCTACCATCTGTGGTGGAGCTAGAGTTGCTTTTGAGGTCTAGCTCTTCCATGTGGTAGAGCTAGAATGCATTGATCTAGCTGTGTACCATGCAAATCAACAAAACCAATTACTCCAAGAAGATACCATGAGTGACGAGAACCAAGGAGATAAACAAGTGTGTTGAATGGCACTGGGACCCAACTTTGACGCGTTGGGAGAAGTGATTGCGATGCCCAAATTCATACACGGAGTGATGTGGACATAGAGCAACTTCCCTAGCACAAGTCCGTGTGGTCCGTTCTCTGATGGGGTCCCGGATCCTCAACTTCTACTGTCCGAATCCGGGTTCTCGAAAAAGATGCACGAGCGTGCCAAATGGTGGAAATTTCCAACAGGGACCCAAATGGCACCGAAGAGGAATGAAAATCGAATCATGCATGGAAAAATGTGTGGCAACCAACCCGGATCATTCTTGTTGTGTTCAGATGCGATTAGGACTCTTTTCGGATCCGAAACTCTGTTATGGCAATTTTGCACTATCTTCGCCGGGACCCAACTTTGACGCGCTGGTGGGAGAAGTGATTGCGATCTTCAAATGCATGCACGGAGTAATGTTGACATAGAGCAACCTTCCTAGCACAAGTCCATGTGGTCCGTTCTCTGATGGGGTCCCGAATCCTCAACTTCTAACTGTCCGAATCCGGGTTCTCGAAAAAGATACACGAGCGTGCCTAATGGCAAAAATTTCCAACCGTGGCCCAAACGGCACCGAAGAGGCATGAAATTCAAATCATGCATGGACAAATGTGTGGCAAGCAACCCGGATCTTTCTTGTTGTGTTCAGATACGATTCGGACTCATTTCGGATCCGAAACTCTGTTATGGCGATTTTGCACTATCTTCACCGGGACCCAACTTTGACGCACTGGAAGAAGTGATTGCAATGCACAAATCCATGCACGGAGTGATGTGGACATAGAGCAACTTCCCTAGCACAAGTCCGTGTGGTCCGTTCTCTGATGGGGTCCCTGATCCTCAACTTCTAACTGTCCGAATTCGGGTTCTCGAAAAAGATGCATGAGCGTGCCAAATGGCGGAAATTTCCAACCGTGGCCCAAACGGCGCCGAAGAGGCATGAAAATGGAATCATGCATGGAAAAATGTGTGGCAAGACACCCGGATCTAGCTGTGTACCATGCAGATCAACAAAACCAATTACTCTAAGAAGAGACCTACTTCACATGAGACGAGAACCAAGGAGCTACAATTGCATCAGATCTAGCTCTACCATGTGGTGGAGCTAGAATGCATCGATCTCGCTGTGTACCATGGAGATCAACAAAATCAATTACTCCAAGATGAGATCCACTTCACATGACAAGAACCAAGAAGCTAGAATTGCATTTGATCTAGCTCTACCACATGGTAGAGCTGTATCCAACTTAGACCACATTGTAGAGTAAGATTGCTTTGAGGTCTAGCTCTACCATGTGGTGGAGCTAGAATTGATTTTGAGGTCTAGCTCTTCCATGTGGTAGAGCTAGAATGCATTGATCTAGCTGTGTACCATGCAAATCATGCAGCGCAAGAGAGCTCGTACACTCAATGCAAATAAATGAAAACAAGAGATCTTATGCATAGAGATCTCTTGCAGCCATGAGATATCTAATGCTCTTATAAAAAACTCCCATAGCACCCTGATGGGTTGCAACATAAAAAAGAGAGCATTGGGTTTAGAGCTTACCACAACTCGGTAGGTGGTGAGGACCTAACACCAAAGCATGGTCAGGACGTGAGGTCAAGAGAATAACACAATAGAGAATTATTTACATACTTTTATTTACTGTGATGCATGTGTTATCGATTATGCATAGAGGACTCTCATGCATATAGATCTAGGATATATCTACACAAGGTGTGAGAGCTCTCATGCATAGAGAGTTTTCATGCATTGTGAGAGATCTTACATAAAGCTCTCAAGCGTGGATCTCTTCCATGAGAGATCCATGCATATAGATCTCATAAATATAGAGCTAACATTGTGTGTGATTCATTGTGAGAGCTCCCATGCATATAGATCGCAAATCTCATGCAAAGAGAGCTCTAATGCATATAGATCAGCTATTATCAAGTGCGAGTCATTGTGAGAGCTCCTATGCATAGAGGGCTGTCATGCATATATATCTCATGCATAGAGGGTTATCATGTATAAAGGGCTGTCATGCATATATATCTCATGCATAGAGGGTTATCATGTATAGAGGGCTGTCATGCATATTTATCTCATGCATGAGAGCTCTTATGCATATCGATGAGCTCTCATGCATATAGAGTTATCATACATGAGATCTTATGCATCGAGCTCTCTTGTATTCTAAGAGGTCTCTCCCTCTTGCATTGTAAGATCTCTCATGCATTAATAGCTCTCATATACATAGATCTCTCATATCATGCATGAGAGCTATAGAGATTTTGGTCTTGCACTAGAGCTCTCATGCAAAGAGCTAGGTCTTACATTAAGAGCTCTCATACATAGAGCTCCCATGCATAGAGCTTGGTCTTGCATTAGAGCGTTCATTCATAGAGATAGGTATTACATTAAGATCTCTCATACATAGAGCTCGCATGCATAGAGCTATATCTTGCATTATTATAAGAGTTCCCATGGATAGATCTCATGTATAGAGTGAAAGAGCTCTCATGCATAGAGCTAGGTCTTGCATTCAAAGCTCTCATACATTGATCTCACATGCATAGAGTTAGATCTTGCATTATTATGAGAGCTCTCTTACATACATCTCATGCATAGAGCTATAATATCTTGCATTATTATAAGAGCTCTCATGGATAGATCTCATGTATAGAGTGAAAGAGCTCTCATGCATAGAGCTAAGTCTTGCATTAAGATCTCTCATACATAGAGATCGCATGCATAGAGTTAGATCTTGCATTAATTATTATAAGAGCTCTCATACATAGAGCTATATCTTGCATTATTATAAGAGCTCCCATGGATAGATCTCATGTAAACAATAAAAGAGTTCAATCGCATAGTCTCATGCTTAGAGAGTAAGAGCATTAGGAGCTACATCTTGCATTATTATGAGAGCTACATCTTGCATAGATCTCATGCTTAGAGTGTAAGAGCAGGAAAGTACAATTTCAAGCAAGGAGAGAGGGGAGTGAATGAATGAGATGTGATGTGAATGGATGAGATGTGATGGGATGTGAATCGGGATAGATGTGAATGAATGAGATGAGAGGTGATTTGGATGTGAAGTGATGTGATGTGGATCGGGGTAGATATGAATGGATGAGATGTGAATGAATGTGATGTGATGAGATGTGGATATGGGTAGATGCGAGTGGATGAGTATAAATGTGGAAAGATGTGATGAGATGGAAAATGATGTGATTGGATGAGAATGGATGAAGGATGATGGGAATACATATGATTGGACTTGGATTAAGTAATGTGGATTGATGTGGAAAGACGAGAGTTCGTTATAGAAACTGTATTTATGACCTATTTTTAAATGACTATTTTATGTCAAGAATGCTGGAGCATTTTGACTGTTTTGTGAATGAGGTCGTGGAGACCTAAGTGATAAAGTTTCAACACGGTTGATGGAGAGTCAACACGGTTGATGGAGAGTCAACAGAGGACGTCTCTCATAGCACGGTCGACCGAGGTCTTGACCAACCTCGGTTCGATTTAAATGGTGAGCTTCCGGTACGGTGGATGAGCGACCAAGGAAGCAGCCTATAAGTGAAGCGCTAGGTGACCTGCGAAGGATCCTAGAGAGTGCTGACCATACGGTGCTCGGGCTCTGGGTCGCCGAAGATACCCACGCGTACGTCGAGGAAGATATTGGAACAAGGAGTAAGAGTTGTTTTCTGAATTCGGGCATGGATTTGGTTGATTGACCTTGCTGGTCCTCAATGGATGAGTCCATGGCTCTTTTATATGGATCTGTTGGTTGATCTTGCTGATCTTCAACAGCGGAGAGTCCATCTAGATTTTTTTAAGTGAATATATTTTCGGGTACTATGAGCTAGGAACTATTGAAAAGGCCCCTGAGTGGACAGGTGGTGAGCGTTCTGGTTGCCAATGATACCATAGGTACACCGATGAAGGAATGATTGGAAACTAGAATTCAATCGGATATTTTGGAGGATTATGATCAGTGATACTATTGCATAATAAACAACCTCTCATTATCCTCATTACCCATTCAGTCAATTCAGTCATTTTATTTAGTAGACCCACCAATTGTGATAGAAAGATGGCATGATTTTGGGCATCAAAGTACATTAAGCCACACTATCGTGCTATCCTTCCAGAGCATGACATGGAGCTAATCCTCATCCATCAGACATCATCAAATAAATAGACATCATGTAAGTTCTTATTTTGCAAGTTGACTATTCACGGCATGAACTAGATAGGAACTCACAACGTGAACGGCTCCCACTTCATGACGTGAACTGTTGCCATTTCACAACGTGAACTATTTCTACAGTTTCATGATTTAACCAGATCTAGCTCACAAACCTCGTATTGTCAAATTAAGGTTAAGGAAGTGCTTAAAACCAATAAAAATTATAACAAGGTAACATGGATTTTTGAGTCCGAAGTAAAAATGTTGGGCACGTGAAAGTACAGAAAATTATTCTCGACATAAACGGTTCTATGACTTTTCACATCATGAACTATTCTCTCCATTCTCACGGCCTCAGAAAATAAATTGGGGTACCAAATTAGCTTATCAAATCATATTCACATGCACTTGAGGTCTGGAAAGCTCATCGGAGAGACGACCTCACTCCTGACAATAGTGCATCAAATCACCCAGGATCTTCCTATCAAAAGAGTGTTGGTTCAGGCCACTCAGTGTGAGCACTCAATTGAGTGTCTTAAGGAATCTAACCACCGTCAAGACTAGTAGTAAATAATCCATGGAAGAAGGGCTGCGATACTCTAGTTTTGGGGAGGAAGAGGAGAAACCACACTCCCTACCAGATCCAGTGGTATCATTGATATAGCCCGGGGAACTTTTGGTCTCCAGACCAGCAATGATGAGGAGGCGCAATCCATAGGCATGGGTCCGTCAACTAGTGTTGGACTTGGGCCAAGGCAAGAATTACCAATCCAACCTTCAAATCCTAGGTTGTCGAACACTGGCACCCCCCAAGTGAGAAGAGACATGGAAAGCGCAGCCAAGACAGGTCAAGTATTCTTCCCAACCTCAGAGGAAGTAGAATTAGATCTAAAAAGGATTGAAGTAGAACGGTAGCTACGAGAATTAACCTTAAAAGACTGTATTAGGTATTATGGGAAAAATCCCGCATTATGGGAATTTTGAAATTGAGAGGTTTCATGTATTATGGGAATTTCCCACTTAATGTGGGAATAGTTATTGTGGAATTTCTTAATATAGAAGGGAGGAAGGTAGTGTTGAGATAATCACTGTTCGAACCAAAAAAGTGGTATAATTAGTATTTGTGCATAAACATATTTTGAAAGGAGTTTGATAATCATGTAGGAAGGTGGTGTTGATAAACACCATTAATAAGAAAGTGGTATTTGTTTCTTTGCAACAAGGACCTGCACTAATTGAGTTATACACTGCACAAAATTTATGAAACAATTGAACAAATAAGATAGAAACATTATTATAAAAAATGTAGGAGGCACAAAGAAAAATTTCATTCAATAAGTGAAAATAAAAAGTAATTTAAAAGAAGATAGTATAAAAGTACATCTCTTTTGGATATTAGAGTTATAACCTAAAAATCCACATTGTCAATATTGCATCTACAAATGCTACTCCTCATTAAAGGAACCATCAATATGAGCTTCATCCTCACAGGCCAAGCCTAAGCATGCTTTTGCTTTACGGGCTTCCTTTTCTGGTATCTTGATTCTTTTGTATGGTGGTGGATTTCTTGGTCTCCACGACCAAAGAATTGCATGAGCATTTTCCCATACTTGTTGTTCTACCTCATTAATTTGCCAATATCCCTTCCAACAATCAGCATAAGCTTGAGTATCTGTCAAACCTTTCTTCCTTGCACAAGGTCCCCAATATTGAATCAAGAGTTTCTTGTAATTTGGTGATGTAGGCTCATCATCAATATCCGATTCAGCCACATAGCAAGCCAAACTGGATAGATGTTTGTGTCATCTGGGTGCAGCATAACAAAGTGTACTTGCTGAACATGTAGCATAGGGTTAAATGCCTCCCTTGGTTTATCCCATGCAAGCCCACAATAATGATCATTATGTTCTTCAATACCTAAGAATCTTTGTGCCTGCAATTGTTTAACATTCATATCATCTAATTGATGGGACCCTTCAGATTTTGGCCAAAAATTTGTGTACTTTCTTGCCTCTGATTGTATTGGTTTTCCAAGCTCTTCGATTACATTACTCCAATAATCTATGACGGGCCTATAATATCTTGGCACAAATGAACCATTACTTAGATTCTGCCAAAATTTTATGTAACCCTTCAATCCTGATATTACTTCTGCATGCATCTTTATATGCTCGGCCATTGGTAGTAGAGGTGGATCTCCTTTTGGTAACCTTGGTTTACCTTCATTGTCTGTCTTCCAAAGATGGATACTTCCACTCCAATTACGAATAGCTACATGTGCCTTAAATTGCATTACCGGTGTGTCTCCTTCCATGAAGAACCTGAATAGAAGTGGTTTGGAGTGACCTATAAGTGCTTCTTGCCCATCACAAATGTAGCCATCACAATATGCCTTGAAGTCAGGGACCTCTTGTAAGCAAGAAGGGAGCTGGAGAAGAAGTTGAGCTGGTTCTTAAAGTATCCATCAAATGTGGTAAAGTAAAGGTTTGCCCCACTCTTAATTTCTCTGAAAACCTGCTAAACATGGCATCTATATCCTCATGTGTATGTCCGACCATTAGAAATCCCAACTGTATAGTTTTGAAAGCACCCCGTGCAACAAGCAATGACAAATAGGCAAATAAGTATCGATTTTTATTTTCTCCAGCACAATTATCTAGTTGTAGCAACAAGTTTTCTGGCAACTTGCAAAACGAGGAAACCCAATTCATTGTGTCTCCGTGATTTATACATGGTTCAACAATGGGATCTTTACCATCACTCATATTGTGGTTGTCTAAAGCTGTCCTTGAATTTAAAGCATGTAGAAGTGAAACATTGCTCCTTAGAAGCCCATTTGTTACTAGATCACCAAGAGGATGCTTATCCATCCTCTCTAAGTTATGTAAACAACTTGCAATTGAGCCAATTGTTAGATTGGGATGAGATGGCCATAAACCATTCAAAATAAAGTGTCCATAATGACCTTCTGCATGGCCATGAGTGATCATACCAATTTATGCAATTTCTTTTGATCCATCTTGTCATGGATGATGCATACATACTTTTGTGGTTGGGTTTCCGAAAATATGCGCCATGCATAATATAAGCTCCTGCAACTTTGTTGTTGTCGCATGTGAATATCTCTTTCACTGAGGAGCCTTGCTCTTTCTTCTAGACTAGGTTTGGCTTCTTGTTTTGCCTTGAGACCACTACACAAGGTGCACTTGGAGAACTCACTTGCCTTTGTTAGGGACACTTGTGGGTACTCTTTATTCCAAATTCTACTAAACGATGACTTTGATAGCCTCTTCTCATGTCCCAACTGCTCAAGTGTTGCGTTGATTTCATTTAAAATGTCAACTTGCTTGAATATTGATGGAATTGACAACCTGGTTTCCCTTGAGCCATCTAGCACTGTTCTACTTTTGTGTGGCGCAGGCTCGGAGTTCATGTTCACAAATTCATCAAGTAGTGCTCTTGCCTCACTAGCATGTTGTAGGCCTCTCCTCAATACCCCTGTGTTTCCATGCAGATATTGACACACAATGGACTCCAACTTTTCCCTGTAAACGGTAAAAGGATGTCTTTGGTATACCATGCATCTCATACCATGCTCTGCAACAAACAATCACCCCATTTAACCTAAATTCATATTTAAGTTTTTGAGCTGAATCACGATGCCAAGCTGTAGAAAGCACATCATATACATAATTTGTACGAGACTCCTGAGATTGTCCCCAAAAGTCTTGTCGTATCCTCATTAGTACATCACGACTGACAACATTTTTTTGCACAACAATCAATGGATGAAATCCTTTGAACTGATTCACGTGACATATATAATGCAGAAGCTGGTTGTGGTTTCTGCTTTGGAATCCTGTTTATGAAAGTGTAGCGTCTTTTTGCAGAGGTTTGGGCAACAATAACCTCATTAGTTACATCTCCATCATTATCCTCATTACATACATCAGCATGTTCAACATGCATGCCATTAAGCGGAACATAGCGTTGCAATGGGCTCCCATCTAGCATTGTCAGCTGTTTAATAGGCCATTTAACTAGGGTGATACTATCCACTTACGGCATAGTTTGAAATACATTTGCACTTTCAATAGCCACACCCACACAATCATCACCAAGTTGTTGAAAGTTGACACATTCAAATGGAAACACATATAAGATAGTCCCTTGATTGATAGTTTGCATCATGCTCTCATCCTTTAGAAGAACCATCTCATTCTTCCAAGATTGTCGGATTTGCATGTCAAGTTTTGGAGATGTTATTGGTATTGCATCTATAATTGGAGGTTCCATAGACTCTTCTTGATCTACATCACTACATCTTTCACTCCACTCTCCAAATTCCAGCTCCCTTGTGAAAGGCCTTAAAAGCATTTTTGGCCAACGAACATTACTCCATAATGCATTTTTTAGATAAATGGTATCCATTGTAGGGAATGGTAGTTCCACATCCTTCAAGCATTGTAGGGAATGATAGTTCCACATCCTTCAAGCATTCCTCCACAAGTAATGACACATTTCCTTGACCAATCTTTGTTCCACTACATCTTTCACTCCACTCTCCAAATTCCAGCTCCCTTGTGAAAGGCCTTAAAAGCATTTTTGGCCAACGAACATTACTCCATAATGCATTTTTTAGATAAATGGTATCCATTGTAGGGAATGGTAGTTCCACATCCTTCAAGCATTCCTCCACAAGTAATGACACATTTCCTTGACCAATCTTTGTTCCACTACAAAAGGGAATTTGGATCAATTCTACACATGCAGCCAATACCAACAGAATCATTGTTCAACATCATGTAGACCCTCCCTCCAGATTGGAAATCCATCCTACACATAATCATGTTGGACTTGTTAAACTAGTAATCAAATCTAGCAAGCAATTTTTTTAAGATTGAAACCTACATCAGACTCTACCATGAAGTATAGCTCTACCATGTGGTCGAGCTAGAACTAGAGCTAGAACTAGCTCTATCATATGGTAGAGATAGAACCCATTAAAGACTATCTCTACTATGTGGTGGAGTTAGACTTCAAAGCATTCTAGCGATACCATGGTGTCTAGATAGATTATTTTGATATAGCTCTACCACATGGTAGAGCTAGATCAATGAACTCTAGCTCTGTTACATGATATAGTTACATTGATGCACTCTAGCTCCACCACATGATATAGATACCAGATAGTATAGCTAGTTCAATGTATTCTAGCTCCACCACATGGTAGAGCTAGACCTCTAGGCATTCTAGGTCTACAACGTGGTTTATGGTACAGCTAGATTGATGCATTCTAACTCCACCACATGGTAGAGCTAGACCTTAAAGTTCTACAATGTGGTCTAGGTAGAATACAGCTCTACCACGTGGCAGAGCTAGATCAAATACTTTGAGGTCTAGCTCTACCATGTGGTGGAGCTAGAATTGCATTTAAGGTCTAGCTCTACCATGTGGTGGAGCTAGAATGCATCGATCTAACTATGTACTATGCAGATTAACAAAACCAATTACTCCAAGAGAGACCTACTTCACATGACAAGAACCAAGGAGCTAGAATTGCATTTGATCTTGCTCTACCACATGGTAGAGCAAGAATTGCATTTGATCTTGCTCTACCACGTGGTAGAGCTGTATTCTACCTAGACCACATCATAGAGCTGGAATTATTTGAGGTCTAGCTCTACCATGTGGTGGAGCTAATGCAGATCAATAAAACTAATTACTCCAAGAAGAGACCTACTTCACAAAATGAGAACCAAGGATCTAGAAAAAAGGTCAGACTCCATTACTCCTAAAAATAGGTTATAAACTTAAATTATATGGGTTTATATATAAATAGGTTTGATTTATATAGCTATATAAAGTCTATAAATAAGTAAAGTATAATTGTAAACTCTAAACATGCTTTAAGTTACTATAGTTAACCTACATATTTAAATGTAGCTTTAATCCTATTTAAATAAGCGCTTCACGGCCCATCGCTTCACGGCCCATCGCTCGCCTCTCTCTCCTATCCGTCCAGTCAAGGGGCCATTCCCACACGTGCCACTTCTACAAACACTAGGGTCTTTTCACATTACAATTAAAAAAAGACCTAACGAGGCTTGAAAAAGGTAAGTTGAAGAAGTTATAAATATCTATGCCAAATAATGATCAAAACTAGGGCAATGTTCAGTCTCAATACCTGTTAATCTGAGGCTCTTGATCATCAATTAATACACACATAAGCATAAATTTGTTGGTGGTTCTAGATTTAGAAGGTGAGATGGGGCCACGTATCAACTTGACCCATGCCCAACACATGACCTCAAAAACATCATATTCGACACAAGCCTCACCTTATTGTTATAATTATTCCTATGCTTTATAAGGATTATCACAACCCTTTTTTGCAACCCGTGAGTTGGAATAAGTGCCTATAGGTACGGTGAGTTGGAATAAGTGCCTATGAGCATAAATCCCAAAAAAAAAATAAACCCTCGCCTTCTTAAACTTATCTAGTTTCAATCGGAGCTCCAGGTTCACTAAATCAATTATAGAAATCACCTTTTATAAAAAATTACCATTACGGTTTTTCCATAAGCCTATATGATGCATGCTTAACAAGGCTCAAATTGAAAACTTGAGGTTCACCAAGTAGAAATCACTATAATATCTTGCTCTTTTTTCCAAGTTCTCTCAGTTCTCTCAATAACTGATAGAAATAGCTTTAATTTTTTGAAACTCATACAACATCTAGTCCCGAGGTATGTCGGTCCGCTATGCACGCACACGTGTGTATAGATGCATAAGGAACATAGATGAGTCTAGTAGGGAACTATGGATTAGGCGTCAAGAGCCGGGAACCTCAATATTGATTTTGCACAAGTGCACACAGCCATTGCATGTTCAGAAGATAAAACAAGGTGATTTGTCAAGATAAATTCGTAATAATTGATCTTCATAATTGAAGTAAATCCAAGAGCAAAAAAAGAATTATATGAAATTATCTTTGCTCTTGATTTTGTATTTCAAAATTGTGTACATGATGGGATGGCCTAATCCCAAATGTATGGAGAAATGAAGAGATCTTTGGAAACTTTAAGATCTAGAAAATTACCAAAATTTTGTAACTTAAAATTTGGTATATGTTACCAAATTGAATGCTAATTTTATGTACCAATGCTAATTTTATGAAAATCTTGAATTTAGACTTATCCTCAATCTTATCGTGGCGAACGTATCCGGACGGCGCTCTCTCTCTGCGGCGGCGGACGGCTCTCTCTCTCTGCTGCGGGTTCAGTTCTGGGCGTCTCTCTCTCTCTCTCTGCGGGGCGCACGTTCGTGGGCGGCTCTCCCTCCATCAACACAAGCTACACGGCTACTACAGGGGCACACGTTTGTCTATTTGCTGCTCTTACCTAGCGTGGCCTGCTTCTCTCTGGGCGGCTCTCTCTCTGCAGCCACTCGCCCCTTCAACAGCTCCACCTTATTGTTGTGTTTGTTTACTGCTCTTACCTACTCGCAGATATTTACCTCCAAATCAAAGGATGCCTAGCATTACGTACACCTGCCAGTGGGGTTATAATTTATCTAAGCTTATCCGTCCCTCCACAGCCATGCAATCTGGATTCTAGCAGGTATATGGGCATCTCTTAAACTCTAATTTTTTGATTTTCTCTTCTGAATCAGACGATAAAAAAGATAGAGCATGTTACAGTAGTAGTTTCATTAGCAACCATGTAGTCTAAGAGCATTGTAGGTCATAAAGGGCAATAAACAGGCCCTGGCCATAAATCTCTCATGCTTGGTTTTCTTTAGGCGTCTCTTATTGCTGTGAGCAGGCCCACTCTCCTACGCAGCATATAAAAGACATTGCATAGTTGCAGGCCACATCTTCTACAGCAATAAGAGAGAGTAGCCAGCATATACTTGGCTACGCAGGTCCATTCCTGATTTTCTCTTCTGAATCAGGTTTTTTCTCTTCAACCATAATTTCCTGAGTTTTTGAATTCTTGCATGCTTTTATTTTCTACTCTATGTCAATGTGTATGATCTCTTTTTTTATCTATCTCGATTCACATCACATCACATCACATCACATCCATTCACATCACATATCATCCATTTACATCTATCCCAATTTATATCATATCACATCACATCCATTTCACATCACATCTCATTCATTCACATCTATCCTGATTCACATCACATCACATCCATTCACATCACATATTATCCATTCACATCTATTCCGATTCACATCACATTACATCCATTCACATCACATATCATCCATTCACATCTATCCCGATTCACATCACATCACATCCATTCACATATATCCCAATTTACATCATATCACATCACATCCATTTCACCTCATATCTCACCCATTCACACTTATCCTGACTCACATCACATTACATCCATTCACATTCATCACATTCATTGTATCCCCATTCCATCATATACATTCTATCCACATTACATCACGTCCACATCATATGTCATTCATTCCATCCACTTTACATCACATCAACATCATATCTCATTCATACACATCCAATCTCATTCATCCACATCCATACAATCATTCACATGGCACACGACTATCCACATCTATCCATACATTCACATCTATCACTTCACATCCACATATATTCACATCACATCACATCACAGTACATATATTCACATCTATCACTTCACATCCACATATATTCACATCACATCACAGTACATCCACATCTCTTTACATCACATCACATCTCATCCACATCCATATCACATTTAAATCCACATCTCTTTACATTATGTCTTATCTCATCCACATCCACATCCCCTTACATCACATCACATCTCATCCACATCCACATCACATTCACATCCACATCTCTTTTCAGCACATCACATCTCACCCACATCCACATCACTTTCACTTTCACATCCCTTTACATTACATTCTTTCACATACACATCCACATCCATTTACATCACATTCTTTCACATACACAACCACATCCATTTACATCACATTCTTTCACATACACATCGACATCCATTTACTTCCCAGATCTCACCCTTTCACATATTCTCTCATCTCATTCTCATCTCATCATTCACATCCACATCCATTTACTTCACATGTTATCCACCACATCCTATCGTGCATCCCACTCACATCTTATCACATCCATTCACATCCTATCGCATCCCATTTACATCTTATCACATCTATTCACATCCTATCACATCCCATTCACATCTTATCGCATCCCATTTACATCTTATCACATATATTCACATCATATCACATCTCATTCACATCTTATTTCCATTTAGTAGCTTTTTCTACTTTGATACCGATAATGGGACTTTTTCTAAATTTCTGCCAGATAAAGGTTCTTTTTCTCGAACGACGACTATTTCCATATTCTTTCTCAATTTCTCAAATGAATTATATTCAATATTTCCTTTTGAATAAAAAAATTCATGGGATTTAGAAAAATCAATTCTACCCATATTTCCATTTTTGATAAATATTCATAAATTGAATTATACTAAAAATTTCTCTTTTTCTATTTAATTTCTTGAATCTCAAATATCATGGAAATTCCTCTTTTTACATTTAATTGCTTGAATTCTAAATGTCATGGGAATTCCTCTTTTACCATCAAAAAAATTTAACTAAAATTTCTCTTTTTTTAATAAAAACATCCATTAATTCAATAAATGCCAAGAATTTCACTTTTACTATTTAAATGATTGAATTCCAAATGTCATGGAAATTCCTTTTTTTTAATTTAAATATTTCTTATAAAATAAATGATTGAATTTCAAATGTCATGGGAATTCCTCTTTTATCATTTAAATATTTCTCATAAAATAAATTTATCTAAAATAAAATATCCATTAATTCCAATATGCTAAGAATTTCACTTTTACTATTTAAATGATTGAATTCCAAATGTCATGGGAATTCCTCTTTTATCATGTAAATATTTCTCATGCATAAAATAAATTTATCTAAAATTCCTCTTTGAATTTAAATAAAATATCCATTAATTCCAATATGCTAAGAATTCCACTCTTCCTATTTAAATGATTGAATTCCAAATGTCATGGGAATTCCTCTTTTATCATTTAAATAAAATTACCATAATTTTCTCTTTTCTTAATTATTTAATTATACATAAACCTTAAAAATTAGTTTTCCATTGAATGTGATGAAAATCATTCTTTTAGCCTAGGATATTCAATCCTAGAATATGGTAGGAAGTCTTCTTTTCATGTTATGCATAAGAATGAATTATGTATCAATTTCTTAAAAATTTTACCATAACTCCGCTGCTATTACTGATAATTTTTAATATTTTTAGAAAGAATAAGACTTAGTAATGTAATTATGATAGTATAACTATCTTTTAACCTTAAATCCAATTTATGGATTTAACTTATAAGATTACCATAATTTACTAGCATATAAGTATAAAAAACCATTTTCTTAACCTCTAACTTCACAAGCCTAGAGTTTGATTTGTGAATTGAGAATTTCTCCATGAGAAGCATCAATTGAATAGAGAATTGGTCATAGGAATGACCATTCTTTGGGGGACAGAGGGATAAACATAAAAAGCATCCTAATTAACCATAAATGTAAACCTTTCTTAATTATTAATTACAACTCTTAAGAAAAGCTTAATTTGCATTATAAACACTTAATTTAGAAACTTCTCAAGCTTGAGAAGGGTTGAGAAGTGAAAACATTGAGAATAGTAGAGAAAAACCATAAAATTACACTTTACCTCTTGTTTTTTTATCTATCTTAGAAGAAGCCCCCAACCAATCAATTGGTTAGTGTGTTGAAAGGAATGCTCCAAGGATGGTTGAAGAGAGAGAGAGAGGCTCCACTCTCTCCAAAGTAGAGGATTTTTAAGGGATAATGAAAAAATATCATTATTTTAATGTAATACTGGCATGGTATAGTTCACAGATGAGAATACAAAAGAATGAAGGTCTATGAGGGAGGCCACTAACCGAGTCCAACTAAGTTCTAGAATTTTCTAGCTTCAATTTGGCTGTATTTGGACAAGATTTGGATCAGTTTGGCTCCCTTTTTTATTTGGTTTGATTTGGTTTGATTTGGATCAGTTTGGCTCCCTTTTTGATTTGGTTTGATTTGGTTTGATCCAGGAGAGAAGGAGAGATAAAAATATCTTAATATTTTTGATTTAAAAACTCATTCACATGTGTGAAATAGGCACCTCTTTAAAGTCTCCCCCCTCCTTACCAAGGTGTCAAAAATGTATCATTATACCAAAATATCTCATTTTTTTAAGTAATATCTCATAATTTTTAACTAATAAACCTTGTACTCAGTCAAGTTGTCAACTCTTCATCTTATGTGAGCATTTACTCATTTTTGGGTATTTTCTTTTATTCTTTGGATTTATCTCATCCCCACACTTGGATTAATCCAACTGGTCCATAGGAACCTTAATTGGACCATAATCCAGAAATTTTGAAAATCTTGACCCTTAGGCTAAGGTCCTTTATACACATTTTCAATTAATTCCAAATGCACATTGGAAAGTTCTTTTTGAAATTATGTTTCAGGGGAAACCATTTTAGACACTAGGAGGATTTTTATATCCAAAAATATATCAACTTTGGATTACCTCTCTCTACATTTTTTCTCTCTCTAGGTCAAAACAGGGTAAAACAAGATCTTTCTTTCATTCCAGAGAGGGGAATAATTTCAAGAGCAGAAGGGGAGGTTCTTACTCCTTTACACCTCAAAAGTTGGAGGGAGGAATCTTACATCCTACCCCACTTAAAGAACGCGAGATGTCCTCATCTCGCAGCAGCTAGGACAACTCTTTTCCTTAAGATCCAATTGATTCTGGGGTTCCTTATAGTCTGGTCAACCCATCAGAATCCTGGGATAAAGATCCATTCATATAGAACTCATTATCAGATAACAATTATTCAGAACATATCATTCATGTCCTTAATCCATTAGATCGAAAATTCCATCTGAACATTCCTCCATGGGAATTTCAGTTATGCAGGTTTTTAATTTGTCATCCCTTAACTTGAACCAGTGGGTCAAGTGTTAACAGTAGCAATCTGTCAGCACAATCCACTAATCTCATAGGGATTTGCTGAAGTCACAATCATCATTCCAGTTATTATCATCATCACTGGGATTCGTCCCATTCATCCTCATTGTGGCTTTGTTAAACTTATCTTCTTTCAACTAGAATTCAGGAATAATTATCTTTCAATCAGAATCCAAATCAACTCATCAATTCTCAACCAGAATTCTAAAATCATATCAACCAGCATTCAAATTCATCATCTGGATAGCATTTTTGCTTATAATTTCAAGGTCTTAGATTTACTCGTATATACTGCCAGTAAAGAGCTACAGTTATACCCTCGGTATATACGGGTAGTCACGATCCTTGGAATTATAAGGTAAATACCATCATGTCTAGGCCTCAAGCAAGTCAGGGATTCCATACAATTGCGGTACTTCTATCTGAAGACCCAATTACCTATTTATGAATCTTTATTCTGAATATCAATTTGTATGAATTTCATCACACAATTACAACCTTTTGTTACTAGTTCATAAATTTTTGACATTTTTGGCTTCTCCATTGATCCACTTACCACTTACACACCCAATATGAAATTTCTTGCTTCACAGATTCAGCTAACTTTAAAACAATCTTTTAATGAAATCATAGTATCACTGAGCATAATCCTCCAAAATATCCGATTGAATTCTAGTTTCCAATCATTCCTTCATCGATGTACCTATGGCATCATTGGCAACCAGAACGCTCACCACCTGTCCACTCATCAGGGGCCTTTTCAATAGTTCCTAGCTCATAGTACCCGAAAATATATTCACTTATAAAAATCCAGATGGACTCTCTGTTGAAAATCAGCAAGATCAACCAACAGATCCATATAAAAGAGCCATGGACTCATCTGTTGAGGACCAGCAAGGTCAATCGACCAAATCCATGTCCGAATTCAGAAAACAACTCTTACTCCTTGTTCTAATATCTTCCTCGACGTACGCGTGGGTATCTTCGATGACCTAGAGCCCGAGCACCATATGGTCAGCACCCTCTAGGATCCTTCTCGCAGGTCACCTAGCGCTTCACTCATAGGCGGCTTCCTTGGTCGCTCATCCACCGTACCGGAAGCTCACCATTTAGCTGGTCAAGACCTCGGTCGACGTGCTATGAGAGACGTCCTCTGTTGACTCTCCGTCAGCTGTGTTGAAACTTTATCACTTAGGTCTCCACCACGACCTCATTCACAAAGACGGTCAAAATGCTCCAGCATTCTTGACATAAAACAGTCATTTAAAAACAGGTCATAAATACAGTTTCTATAACGAACTCTCGTCTTTCCACATTGTTCCACATCAATCCACATTACTTAATCCAAGTCCAATCATATGTATTTTCTCATCCAATCACATCATTTTTCATCTCATCACATCTTTCCATATTTACACTCATCACATCTCATCCACTCGCATCTACCCATATCCACATCTCATCACATCACATTCATTCACATCTCATCCATTCATATATACCCTGATCCACATCACATCACTTCACATCCAAATCACCTCTCATCTCATTCCTTCACATCTATCCTGATTCACATCCCATCACATCTCATTCATTCACATCACATCTCATTCATTCACATCTATCCTGATTCACATCACATCACATCACATCCATTCACATCACATATCATCCATTCACATCTATCCCAATTTACATCATATCACATCACATCTATTTCACATCATATCTCATTCATTCACATCTATCCCGATTCACATCACATCACATCCATTCACATCACATATCATCCATTCACATCTATCCCGATTCACATCACATCACATCTATTCACATCACATATCATCCATTCACATCTATCTCGATTCACATCACATCACATCCATTCACATCACATATCATCCATTCACATCTATCCCAATTTACATCATATCACATCACATCCATTTCACATCATATCTCACCCATTCACACTTATCCCGACTCACATCATCCCATCTCACCCTTTCACATATCCTCTCATCTCATTCTCATCTCATCATTCACATCCACATCCATTTTACTTCACATCTCATCCACATCCATTTTACTTCACATCTCATCCACATTCATTTTCATCACACCACATCCTATCACATCCCATTCACATCTTATCACATCTATTCACATCTTATCGCATCCCATTTACATCTTATCACATCTATTCACATCCTATCGCATCCCATTTACATCTTATCACATCTATTCACATCCTATCACATACCATTCACATCTTATCGCATCCCATTTACATCTTATCACATCTATTCACATCCTGTCACATCTCATTCACATCTTATTCCCATTTAGTAGCTTTTCCTATTTCGATACCGATAATAATGGGATTTTTTCTAAATTTATGCCAATTGTTTGACTTAGATAAAGGTTCTTTTTCTCGACGACTATTTTCACATTCTTTCTCAATTTCTCAAATGAATTATATTCAATATTCCTCTTTTGAATAAAAGAATTCATGGGATTGACAAAAATCAATTCTACACATATTTCCATTTTTTATAAATATTCATAAAATGAATTATACTAAAAATTTCTCTTTTTCCCATTTAATTTCTTGGATCTCAAATATCATGGGAATTCCTCTTTTTACATTTAATTGCTTGAATTCTAAATGTCATGGAAATTCCTCTTTTATCATCAAATAAATTTATCTAAAACTTCTCTTTTCTTAAATAAAAATATCCATTAATTCAATATGCCAAGAATTTCACTTTTACTATTTAAATGATTGAATTCCAAATATCATGGGAATTTCTCTTTTATCATTTAAATATTTCTCATAAAATAAATTTATCTAAAATAAAATATCCTAATTTCAATATGCTAAGAGTTTCACTTTTACTATTTAAATGATTGAATTCCAAATGTCATGGAAATTTCTCTTTAAAATTTATCTAAAATTTCTCTTTGAACTTAAATAAAATATCTAGTAATTTCACTATGCTAAGAATTCCACTCTTCCTATTTAAATGATTGAATTCCAAATGTCATGGAAATTTCTCTTTTATCATTTAAATAAAATTATCATAATTTTCTCTTTTCTTAATTATTTAATTATACATAAACCTTAAAAATTAGTTTTCATTTGAATGTGATGAAAATCATTCTTTTAGCCTAGGATATTCAATCCTAGAATATGGTAGGAAGTCCTCTTTTCATGTTGTGCATAAGAATGAATTATGTATCAATTTCTTAAAAATTTTGCCATAGCTCCGCTGTTATTATTGATAATTTTTAATATTTTTCAAAAGAATAAGACTTAGTAATGTAATTATGATAGTATAACTATCTTTTAACCTTAAATCCAATTTATGGATTTAACTCATAAGATTAGCATAATTTACTAGCATATAAGTATAAAAAACCATTTTCTTAATCTCTAGCTTTACAAGCCTAGAGTTTGATTTGTGAATTGAGAATTTCTCCATGAGAAGCATCAATTGAATAGAGAATTGGTCATAGGAATGACCATTCTTTGGGGAAGAGAGAGATAAACATAAAAAGCATCCTAATTAAGCATAAATGTAAACCTTTCTTAATTATTAATTACAACTCTTAAGAAAAGCTTGATTTGCATTATAAACATTTAATTTAGAAACTTCTCAAGCTTGAGAAGGGTTGAGAAGTGAAAACATTGAGAATAGTAGAGAAAAACCATAAAATTACACTTTACCTCTTGTTTTGCTTGGTTATTTATCTTAAAAGAAGCCCCCAACCAATCAATTGGTTAGTATGTTGAAAGAAAAGCTCCAAGGATGGTTGAAGAGAGAGAGAGGCTCCACTCTCTCCAAAGTAGAGGATTTTTAAGGGATAATAAAAAAATATCATTGTTTTAATGTAATATTGGCATGGTATAGTTCATAGATGAGAATACAAAAGAATGAGGGTCTATTTACAGGTGAGGGAGGCCACTAACTGAGAGTCCAACTAAGTTCTAGAATTTTCCAGCTTCAGTTTGGCTGAATTTGGATAAGATTTAGATCAGTTTGGCTCCCTTTTTGATTTGGTTTGATCTAGGAGAGAGGAGAGATAAAAATATCTTAATATTTTTGATTTAAAAACTCATTCACATGTGTGAAATAGGCACCTCCTTAAAGTCTCCCCCCTCCTTACCAAGGTGTCAAAAATGTATCTTTATACCAAAATATCTCATTTTTTTAAGCGCATAGCTATTAGGCTGAGGCTGTGTCTACAACAGTTTATATCATGAACAGGACTCCTACTGTAGCCATACATGATGTAACACTAGAGGAGAAGTTTACTGGTAGGAAACGTGATTTGTCTCACTTGAATGTTTTTGGATGTATTGCATGTGCCAGATGAGTTGCATATACCAAGCTAGATCCAAAGGCTTCTAAATGTGTGTTTATTGGGTATTCCCTTGAGAAAAAGGGATATAGATGCTATAATCCTGCTACACGTGAATTGAGGATAAGCACGGATGTTGTATTTGATGAGATGAGTAGCTGATATACTGCTGAAAAAGATGTTGTTGGGACTGATGTAAGTGAAAATATGGTTGTATAGAATGTAAGTCAGCAATCACAGTTATTGAGTGGACCAAGAGAGTCTTCATCCAGCAGCTCTATTGATAGACCATGGAGTGGCAGGCTGCGTCATAATACCAGTCCTAAAAATGTAGTTGGTACATCGCATAAAGGCAAAGAGAAAGTGGTTGAGCCCCTTGGTATGCCTGATATTTCTATAGGGCATTCTCTCGTTGATGGAGAGTCTAGTGGCTCAGAGATGAGCCTTGATGATGAGGAGCTTGGGATTCTAGCAATGAGGACACTTGGTGTGAAGAAAGCTATGGAAGCCATGAATGCAAAGTTATGAAGATCTGGAAGAGTCAAAAACCCTATGCAGAGGTTGACTTATGATGGTTATGTGTGGTACATCACCATGCTTATATGGCAAAAGTTGTGCAGGTTGTAGAACCCACATGTTGAATGAGCCTCCTCAATTGAGCATTTTGTGTCATTGCCATTCTCTTATCTTTCAAACCCCTATTCACTCTCTTTACATGTGAAGGTCTTATTTAGCATTAGCTCCTCATGCTTAACCTAATTTTGGACCTCTTTGATGATTCATGATAAGTGGGATAAGGAGTTATTATCTTGGCGGGCCTGTGACTTCTCAAGGTAGCCCTTGCCTTATTGCCGCCCTCCTTTGGAGGTACCAATGGTTTTAGCAGTAATGAGCATGTGGAAAGACTTTGGGGACCATAGGTAAATCTTTACGATTGTCTGCCGAGCAATGTTAACCCTTACCCTCTAGCTTGAATCATGAAGGAGATGAGAGGCAAGAGGCTATGTGAAAATTGAGGTTTCATGCAAAGAGAGGGAAGTGCAGTTTTTGTGGTCCAATACCCAAATTTCAATCGGTAATTACTCATCACTCGGGTATTGGTTTCTAAAATTGATCATATGTCTAGGAAGCTCTTTATATGCTCTTTCCAATCATGTAACTAATTTCTTAATCCTTTACTTCATTGATGATCAAAAATTCTTTGAATGTTTACAGTTTTATAGTCTTGTAGTAAAATGCTCATAACGTTTCACTCGGTTGTCCGTTTTTGAAAGTTTTTATATAGGCGCGAAGCTCTCTTCAAGCTCTACGCAGCTATGTAATCCTCTTTTGCACAGTCTATATGGATTTAAAACTGTAATTCTTTGTGTATGTCTATTTTTATAGATTTTTGGCCATTCTTTCTTCTTAATAATGATTAATTCCTCTTAATCTCTTATCGAAAAGCAAATCCCATGTGTCTTATCCTCTTACAAGTGATTGCTATATTCATTTTCTTTAATATGTTCCGACCAAATCACCCAATTTGAACGGATGAACCTTACCAATATTCCCCGTATGTTTTCGTTCACATAATCCTGAGTCGGAAGATTTTCTTCCAACAAAGAATCGCCCTCTTGTTTGGAGCTGCAAGACTGGCAGAAGTTCTTGCTTCTCCGGAACCTTTCATCTTTCCTTCCATGAATTATGATCTCACCTTTGATGTGTATATCTTTATCTTAACCTAGGGAGAGAAAGGGAGGTGAGGAGGCTGTGAGGTTTCATACAAGTGTGTTTTGATTCTAAGAAGTGACCGAAGTCCAAACCCCAACGTCGTGTCACATCTTTTGGTGGAGACGGCGGGCAGGTTTTACTTAGAATTATTCTATTTTAACCTCAAGGTCCCGCATGATTAAAGAAAAGTTATTTTGAAAAAAGTAAATTTCCCTTGTCTCGCTAATCTTTTGGTGCAAGATGTTCAACATTCCGGTGTTCCAAGGATCGGAAGGAGAAGACCCGGGGAGTTATCTCCGAGAGTTTAACCGATCATGTCGCTTGACGGGTTAGTCTATGAAGGAGAGGGCAGAAATACTTCCAGATTTCTTGGAGGGTGTGGCCTTAACTTGGCATGAGGCTTTGCCACCAGAGGAGTCCAAGAATGATTGGGAAAGGTTGACCAAAGCAATGAAGGAGAGATTTGGGATAGCGGAGTCACCAAATGCTTTACTATTGCAATTGGATCAAATTTTCCAAAAGGAAGGAGAGTCAATTTCTGCCTTTTCAGTGAGGTATGAAGCCTTATTCATCAAATATAAACAAGCTGCTTTACATGTTGTTGCTTCTTCTTCTTCACCTTCTATGGAAGATTCAAAGAGTTCTTTAGCAATGGAGCACCTTAAGATGAGCAAGTTTATCAGGGCTTTGGATCCCTGCTTACATGGAAAAGTTCTTAGCAAAGATCCCACTGATTTTAAAGAGGCTCTTCGTATTGCTTTGAAGAAGGAGGCCACTCTTTGTATTACTCTTCGTATTGTTTTGAAGAAGGAGGCTACTCTTCATATTGAGTCCACATTCCAATCTTCTCCGAGTGTGCCAACCCCACCAACGAGTAGAGATAGCCTCAACATCTCAGGTACAAGATCCATCCTTGGATCATAACATTGCACAACTTATGGCAGAATTTGCTAATTTAAAGTTACACTTAGTCAATGCAAGGCCACCTAGGGTTCCACGAGCTGAGGATAAACCTAGGGATAGAAGTAGTGTCACATGCTATGAATGTCAAGAGAAGGGGCACTATCACACCGAGTGTCCAAAATTGAGGAAAAGAGAGGATAAAAGTTTAGCACTTTTAGAGGAAACATGCTCAGAAGAAGAAGAGGAAACATTGATGCCATTAATGGCAAAAAGGGGTCGTAAAACTAGGAGTCAGGAAGAAGAAGAACAAGAAGATAAATCTGAAGAAGAGGAGAAAAATAAGAAGAAGAAGAAGTCGTCTAGGAGAAAAATTGGACAATCTGACTTTCCCCTTGGACAAGGATCTCTTAGTTATGACCTCTTAACAGATCTTAGGGAGAAAACAGAAGAGGGATAGTGGGACTCCTATGGTTCAAAAGGTGGATATTGATGTAGGAGATGATGTGCCTGTGATTGATGTCATCATTGAGGGGCAAACGATTTCTAATGCATACATTGATGGAGGTGCATCAATCAATGTCATGAGTGAAAAAACAATGAAAGATGCCGATTTAAATTTGTCTTCTTCTAACTCTCCCTATCGCATCAAACTTGCTGATAATACTAGGGTGAAAACCTTAGGAATTGTCAAGAATTTGGGAGTGGATGTATGTGGTATTTCTGTGCCTACAACTTTCCAGGTCATTCCTACAAAGCCTGATGCTAGGGCTTACCATTGATATCGGGTAGGCCATGGCTTTGCCAAGTGAAGGCAATTCAAAAGTGGGAGACAGGTGATCTTATTCTACAAGGTGAGAATAAGAAGGTCCACTACAACATCGAGTTGTCAACAAAAAAGTGATAAGAGGTGAACCTTCAACTTCCGGAAGTTCAGAGTGAGAGTCATCCGCCGATGAAGAGGAGACAAGTGGTAGCTCCGAGGATTCCATCTCAGAAGGGGAGGTGGAGGGAGTTGCATTTGGTCTTTCCCTATCGAGGGATGCTGAAGACAATGGAGCCTTGGAAGGGGAATCTTCTTCAACCATGTGCAAGAAAGGAGATGTGGACCTCACTAGTCTTCACCAACAGAATGAACTTCTTCTTGATGAGTCCATAGCAGGTATGTACTGAAAGGGAGAATTACTTAAAAATGTTGGATGGATTTCCTAACCTTTTTGCAAACAGCTACTCACAAGTACGCCAAGTTATCCTAGTAGAGCACAAGATTGATCTCAAGCCCCAAAGTAAGCCAGTGGTACAGCGGCTAAGGCGTTTGGGAGTAGTGCAAGCAGAGGTGCTTAAGAAGGAGGTAACTAATTTGCTTGAAGCTGGACTTATTTTTCCACCAGTAGAGAATTCAGAGTGGATTTCCCTAGTTGTAGTCACTCCCAAAAAGGGTGGAAAATGGCGTGTGTGTGTGGACTTTTGCCCTATGAATGCATGCACAAAAAGGTATTATTACCCTCTACCCTTTCAGGATGAGATTTTGGATCAAGTTGCAGGTCATGAGTTGTATTCAGTGTGTGATGAATACTCTGGATACTTTCAAATCCAGATTTGTGAAGAAGATCAAAGGAAAACCTCATTTATCACCCCTTGGGGAGTGTATGCCTATAGGGTGATGCCATTTGGCTTGACCAATGCACCAGCAACTTTTCAACGCTTCATGAGTCAGGTATTTGCACCTTACTTGGGGAAGTTTATAAGGGTCTTTCTGGATGATTTTTGCATTTATTCAAGCCACATGGATCACTTGGAAAAGTTGAGGTTGGCCTTGCAAAGTATTGATGATGCAAAAGGGTGTCTTAATCCTGGAAAATACCGCTTAGCACAAAGGAAGGTGGTTCTCTTGGGACATGTTATCTCAGAAGAAGGCATAGAGATGGATCCTGAGAAGGTGCAGGCAATTGTGGCCCTCCCACCACCTACCAATGTAAGGGAGGTAAGGAGGATTTTGGGTAAAACAAAGTATTACCAACGCTTTGTTGACATGTTCTCTGAGAAGATGTATCCTATAAATCTATTAACAAAGAAGAATATTTCTTTCCAATGGGGGCCCGATCAAATTCAATCTTTTTGTTTGCTCAAGGAATGCATGAGTCAAAGTCCAATTATGCAGCCTCTTAGGTGGGGGGAGGACATTTATGTGAACCCAAGTGTCTCATCACATTCACTGGGTGCTATACTCTTGCAAAAGGGAGAGCAAGGGCATATGCAACCAGTGTATTATGCAAGCCGACAACTCACTGATGCCGAGGAGAGGTATGGTGAAATGGAGAAAGGTGGTTTGTCTCTTGTTTTTGCAGTAAAGAAGTTCAGGTCATACTTGTTACCTCGCCCTTTTTTCTTCCTCACATCTCAACCTTCTTTACAATTCTTGGTCCGCAAACCCAATCCTGCAGGAGGGAAGTTTGCAAAGTGGATTTCTGAGCTTCAAGAATTATCTTTCACTTTTATTACAGAAAACACCACTAGGGCCTCTCTTGTAGATTTGCTTACCACCAGGAAGGAAGAGGAAGAAGGAACAGGAGCAAAGGAAGAAGTATATGAAGATTTGGATACACCACCGACTACTTTCACTATGCATTTTGATGGAGCGTTTAGCCCTTCTAGGCAATGTGGGGCTAGGGTGATAGTTTTATTTGATCCAGAAGGAAAAGAGGTATGGGCCAAGGGTAGGGAATTTTCAAAGGCTATATCAAATAATATGGCTGAGTACAATGCATTAATTTGGGGATTAGAAGATTGCATAAAAGATGAAATTAAAGAGGTAGAGGTTAAAGGGGATTCACAATTGGTCATCCGACAAATGAAAGGAGAATATAAGGCAAGGAGTCCTAATCTCCAAGAATTGTATAAAAGGGCAATGGAGTTAAAAGAAGCTTTTGGGTTTTGTAAATTTGTGCATGTTAACAGGAAGGATAATGATGAATTGGCTACTAAAACCTTGGCTTCTTTCAAAGTAGCTACTCTTGCATTAATGGATACAGGTTGGCCTGAGCGCCAAGATGTTCAACACTATTTAGATACAGGATACTTCCCTCCTGGATTGAATCCTCAACAGAAGCAAAGGCTTACCAGGAAAGCTCATCCTTACACAATTCTAGGGAATGTTCTTTACAAGCAAGGTAAGGATAAGATTCTTAGGAGGGTAGTGAGCCTGGAAGAATCTAAAAGGATTATGGAATTATGTCATGAATGTTCAGGTCACTTTGCCTCAGCCAACTCGGAGGATCCTTAACACAGGGTATTATTGGCCTCGACTCAGCAAAGATGTCTATGAGTGGTGCAGAAGCTGTGAAGTATGCCAGGCATATGGGCATAAGCAATTGGTTCTCGGACCCTTAAACCCTATCCCAGCATATGGTCCATTTGAAAGGTGGGGATTAGATTTTGTGGGCCCACTTCCTCGTCTCTCACATGGGAAGTATTACATATTGGTGGCCACAGATTATGCAACAAGGTGGGTAGAAGCAAAGGCAATGGTCAATAATAAAGCAGTGGCTGTGGCATCCTTTCTCAGGGAATACATATGTGCCCGATTTGAGTGTCCATTAGAAATCCTTACAGATGGGGGGAGGTCTTTCAGGAATGACTTGATTGAAGCTTTGGTGCAAAAATTAAAAATAAAGCATGCTATGTCAACTCCCTACTATCCCCAATGTAATGGTTTAGTAGAAAAAACTAATGGACTGCTTTGTGGATCTTTGTCTAAGCTAGTGGATACTATGAAGAGAAAGTGGGATGTGCATTTGCCAGAGGTCCTATGGGCCTATAGGACAACTTACAAACTCTCTCTTGGTTTCACACCTTTTCAGTTAGTTTATGGAATGGAGGCTATTTTGCCAATAGAATTGAAAATCATAAGCCTTTGCACATCTTTTGCATGCTTGAATAATGAAGAAGAAACACATGCTCAACGCCTAGCACAACTGGAGATCTTGGATGAGAGGCGACTTCAGGCACTTCAAAATTTGGAGGCTGCACAACAACGGTGCAAGGCAAGGCATAACACTCTCACGAGGAAGAAGAAGAAGCCAGAACTCAAGCAAGAAAGCTTAGTCATGAGGTATGATGGCCGTGTGGAGAAACGGCTAGATAAGAAGCTTCTTCGAACGCTGGGAAGGCCCCTTCAGGATAAAGCAAAAGCTCAAAAATAACACCTATCTTCTAGATGATGCAAGTGGCCAGGAGGTTCCCGGACGTGCCAATGAGTACCGGCTAAAGATATTTTACCCTCGAGCACCATGGCCAGCAGACCCCCAAGACAAGCATGGAGGATCTGCTGGGAGGGGAAAGATGTGACATGAAAAATTGATATCTTTCATTTTCAATTTTGTGCATATTTTGATGGTTTCTCAATGGTAATAAGGTGAAAGCTTGTCCAAGAAGATTGCGGCACCCATCATGGAATAACGGCGTGGTGATGCGGCGGCTTGGCAGCTACCCCGATAACAGCATTCTATCTTCAAATATAATGGTTTTACTTATTGTAAATGCCACAAGTATGCTTGATAAATACTTTGGTATGATAGATAGGCTAGTGATGTGGAAAATAAAAGTGGGCCTTCATGCTCACATGGATTTTCATTGTATTATTAATATGGTATTCACCATAAGGCTACAAGTTGGGGAGTGTGGAAGGCATGTGGAGGAGTGTGTGTAGGTGCATAATTGGAAAAGATTCTTCTAGAATGCCTACATGGAAGAGGAGAATTCTGCCATGTGTAAGTGGGATCTCCACCTACATGTCACTTAGACTTGGCTATTATCTCATCACACTTTCAAAGTCAAAAAGTCTTCAATTTAATAATCAATAGAAGACTTAGCCTAAGAGGACAATTGATGGTGACATCGACCCTTATGTCACTGAAGGGTTGAAAATTTTTATGTTGTAATTTGTAACAATGGAAGAGAGGGTGATTCTCCACCTATAAAAGGAGCCCTCCTCTCCCTTTCAAATCAAGGAATGAGCCTCCCCAATTGAGCATTTTGTGTCATTGCCATTCTCTTGTCTTTCAAACCCCTATTCAAACACTCTCTTTACATGTGAAGGTCTCATTTAGCATTAGCTCCTCATGCTCAACCTAATTTTGGACCTCTTTGATGATTCATGATAAGTGGGATAAGGAGTTATTATCTTGGCGGGCCTGTGACTTCTCAAGGTAGCCCTTGCCTTATTGCCGCCCTCCTTTGGAGGTACCAATGGTTTTAGCGGGGTAATGAGCATGTGGAAAGACTTTGGGGACCATAGGTAAATCTTTACGATTGTTTGCTGAGCAATGTTAACCCTTACCCTCTAGCTTGAATCATGAAGGAGATGAGAGGCAGGAGGCTATGTGAAAATTGAGGTTTCATGTAAAGAGAGGGAAGTGCAGTTTTTGTGGTCCAATACCCAAATTTCAATCGGTAATTACTCATCACTCGAGTATTGGTTTCTAAAATTGATTATATGTCTAGGAAGCTCTTTATATGCTCTTTCCAATTATGTAACTAATTTCTTAGTCCTTTACTTCATTGATGATCAGAAATTCTCCCAATTTTGCTAACTTTTAGCAGTTTTATAGTCTTGTAGTAAAATGCTCATAACTTTTCGCTTGGTTGTCCGTTTTTGAAAGTTTTTATATAGACGCGAAGCTCTCTTCAAGATCTACGCACCTATGTAATCCTCTTTTGCATAGTCTATATGGATTTAAAACTGTAATTCTCTGTGTATCTCTATTTTTATAGACTTTTGGCCATTCTTTCTTTTTAATAATGATTAATTACTCTTAATCTCTTATCGAAAAGCAAATCCCATGTCTCTTATCCTCTTATAAGTGATTGCTATATTCATTTGCTTTAATATGTTCTGACCAAATCACCCAATTCGAACGGATGAACCTTACCAATATTCCCCGTATGTTTCCGTTCACATAATCCTGAGTCGAAAGATTTTCTTCCAACAAAGAATCGCCCTCTTGTTTGGAGCTGCAAGACTAGCAGAAATTCTTGCTTCTCCGGAACCTTTCATCTTTCCTTCCATGAATTATGATCTCACCTTTGATGTGTATATCTTTATCTTAACCTAGGGAGAGAAAGGGAGGTGAGGAGGCTCTGAGGTTTTATACAAGTGTGTTTTGATTCTAAGAAGTGACCGAAGTCCAAACCCCAACTTCTTGTCACAGTAGTATCCAAAAATATCTACTGCACTTACTTTCTCTACAAGAATTATCTTATCGTATGTTTTGGGTATTATTGTACTGCCAAGAAAGCGAGTGTCTTGAACAAGAAATTTGCCAAGAAAGCGAGTGTCTTGAACAAGAAATTTGCTAAGACACACTGTTGGCTCATAGAATTATGGTAGATCAAAATCTTTGCAGTAGTTGATAATCTTTTCAGGTAGTAAGATAATACAGCATCTCTACCATGGTAGCTTCGATTGTGCCTCTGTAAAAATTGATCTGGTTCCTCCATAAAGGTCTGCAAGAAATTTGAATATCACAGAAATATGAGAGAGAGAGAGAGAGAGAGATTCCACTACCTGAGTGCTTTCATCTGCTACAAACGCGTTGTTGATCCAAAGATCAATTGAGCTCTCTTTTGTCGGCATCTTCTTGTCCACCCAGCCTCATGTAGAGTCCTCCATCTTCTTGTCCACCCAACCTCATGTAGAGTCCTCCAGCTTATCAAAATCGTGATCCTCCTGAAACGTTTTGAAAGACTGATCATCCGAGACTAATCCATCATCCCTATACTGCCTTGCCTGATTGAAACACTTCCTTAGACAGTCTTTGCCATCAAAATTCAACTTGAGGGCCTCTTCCACTAGAGTCCTCTGAAACAAATCCCTCCTCTCCATCATAAAAATTGGCTATGGCAGATAGAGCATAGTCTTCACCTATCCTAAATGTATTCTGTATGTCACTCAAAAGGAGATACACCTTCCCACCAATTTCAAACTCTGGGAGTACAGGCAGGATCAGCTGGCTATCTTCAACATTGAACTCTTGTAGATCATCTGGCATCTTCAAACCTTGACTCTTGAGAAGAACCAGGTCTAGGGTCTTCGCTTCTTCTGCCTCTAACATTCAAGTTGGACCTCATTAACAACTTCTATGTCTTCGTCATTAGGTTGGCTGGTCTCATCTGCAGGCACATCCTCAACAACAGTCTCCTCGTAGGACACCTCAACAACAGTCTCCTCGTAGAACACCTCTTCCCCTAATGAAGGGAGAATAGTGTATAGACAATGAAGGAAACATAGGAATCCGATCGAATCCTCTAGCAGCCTATAGTGCCTGGGGTGTACGGAGCATGTTGCTTTTACTGTCAGAAGGAAATTGTAGATACCTTTTTTGGAGAAGATTCAGGTACTTGGAACTTGGAGAGAAATTCATTAAATGTACATAAGCTCTCCCACAAATAGCTAGACTCTCCCATTCCTGAGAAGCTTCAAAATTAGACCTCTCCTTTGATAGAAAATCTGTGTGCTGCTCCAAAATTAACAAAATGTCAAGTGGCCTATTGAAAATATCAGCCAATATATGATACTGCTCATCACTAGCCCCACAAGCGTAGACGAAATCAAACAGTTTTTCATTAAATGATAGTGACTGATCTTTCAAAATCCCTGTTATAACCTCCTGTTCCTTACGAGTTTCTATAGAGAAATCAACATCCCTTTTTATTGACTTCCTTGCCCATGATAGGAATTAAGGACAAGTTTGGCATATCCTTATTAGCTTCTACCACAGAATCTAAGATGTCGCTCAGCACTACTATCATAATCCCTACTAGCCTTAATTTGTTTCTCGGAATCGAGATTCTCTACTTTAAAGGAAAAAATCTTTGGAACAACACTAGACGACTTGCTTAATTCTACAGACTCACTATGAAGTACAAGACCTGCAAAACTCTTGACATGCCCATAATCAAATATGAAAGACAGTGCTGCAATTGGTTGAGCAGATTCAGATACTTTGCTCTGCACTATAAGAGAAGCGTCGCTAGAAGAAACAACTGAATCGGATGAAAAATCGATCAACCTCTTCTTAAATCTTTGATTCCCTTGGCTGCTTATCCAGTACATCTTTCCGTCCTCTAAAGCTATACTCTGCATCCATTTCAGAGGACTTTCTTTTAAATCCCCTTGACCCTGCATTATAAGAAACAGATATATGATTAATTTATAAAAACAGATTACAAAATAGCTATGTGTCGATCTATGTGTGTGCATGTGCGTGTGTGTGTGTGTGTGTGTGTGTGAGAGAGAGAGAGAGAGAGAGAGAAAACACAAGTAGCCATTTAAAAAACCGGAATGCATCGGAAGCGCATTTGTTTCCTTATTTCTTAAGGGTAACACCTGTCGAGTGAAGAAGTCATTATTTATGCTTGTTTCTTTAAAAAATTGACAATACAGTCGTCCCTGTACATAAAAATATATGTATGTTGACTACATACATATATGTATAATGACAACTGTATCATCATACTTGTAAATAAATATACTTAAATATATTTTAACATACAACACAATATACCAAAATCTTTATGATAGTCGAAAGACGCGATATCCTATTTTCAGTCTTTTTATTTTTTCTTATTTGCGTTAAATGGCTACTAGATGCATATATTCTAGCTACTCTAAGCAAACAGCCAAAATTAAAAGATCCTAAATTAGTAGCTACTCAAAGTGAATATCACGTTTTTCGGTTATATGCACCATATTTCTACACGATCCTACCTGTGCGAATATAGTTGTGTATGTGTATATAGAGACACACACCCACACACACATGAGAATTTGGTCATGATAGCTGAAAGACGCGATATCCCGTTTGCAAACCTCTTGGATTTTCATATTCGTGTCAAATGGCTATGAAGGCGCAAGCATAGGTATATATATGCACACACACACACACACATATACGTATCTATTTATATATATATACCAAAATCTTTATGATAGTCGAAAGGCGTGATATCCCGTTTCCAGTCTTCTTATTTTTTCTTATTCGCGTTAAACTAGATGCATATATTCTAGCTACTCTAAGTGAATAGTCGAAATTAAAAGATCCTAAATTAGTAGCTACTCAAAGTGAATATCGCGTCTTTTGGCTATATACACCATATTTCTATATGATTCTACCTGTTGTGCGTGTGCAGCAAAGTGAATATCGCGTCTTTTGGCTATATGCACCATATTTCTATATGATTCTACCTGTTGTGCATGTGTAGCAACTATACACGAATATAGTTGTGTATGTGTATATAGAGACACACACCCACACACACACACGAGAATTTGGCCATAATAGCTGAAAGACACGATATCCCGTTTGCAAACCTCTTAGATTTTCATATTTGTGTCGTGTCAAATGGCTACGAAGACACAAGCATAAGTATATATATGTACATATATATATATATATATATTCTTATATACATATATTTTCATGCTTGCACACACCTTCGTAGCGAATATGAAAATCTAAGAGGTTTGCAAATGGGATATCGCGTCTTTAGGCTATCATGACCAATTGCTCATATGCTTGTATGTGCGTTTATATAGAAATGTAAAGCATATATGTGGATGCGTATGTGTGTGTGTGTGTATGTGTGTTTTGTGTGTGTGTGTGTGTGTGTGTGTGTGTGTAAAGCATATTTGAGAGAGATACATATATATATATATATATATATATATGCTTATGGATATGTTTTGAAATGTGTAGTTTTTTGTATAGCGAGGACTAAGAGAACTGCCCGTAGGGGCAAGGCAAGGGTCCCGATGTTGGTACGAAAGCTGCTACTAAACAGAGGAGAAAGGAAAAGCCTATGCATATTCTAAAACAGGCTAGGTGTAGTAGATTTTCTCAAAGGGTAACTATTTTAAGGGAGATTACAAAAGCTCAAAAATGTATTGAGCTCTGTATTCCTAAGGCTCCTTTCCAGAGGTTAGTGAGATCAGTTTGTGATCAATGGTCTCTTCAGTGAGGTGGAAGAGAATAGGCTTGCTTTGTCTTCAGGAGGAAGCCAAAGATTTTATTCTAGAATATCTCAATGATATGTGTATAGTTGCGCACAGGCACATAGAATCACCATCATGGTTACAGATTTGGAGACTCTGAAGAGAGTTAGATGGAGATTCGAGAAGCTTCTGTTTCCTGTCGAAATAATTAATCGTAAAATGAGAGATATTCTTATGATACCCCCTGTTAGGAAGCAGAGCGATGACATAAAGATCACAGAGGTTACACATGAAGTTAATACAAGAGCCAGGGCTGAATAGGAGGTCAGGTTACAGCAGGAAGCACTGAAGTAGAAGAATGCAATGGCCATGGAGAAGCCTATAGAGGTTGAGCTTTCAAGGGACAAGTTGTACCAAGAGGAAACTGCAGAATTAGAATGCTGTTAGTTTACATGAGTTGTTAAAGTTTCTGAATGGTATATATAGCCCTGGAAAACGGGGAGAGACAACTTAGTCTCGACTTGGTGGACCTAAATATAGTGAAGCAAGAGAGAGATCAGATATCTGACTCTATTTTATATGTTTGTCTAAAGTAAGTTCTTCTTCATCTGAGTCTAATGTATTTGTTTGCTTCAAGCTTGATAATTTATGGTGTTTATGTTTATTTTTTTATTTGGCAGTTTGGTAAAGTGTAAGATCCCTGCAGAGTCCTAGACTGAAGTTTTTATTCTTAATTCTCAACTGGCTCCTCTGCTATAAGGATCAAAAATACTCCACCAGATAACATAAGAAGATGGTTTACCTATTGCAACTTCAGGGAAGTCAATACGATTATTTTTTCCTATGAATCAAGGTAAATATACATATTTTTTGATATTATTTAAAATTTTGATTGATTTAATGTCGTGTTTTTAACTCTAATTTTTAATGTTTCAGCAATCATTGGAGCCTTGTCTGTTTGGAGGTAGACAAGAAGATTGTCTCTGGAGTATGAATTCCATACCAAGCACACACCCTGAATTGAGACTGTGAGTATTGCTCATTTATGTTACTCTAAATTACCAAGTCCTTCTGCAATTTCTGGTGTCTTATTAAATTTGTATGCCTTGATAGTTGTATTAAAAGAATGCTTGTAGCTATTGGCCCTATTTGCCTTGTTGAAGGAATTTTCAATTCTGCAAATCAAGGAAATATCTGTGCCATATCAAACAGATGGCTATTCGTGTGGCTGGAGAACTATTATACATGCAGAGTACCTACTAGACAACCTTTTTCAACATAACCCTACATGGACCAAGGCAATAAAACTTGTTGATAATTTCTCTCTTAGCAATCATAAATTTATGCTCTACTAAACTTGATGATTTTTTTCCCTTTCACCACCACAGTCAAATATTGAAAGGTACGACAACCTCTTTGTGGAGCGCTATAGAGTAACCATGATACGGATGATCTTAAAATGTGTTGAGGAGAAGACCCCATAGAACGAACCTACTTTCTCAGATGAGGTTGAGGTTCTCGTCGAGTACGGAACTGTTCAGCCAGAGCCCAACTAGGGGAAGGAGGAGGAGAGTGTTGAGCAAGAGAAGAATGGTGAGGACGAAAAAGGAGAGAAGGAGGAGGAGGGCAGAGAAGAGGAGGGTAGGGAAGAGAAGGGTGAGAAGGAGAAGATGGATGATGAGGAGAAGAAAGATGAGAAGGTTGAGAAGGGCAAGGAAGAGAAGTGTGAGGTGGAGAATATGGGTGAGGAGGAGAAGAAGGATGAGAATGTTTCGGAGACCAGAACAATGAGTTGGAAGAGGAGGAGGGAGTTGAGCTCAAGGACACAGATGGAGATGTGGAACATACACCTCAAAAGATTGATGTGAGCCAGTAGACAATTTATTTGTAACATTCTTTAAAGACATGCCCGCTACATTTTTAAGTAGTGAAGGTTTGTAACATTTCTTATCAAACTAATTGAAATGTTTTCTGAATTCAGAGACTGATAATTCTAGACGTAAATGGTCTACTTCTCAGAAGGAAATCTATTCCTTTCAATATTAGCGGGGCGAGAACATTTCATGTAGGGTATATGCACATGATGTTGAGGCCAGGAGTGGCAGATTTTGTCAAGTTTGTGCTCTATTTTTTTCGGGCTGCCATTTGGTCCTCAATGGCTTTGTAGAACTTGGAACCTAATGATCAGAGTGCTTTGTACTGAAACAGGTTTTGAACCAAGGGACTTTTATTTTATCTATGATCAAAGGGCTTGTGAAGTGCATCCCAGTATGTTTCATCCAAGCAAAGAGGGAGTGCCACTATACACTAAGCCCTTTGCCATTATCCATCTACCTATTGACATACATAATACTTTGTTGATAGATGATACCCCTGAGAAGGGGATATTTAATTCAGATCATCCTTGTATATCACCCCTACCTTTTGAGGGAGATGTAGATGATAGGTTTTTGGAACAGACACTAATTCCTTATTTAAAAGGCTTGTAGACACAGGTCTAGAATATGTAAAAAATAATCCATTTAATTGAAGTAATTTCTTATAAATCAAAGTGATGACTCGTATACATTGCAAGCTTTCTTTTAATACTAATATAAAAAATAAGTACTGATAATATAAAAATGATGTACATTGTCTTGCAATCAAAATTGTTGATAATATAAAAAAGTACATTATCTTGGATCAAAAGTACATGGGTAATTGAAGTTACATAGGAATGATAATTACTTTGTTTTGCAAATAATTGTCTTTTCTCTTCTCTATTGTACCTTTCTTCCATTGTGAAAGAAAGAAAACTCTCCTTGCATTTCATTTATGCATTTGTCTATGTATCTTTCCTTCCTCAAATGTTGTAGACTGCATAGCTCGTGCACTGAAATGACTATGAGCAAGGTTGAGTTTGGATCATGTACTTCAATATCTACCACATTATTGCCCTCCAAACTGGCCGCTTCCTGATCCATTGGAACTAGCTCTCCTTTGATGTAACGAGACCGTTTGTACCAATATGACATGATGAATGTCTGTGTTGCTATCATGTACTTAACATTCACTGTCTCTGAATGCGATCTGGCAATGGATCTCTTCATGCACTTTCCTGTCCCAGCTCTTGTGTCAAGTAAAGTTGCCAAGAATATAGAATCTAGATTTTTACAAATGAGCATAGTATTTGCAATTTTAACCTCACAGACATTGAAAAGCTCCACAAAAATAGTTATTGGTAGGTAGAGCACAATTTTCACTATCCGTGTGGGACTACCCCCTCGTAGTGATCATTGCACGTCTTTGTAAAGCTTACTCTTAACATATTCTATAATGCATGAATCAGGAATTGGACAATCTATGTGGTTCCAATCTACTTAGAGAGGCAACTTTTCCAAGCATCCATGGGTATTGGCTTTGTCCAGCAAATAGTAAAAGTGGTCATTAAAAAAAAACCTACATCAGCAAGACTTCTTTTAGTCCTCCCCTCATACTGCAGCTGCCCAATGTGTGCATGCACCACAGTCATGCTCCCAATCATGCACTCAATTAGTTGCCACTCTTCATATGATTAGGGATACACATCTGCATACACAAACAATTGAACCTGAAAAGGAGAACAATAATTCAATGATTAATGGTATTAATACTGATAACACTAATGAATTGCTTTGAGGTTCAAAGGATTACAATTTATTTTATGTGGTTGCAAGGATGATTGATCCTCTCTGCTAAGTACAAGCTCGTTGTGCATGTAGACATGTGGCACAAGCACCTCCTTTATAGTTATCCTTCCGCTCTCTATCTTGAAGTCTTTGATTCTACCCTTCCATGACATTATGAAAATGTTCTGCTGCTTGTATGTTTTCGCTTTCTTGGTTGCATAAGCACCCAGGTTCCCTTGGTTATTTGAACTTGTGTCCATTGGTTCTGTTCATTGACTGTGTTGGAGATAAGTACAAAAAACACTGATGATCTAGGTCTCCTTGGCCTTTAAAGTGTTTCGTCAATGTCCTCCGCCGATGCAGGGTATGACCAACATGATATGAACTGATGGTTTGTAGCCATTGTTTAGAAAATGTACAGAATTGAAAGATTAGAGTATAAGGATGAAGGAAAGCAATGCGTAGCTAGGATAATGAAGAGAGCAAAACGAGAAGAAGAATACATACGAAGGTAGTTCACTTTAAAATTTTCCTCCTCGACAAGTAAAGACAAGATATCCAAGATGAAAAATTATCCATCTGTACTTGGGCAGGCGTGTGTCAGATTCTCCAAAAAAGTTATATATTTAAGATGAATACAATTATTTTTGCAATATACATAAAAACTTTTTAAGAAATTTTAAATAAATATAGCTAATTTTCAACGTTACGTTGCCTGCTTGCTCATTGGTTGGCAGCTATTTTCTCTCTCTTCTAAAAGGCCCTCCAAATGACCTCCGAAATGTTCTAATGTATTGATCTAACCCTAATCCTTGGCACCCAAGGGTGCAAAAACACAAAGAGAAGAAGCATAAACAAAGAATGGAAAAAGTGGGCTTACCTCTTCTTTGAGAAGCCCTATGAGAGGATTTGCCTAAACCTTTGTTCACTTGAATAAGTCTACAAAAAAGAAACATTATAAATATAAAAGTTAGTTCATTTTAACATATAAGAAAGCAAGGAGAACAAGAGAAAAAAGAGGTGAGTACCCTAAACCCTACTCCTAATGTAGAAGTGATTGAAATAAATTAGTTTATGTTACACCTAAACCCTAGCTCTATACATATTAAATAGATATCTTTGATGGAGAGCTATCCATCAAAGCTCTCTATTAGAGCTCTATCCATAGGGCTAGGGTTAGGGAAAGGGAGAGGAAAGAGAGGGGAAGGGAAAGAAAAGCTCACATAGAGCTATGTAGAAGCTTTCTGTGAAAGCATGGAATAAGGGAAAGCATTGAAGCTTTCCATGAAAGCTTGGGAGAAAGCAAGAAAGAGGCACTTACCTTGGAGAGAAAGAGATGATTGATGGAATAGCCTTGAAAGAAGAGGTGTGGTGAGAGGAATAGATGTTGTGCTGGTGTAGCTTCTACATATGTAGCCTAGTCAAAGTAGGTAGAGAGATTGACTCCCATCGGCGGTGATTTATGCGGGAATCCCAGTTTTCAAGTCGCTACTCAGTAGTGAAATTTCACTGCTAACTTCGTTTGCTGGGTTGCAATATTTCACTACGGCGTGTTGAGCAACGATTTTTTGTTGGGGGCTGAGCAGCGAAATAACGCTGTTGTCATCATTGTGTAGCAGCAAAATCCTGGGTGATTTTCTCCATAAGTTTTGGATGGTGTTGTGTGTTTTGTATTAATCCTAAATTAGTTTTAGCCAAGTTTTAGATGCTTGACAGTGATCATCAAGGGCCGAAAGTTGATTCCAAGGCATGATTGAGAGAACAAAATTATTGTGTGTGTGATCTATGTACGGGCCAATATATAACAATTGAGCATGTCTGGACGTATGGTATTCATGAGGCATTGGCACATGACTAAGTGCGGATGATGACATGGATGAGAACCATAAGAGAGTGCTAGAGGTAACTGGCCACACCATTCAGTGACATTGGGTAGAGTGTGGAAGGTGGCAAGGCTTCATAGGGAAAACATGGCTAAGACTCATCTTCCCCAACTAATGAATGAGGTGCCTCCAGCATTGCCACATGAGGAGGAAGAGAATCTCATCATGGATGATAGTGAGTAAGCTCCAATGTCACAAGAGGAGGAAACCCTGCATAGAGCGGCAAGCACCCCTTTGTATGATGGATGTTTGTACTCCACACTGTGAGCAGACTTGGAGCTATTAAAGTTGCCAAAACCTTATGGATGGAGTGATGCAAGTGTCACAAGTCTTCTTTGGTAAGACTGCCTCATTCTATTCTCTTAAATAGAAAATGTTTCATGTTCTATATACTCTCCTTGCTAATATTTTGACATATGATTTCTTATGTTATGCTGTAGGCTTCTTAAGAAGATTCTTTCCCCTAAAAATATATTACCGAACTTACAAGATGGGTGTTGTAAAATGCTCTCTATGCTAGGTATGGATTACACAATGATTGCATGCTATTTAGGGGGGTTAATAAAGATGCAATAAAATGTCTACAATGTGGGGATAGTCGTTATAGGGATGATTGCATGCTATTTAGGAGGGTTAATAAAGATGCAATAAAATGTCTACAATGTGGGGATAGTTGTTATAGGGATGATTTGCAAGGAGATAAGTTCCTCGAAAGGTGTTGAGACACTTTCCTATCATTCCTTGCATCCAACACATGTTTAAATATAAGGGGATTGTAGAACTCATGACATGGCATGCTACTCATTGCTCAACCGATGACATCATGAGGATTATAGTTGATTCACCGGCATGGCAACATGTGGAGTATCAAAGTCTAGATTTTAAAGATGAGCCCGTCAATTACGTCTTGGATTGGGAATGGAAGGTGTTAACCCATTTGGCTTCAAGTCCACATCATGGTCTACTTGGCCTATTGTATTGGTGAATTACAACCTCCCTCCATGGGTGGCAATCAAGAAAGGTCATACAATGCTTGCTCTCTTTGTACCAGGAAGCTCTCCTTGTACCAGGCCAATATAAGGTGGCAAACATGGATGTGTACCTCGAGCCTTTGATTGAGGAGCTTGAGACACTATGGCGAGGTGTCAAAGTACATGATGTTTCAAGACCAATAAATAGGCATGAGGCAGAGGTGAAAGGAGTTTTTCTTTGGACAATGCATGACTATCCCGAGTTCTTGGAGTGCTCAGGTACCTACTTGAACCGGATAAATTAAAGCTTTAACCTTTAAACGTTAAGTTTATATCTCTGCCTCTCAATCATCTCATTTTAAAATAGCTTTGGCAACCTCTAGACATCATGCATGTTCGATTTGTGGACCATCACTTGTTTCGGAAAGACACTCTACACTTAAGATTGAGGTGGTGTATGATAAACATCATTGATTTCTCCCTCCTTTACATCCCAAGTATGTGCCACATGAGGTCCCACCACTTGTGATGAGAGGTGTAGTAGCCTTGGACACATAGAGAGAGAGTGTTAAAGACTATGAGTTAGGGACTTGAGGCATTGCTTACAGGGCTACCAAGTAAGAGGGAATCTTGGTATAGGGTCCAGGTGTGCTAGAGTTATTCACTTGAGGGGAGGTGTTGAAATATGCAAGTGAATGGGTGTGCGTGGGAATAAGCCCTTAGCTAGAGACTGTAAAAGGGAGTCAGTAATTGAGTGGGTAGTAGTGAAAAGGTGAGAAGAATCTACTAATGAGAGAATCAAGGGTAGCATGAGTGAATATAGGGGTATGGAAAGATTCTAGGAAAAGGTGTCCCTAGATGTAGGGGAGGTGGCACAAATCAAGGAGAAATCAGTGGGATTAGATGCTTGGCATCTTGTGGATGTAAAACCTATAAATTGTGGATGTAAAACCTATAAATTATAGGTGGCCCCTACATCTGCCACCCACAATGTAAAAGACATCTAGTAATCCCAATGCCTCTTTGCTTAAGAGGAACTTGAGATTGTCATTTAGCCTGCAAGGTCTAAGACTATATAAATATAATGTGGGGTCATCCCATATATCAAACCCAAGAAGTTCCCATTTTGGTCTAGGTTGGCACCCAAAAAAACCCAATTGTGGAACCTCTTCAAAGAAGAGCGTATCCGATAATTTTTTATTTTCATACACCAACTTTAACATGTCTACTGACATATCTCTGCAAAAAACATAAACAAACTTTACATTAAATAACTATCATGATCTTTTTTTCAGTGAGCAAAAGAGGGAGAGTAAAAGAAAAGGGTTGTAACCTTGTAACAATGATCACAAAAGAAAAAACATACCCATATTTAATATTTAGCTAATTTGTGCTTCAAATACATTTGATAACTTTATCAAATACGTGTCATCTTTCATCTTTGTCACAAAAAAAACCCATATACTCTATTTGGTAAAGATCTATGAAGCCTAAATTTTCTTTTATATACATGAGGGCTATATTCTCCTCTAATTTTTTTTGACATAAACATATAATAAACTTAAAAACATCATTCCATCCACCTAATTCAACCTGCCATGGCCCATCCCATCCCTTGCCAAACCAGCGATGCTCAAACTCTATAGCTAGATTCACCCTTTCCTGAAAGGAAATGGTGCTCCACATGTTCTAAATTAAAATGTGAGTCACCTCTTCCATCTGGTCAGCCATACATGCATACACATGTGGAAAGACGTAAGACATGTATATGGATGTATAACATGAAATTACAAAGCATATATACAAAAAAGAAGGGTTCTCCTCTAACAATGAATGGTGTAACTTGAAAAGGATAGTTTTTTGATTTTCTATATGAGTACACATATACATACATACATGAACTCTTATAGACACACACACACACACACACACACACACTCACATAACCTTTTAACACACTGAAACTTCACTACAAATATATATGGCATAATATATATCACTCATATAGACCATTATCATAAAATCCTGCATATACTATTAATCAAAGCAAGATATAAATAAAAGAGTCTTTAAAGACCTAACCATGAATATAAAGAAGTGCAACCTAGATTCTTTCTCTCTCTCTCTCTCTCTCTCTCTCTCTCTCTCTCACACACACACACACACACACACACACACACACACACTGAAACTTCACTACAAATATATATGGCATAATATATATCACTCATATAGACCATTATCATAAAATCCTGCATATACTATTAATCAAAGCAAGATATAAATAAAAGAGTCTTTAAAGACCTAACCATGAATATGAAGTGCAACCTAGATTCTTTCTCTCTCTCTCTCTCTCTCTCTCTCTCTCTCTCTCACACACACACACACACACACACACACACACACACACACACACACACACACACACACACACACAAAGTTAATGTAAAATCATTCTTTGTAAATAGGGCCCTATGCTATGCTATTCAAATATTACATTGCTATTTGCTTTTTAGATTATTAAAACATTTATATATGTATGTGCATACATCTTAATTGAGTGCATTGAAAACTTTCACATTGCTATTTTGCTCCAAAAAAGAAAATAAGAAGACACCAAGCGCAAGGCCCCCATGTCCAAGGTCATGCACTCGAAGAGGGGAAGGGAGGAGGAGCTCATGAGCCTCATGTTGCATGAGGCTCCAGTCTCACACACGTGATGATGAAGCCCCCCCCCCCCTACACAAAGAGTTGCTGCACGTGACAACCAAATTGACATACAAAGGGAGAGCCACCACTTACTATCGGGAGAGTGAGAGTTGCTACACGTTCGTCGGACCGGCCACCTAGCTGATCAGTAGCTATTTGAATATTTGGAGGGAGGAGTGTGCACATACATTTGAAAAGGTGTTTGAAACCCACAAAAACACATAGACAAAGGTTAGTCAAACTGGCATACGATGCACACACACACACACACACACACACACAGAGCAAGAGTGAGCACACACACACACACAGAGGAGCCTCACTAATGCTTTTTTTAGGGATACAATAGAGAGGCTATGCAAACAAAGAGGCCTCACCACCTAGTCGACCAGCAGAACGCAAGAAGGAGCAGTCGAAGGGGAGAAGCAGAAGATGATATGAAGCCAGACGAAGGCGCTGCGAAAAGGAGGCCTCACCAAACTTGCCACATCCCCTTCATTGCTACGGACGCACCCCCTCACATTTGCATGAAGGTGCGGCTACTGAAAAGTTTTGGGTTTGTATTTCTGTTAGTCATAAGATTAATGCCATAAGATGTGTGCGTATTGTGTTATACTGCATCCACAGATGAGGATGTGTGCATGCACTTGAGTGTTTGGGTGCACTCTCTCTCTCTCTCTCTCTCTCTCTAAGTGTGCACATGCATACCAGTGCATGTGTGCATGCAAGAGAGAGAGAGAGAGAGAGAGAGAGAGAGAGAGAGAGAGAGAGAGAGAGAGAGAGAGAGGGGAGCTTAACTTTGAGACCAATGGACAGGGAAGACTTGTTGATTGATGGTGAAAAAGAGAGAGAGAGTGAGAGAGACTTGTTGATTGATTGGTGAAAAAAAGTCCGCATAAACCTTAGCTTATAAGTTCGAACAACGTCTTTTAATAATGTGATTGAGGTCATTCTATAAAGTTGTTAATTACAAATGCCACCGAAGGCATATCATGATGTGTCATGAACTAATTTCACTCATTCATTTATGTTTATGTACAGCAAATATTCTCACGGAAACAAGTTCTGTTAGTTACCGCAATTACTCACCGCCATCGGCCGGCTGGTACAACGATTCCTCGTTGATTCTGGTAACGCAACAAAACACCAAAAAACAATTACGAGGTATTCTGTTATGTCATCCACGCTGTTGCAGAGGTGGGCGGGTTTGGCCTTTTGTTGTGGCCAATGCATCCATGTCCTGCCATCTTGAATGACTCCAGAGGTCGTGGTGAGGCTCAAATAGCATGTCATTCATTAGTGCTGATTGCTGCCAATTATCGGTTGACATTATGGAGAGCCCATTAACATTAATCAAAGGTTTGTCTTCCATAATCACCTTCTCCTTTGGCTCGTTTGGAAAATCTGAGATGGCATGTCCTCCATGTTCAGTGGAGTGCTGAGGTCCACCATGATTAAGCAGCTGCAATGGCAGCTTTTGCTGAGCTAGGTGCTGGAAGGGAATGCTCTTCTCCTCTTGAACCTTCAATTAGGGTACAGCATTCGGGTTGAAGGAATCTAGAGGGGGCGGCACATTAGAGAAATTCGAGAGCTGATCTTCAATGGATGCTAGGGTGGCTGTTTTGCTGAGGTTCCAGACATGCGTAGGTTCTAGTTTTGATCAATTAAGAAGCTGTTTAAATCATAATTAGAATTGTATGCGCTGGCCTCATGCTCTAATTTGACAGGTAAGGTGGTGTAGCCCATGCTGACATTGAGAATGTTGCCGAAGGTGTTCATCAAGCCGTGCAGGTGTCGTTGATGCCGGCACATGTGCAGCTCCCGCACGTGCCACCACACATGCTAGTGCCACAGGTTTTGTTCATGAGTGCTAGAAAACCATGTCAAAGAAAGATGTAGGGTGGTCATCTGGCGTAGTACTTGTTGAATGCCTTAGCCACATGGAGTCTTGGAAGCGAGAGAGGGCGGGTTGAGCGCCATTGGGCTGCCGTTGTCTCCAAAGTTGGTGGGGTAGCCAAAGCTCAGGAAGGTGCTGTTTAATCTTGTGAGCATGCTAGACGTGCTATCTTCGAGTGAGGTGGGATCTACACCGCCACGAGCCTCTGCGCGGCGACGGCATGATGAACACCTTCGACATATGTATGCACTGGCCTCATGGGCGGCGTAGATCGCACCTCGCTTGAAGATAGCACGTCCAGCATGCTCACCAGATTAAACAGCACCTTCCCGAGAGCTTTGGCTGCCCCGCCAACTTTGGAGACGACGGTAACCCAATGGCACTCAACCTCGCCCTCTCTCGCTTCCAAGACTCCATGCGGCTAAGGCAGCACCCTTTCTTTGACAATTCAACAGGTATTGCGCCACATGACCACCCTGCATCTTTCTTTGACATGGGTTTTCCAGCTCTCATGAACAGAACCTGTGGCACTAGCGCGTGTGGTGGCACATGCGGGAGCCGCACATGTGCCGGCATCAACCACACCTGCGGCGGCGGCAACACCTTGGACAACAATCTCAATGTCATCATGGGCTACACCACCTTACTTATCAAATTAGAGCATGAGGCCAACGCATACAATTCTAATTATGATTTAAATAGCTTCTTAATTGATCAAAACCAGAACCTGCGCATGTTTGGAACCTCAGCAACACAGCCACCCTAGCATCCATTGAAGATCAACTCTCGAATTTCTCTAATGTGCCGCCCCCTCTAGATTCCTTCAACCCGGATGCTGTACTGCAATTGAAGCTTCAAGAGGAGAAGAGTATTCCCTTCCAGCACCTAGCTTAGCAAAAGCTGCCATTGTAGTTGCTTAATCATGGTGGACCTTAGCACTCCACTGAACATGGAGGACATGCCATCTCAGATTTTCCAAATGAGCCAGAGGAGAAGGTGATTATGGAAGACAAACCTTTGATTAATGTTAATGGGCTCTCCATAATGTCAGCCGATAATTGGCAGCAAATTGGCAACAATCAACACTAATGAATGACATGCTATTTGAGCCTCACCACAACCTCTAGAGTCATTCAAGATGGTAGGACATGCATGCATTGGCCACTACAACTGCAACTGGGGGTGTGCAGAGCTGGGCGGGTTTGGCCATTCTCTTTGTAGTGCAAAATATTTTATGGCCTTCAGTTGCTCACATAATGTAGGTTCCGAAGGAATTGAGAACTCTTTAGGTTTATTCACGATGTTAGCTATAGTGCTAGTTTGTTTCTATGTTTGATAACTAATTATGATCATATATATGTATGCTACTGTACTCTACCTATGCCTCTACAATTCCAACTACAATTCCAAGTGTGTTCAATGCATGCACACATAAGATTCTCAATTTCATGAAAACCTAATATAGAATCAGTACTAAACTTCTTGTACAAAGAAGTGCCTATTTGTTCAGCAAAATTGCCCACCTAAAATCAGAGTTTGGAACAAGTCCCTAGTTCATTTTGATTATGTTGAAAACTTGGAAAGATTTAGAGTAACCACCACGAAAAAATGGTCCTTTTAATGTGTTGTTTGATGGTTATTTGTTGATATGATATGATTAAGTTGTGTTTTTATGTGCCTCATTTTCACATTGTGATCCTAGAATAAGAAGTTTTAGAAGCTTATTCACTAAGAAAAATTCACCCATTTTCCACAAGCTTTCCGATGTCAATTCAAGGATTATAATTGTGAAGACATCACATATGGGAGTTTTTAGGGCAATGATCATATGGGAAATTTTCTCTCATTTTTTCCCCTTGTTGGAAATAAGAGGAAAACTTTTTCCAAAGTGGGAAAGTGAAATGAGAAATAGGGAAATTGAATTTCTCGTGTCACAAGTTTTCACTCGATCACTTGCAAGATTTCCACATAGGGGAATACTATTTTTTTATAAGCATCTTATGTTTCCCACAAGTTCAAGAATTTTAAAATTGAGGGGTTGGAAAGCCAAAATACAATGAACTCACTAGCACAAAGCTAACCAAGTGAAGAGTAATCACCTTTCACGTGTCGTTGGGCACTTGGTTGCTTACCCGCTATCTCATAGAAGAGGCAACCACACAAATGCAAGCTAGCCCTTGAGAAGGCCCACCTCCCATTGTCACACCACCAAGGTTCTTTATACTATAGAGCTTGGCACTCTATATTGTTGCAAGACCGTGCTCTATTGCACGAAGACAATAGCTCACACTCACTCTCTCACTAGCAAGACATGGCAGCAAGACTAAGCGAGTAAGAGGGGAGAACTCCCACACACACTCACTCTCACACAAGCACTACCAGGAGGGCAAGAGGATAGGGTAGAGAGCTAGATCACAAGGAGGAAGAGCACACTCTCAATCAACACTCAAGAGAATGTCCCTTTCTCATTAGTTAAGGTCTGTTATATACACTCAAGAGAATGTCCCTTTCTCATTAGTTAAGGTCTGTTATATACATATCACTAAGTCTTGGCCACGGGCATTTACACTCAATGAAGTTGGACACCCAACACTTAAAAAATGAATTAATGAGAAGTAACTAGAGATATTTCATGAAGTGCATAGGACACTAGACTTTATACAAGCCATGCCATTTCCATTAAGTACAACATGAAGTGCATATATAAGATTAGAGCGTATTACACACGTCCAAAGTTTTGCTTTGGGTGGACATTGTATGTTTTGGGTGACCAATCAATAGTCCTTGATGTTCATGGCTACTCCTTGTTGATTGAAAATGTCCAAGCCCTTGTCTTAGCTCTTCCATAACTTGGATGTGTCTTCTTAGCTCATTGATGAGATGAGACTCTTCCATTATTCATTGTGTGTACAAAGTCTTCCTGAGCAGCATGTTTGCAAGTTGAAGAAAGCCTTGTATGGCTTAAAACAAGCACCAAGAGTATGGTCTGACAAGATTTCTGAATATCTTGTCACTATTGGCTTTCATGTAGCTAATGCAGATTTCTCGCTGTATGTGAGACATGCTGATAGAGGGGTTGTGCTTGTTGTCATCTATGTAGATGACTTGATCATTACGGGGGACCATGATGCAGAGATCTTTGATGTAAAGATCTTTCTTAGACAGAAGTTTGAGATGAAGGATCTGGGAGAGCTCAGATATTTCTTGGGCATTGAGGTGATTAGGTCACCACATGGTATTGGATTACTGCAGAGACAGTATGGCTTGGACATGTTGTCCAAGTATGGTATGACAGGCTGTAAGCCTATCTCAGTGCCATTGGATCAGAATGGCAAGTTGAGTGTAGATTGAGGAGAGATTTTGGAGGATCCTACTATGTATAGGCGCATAGTAGGAAGCTTGATCTACATGACGATCACCAGGCTAGATTTGAGCTATGCTGTTGGGTTGGTGAGTCAGTTTATGCAGGTTCCTCGAAAGCTACATTTGGATGCATTGAGATGTATACTGAGGTATGTGAGGTCTACTTTGCATTGTGGACTATTTTATGAAACTGGGACAGAGATATGTGTACATGGGTACACATATGTTAATTGGGCTGGTAGTATCTCAGATAGAAGATTATAAAGGTCCACTACCATTTTGTCAGAGAGAAGGTCTTGGCAGGAGATGTTGACCTTGTTTATGTCAGTACACACAGGATCAGGTAGCTGACATCTTCACCAAAGCATTGGGTACAAAGAAGCTCCGCAAATTCAGGACTTCACTTGGTGTACATGAGATGGAGTTGAGCTCGAGGAGGAGTGTTGAGATATCGAGCTCATCTAGTGAGGCGACGGACACTAATGACCCGCCTAGGGGATAGGCCCCACACTTACACCATTAGCATGGTTGGTGAGATCATGGGCGATATGCAGCCAGTAGGATGACAGGCTATGTGACAGCCATTCTAGAGACTGGCATAGTTATAGCGCCAGTTCATTTAGTTGGATTCACACTATAGAGAACCCTAGTATGTATTTGGTTGAGTACCTTTTCATATGTGTGTACTCTTATCTTTGTATATGGTGTGTTGAGTGTTGAGTGAAGAAGAAGAAGATTTTTAGCCTCTCACCTTGTGTGCTCTCTTTTAGGGTTTTGTGAGTGTGTGTGTGCTTGCAAGAGCTCAAGCTCTCTTCTCCCCTGCATCTTTTCAAATCCCACCTCCTGGTTTTGTCCTTTGTTAATCAGAAGGGTTAGGATATGGCCCATTTTAAAATACTTTTAGACTGTTATTTTGGAGTAGTAACCATGGTCAAACTTCTCTAAGAAAAGTGAGGTTGAGATGGAGGGTAGATTTACAACAACAAAGCTTTTGATACCATTGCCTCCTTAGGTAAAAATTGATGGAGAACCTTTCTCTTTCCCTTATCTAGATAAATTGGCTTGGTTTTTTCTCTCCGTTGTTGTTGTTGTAGCTTTGTTGACATAGGTGATAAAAATGGTTGAAAATGAATATGTCTATCATACTGTGACACAAAGTTGTGGGTCTCAAACCCAAAGGTTGAAGAAGGGGAGGCAGTCTTGGTGCCAAAGAAAGCAACAAGAACAAACTCTCACCCTGTATCTCCCTAGATCAAAATAAATACATAGACATCGAAGGTGAGATTGTAGTCTAGAAGAGGAAATAGGAAAGGCTCGGGGGAAGCATTAATTTGAGCCAAGCGATCAACTCCAAAAGTGAGGGAAAGTTTTTGTTGGAAGAAAATCTTTTGGCTCAACAGGATGTGAATTGAATTGAAACGGTTATATTGATACGACTTATTTGGACGGATCGGATGGTTGTGGGCCGCATCATTTTCAAAAAAAAAGAAAAGAAAAAGAAACCAATAAAACTTCCCAAAGTGAAAAATCTGCTCTAATTAGAAAGCTATAACTTTTTATATGCTACTCAAAACAAAGTCTCAAAAACATCAATGGATAGATCCTGAAAAAACAAAGATTTTGATATAGGTTTCATGAAAATCGGAGATGCGAGCACAAAGTTATGTAGTGAGAAGTGTCAAAATTGTCCTAAATACACAGTCTGCTCTGATCAGACAGTCATAACTTTTTTTGTGCTTCTCAAAACAAAGCATTGAAAACATCAATGGATAGATCTTTAAAAAAAGAAATATTTTGATATAAGTTTCATCCAAAATAGAGAAGCGAGCACAAAGTTATGATTGTTTTAGTAAGAAGTGTAAAAACTGTCTCAAATACACAGTCTGCTCTAATCAGACAACCATAACTTTTTATGTGCTTCTCAGAAGAATAGAGAACTGAAAAATCAATGGATAGAGTTTGAAAAAACATAGATTTTGATATAAGTTTCATAAAACACAGAAAAGGGAGCACAAAGTTATGATTATTTTAGTGGATAGTACAAAAACTGTCTATACCGGACTGCAGCTATGAAGAGAGGCAACAATTTCCCTCATTAGAGAAGTAACTTCCAAGATGCATGGTTGAGTTCGCCCAAGGGATTAGAGGATCCTCTTATAACATATCTATAATCAAGCTACTCATGTGGACACACTAAGCTTTGAAGCGAAGAGGGAAAATATAGAGAAAGGAAGCAAAAGCTTGATTCATGAAGCAAAAAAAAAAAAACTTCCAATTGGAGAGGACTACAAGAGCAGAAGAGCCCAATGCTTAAGGGAGATGGAAAAATGTAGGAGGAGTTGGATACAAGGCTATGGCATAGCTACAAGGAGAAAAAATGAGGTGCTTGAGAGGGAGGAGAGTGGCCTCTTTTATAGAGAAACTCTCACCCTGTTACATTTCTGGCCAGTAAATTCCTTCATCCCTAGTGACATAAGGACATGGGTCACCATCAATTGTCCTTTTGGGCACATTTTGACAACTGTTTCATCTAATGATGCTCATGAATCTTTTAAAATTGAAAAAGTAAAGAGTCCTCTCACATGGAGCCCATAGGGATCCTCTCTTTTCCGCATGTCAACATCCTCCATATTCCACTTAGGATTTCTAGAAGGATTCCTCTTGATCCCACACTTCTCCACACTCCTGCACATGCCCTTCATGTGCTTGGAATGTGGTCTCCATATTATTTAATTATCTTATTGAGTCCATGTAGACATTTGGCCCACCCTAAATACATGACTCATTTCTATCTTCCCAATACAATCCAATAATATTTCCCTCTCAAACCACTTTATCCCCATACAAAGATAATTATAACTCATACATATGGTATTTAAAATGATTCACTCCACTCATACTCACATCCACAATCATTCTAATAATGATTTAGTATCAAGCCCATATTTGTTATTACATGAGATAAAGTAGTCGTCTCATTAAATGATTGACAAGCCCATATTTGTTATTACATGAGATAAAGTAGTCGTCTCATTAAATGATTGACAAGCCGCAATGAGATTAGCAACCAAAAGCCGTCTCCCACCGTCGCCAGCTTCTCCATCACGCTTCTCGGTTCCCATGTCTCCATGGCTAGCTTCTCCATCATATTGTGGGCCTTGCAAGATTCTCCCACAAGTTTCCACCTTATTGTTGTTATTCTAGAAAACAAATATCAATTTTTGTTGTCACATCTTTCCCCCCAGCAGATCCTCCAATGAAGATGTTGTGATCGATGATCAAGAAATAAGAGATGATCATGATAATGAGGATGAGCGTGAGCTTTTAGGTACGGCTCCGCGGCAACATGGTCTCATATGAGAATTCCAAGCAACTATCTTTCATGGGTGAGTGACACACTCGGACTATGCATTTGTATGCTAGTACATGGCAAATTAGTTTCTTGGTTGAGTTGTTTATACTTCCAAGTATGTTTGGGAAAAGCCCCATGACATTGGGCATTCCCTAGATTCTTTCTAGGGTTTGAGGGCTTCCAAGGGATGCTTGGAAGCATCCCCTTAGGATTGTTAAGCATTTTGGAGTGTATCTCCTTCTTTCAGGACCGATGAGAATTGAATTAATGCCGACTCAATGAGGTTTCTCGAACAAGTAGATGTAGAATAATTAGCTTAGAGAGCCCTAGATTGTTTATAGAAGTGTTTAGGTAGAAGTTCCCAAAGGAGATCCAAAGACTCAAGGATATGCATTGAAGGAAAGGGAAATCAAAGTAGAGGACTGTAAAAAGAGCTGTGACTCTTGAAGAGACTGAGCTTTAGTAGCATGAAAATACATGCATGCAAATTTTGGGTTTGTAGGACAAAAGTATGGTAAGAAAAATTGAGACCTTAAAGATGGTAGTGGCTTAATAAAATCAAGGAAGAATTGGCCATTACCAAATCCACATTAGCCCTATAGAAGGTAGTAGATGCCATCATGCTAAAGGAGCACCTAGAACATATAGGCAAGTATAGATAACAAAGATAAAATCAAGTTGTTTCTAGATAGAGAGGAGGCTTCAAGTTTATAAAGACAAGACCCTTGTATAATGTATAAGCAGATGCAACTAGAAATGGAGGAATGGGAGGAGCATGTGGTTAAAGAGCTCCAAGCAATGTGCGAGGTATACTTGGATAAGCTCAAAGATATAATGGAATCACCCACCCCCCACATGCAAATAGTTTGCTACACATATATAATGTAAGCACTAGCCCTCAAAGATATAATGGAATCACCCACCCCCACATGCAAATAGTTTGCTACACATAATGTAAGCAGCACCAACCCTTAAAGATATAATGTAAGCACAAGCCCTCAAAGATATAATGGAAGCACCAACCCCCACATGCAAAGAGTTTGCTACACATAGCAAGCATGTCAAGAGTACAGACGGATGAAAAGGATAATAGGGTACACTATAGGCACTCAAGAAACAAGGGAAAAGTCAAGAGAAAAATGCCAAGCTTCAAACCTTCTAGGCACCAGTAGGCAATGCTAATGTGGAAGTATTAAAGGAGAAAAATGAAAAATAACAAAAGGAGGTAGAAGTCTAGAAAAACATGTAAGAGGGTATAATGTGTCGTGTATACATGAGAACACTCACAAGAAGTAGGATCTTTCAAATCATAGAACTTTAAAACTAAAATTGCGAATGAATACTTTATTACTAAAGTAATATAATAGGTGCCAAAGTCCCACACCCATGTGCTCGTGTGAGTTTAGGGAGCTTCGATCGAGGTTTGTATGCTAGTAGAAGCTAGGGAGTAAACTCATAGTGAGAAATGATGAACTGTGTGGAGAAGGGACTCGACATTTATCTTTAAAGGCCTGTATATGTAGACTCATCCTAGTAATTTTTACACCTCCCATGCCCACCATCCAAGATCATCTTGAGCCCCATTTGGGCCCCACAGTGTAAAGACAAGGTGTCCAAGAATAAAGTCTACACATTAGGGCTAAAAACATTAAAAGGGCCACATTTTAATCACTTGTACCAGATTTGGATTAAGCTCTGGACACTAATAGAAATGCGACATTCAATCATAAATATGACATTGGGTGTCATATCTACTTTTTACTAACTTCACTAGTTTTTGCTATTTTAGTGGGTTATCACCACTTTAATGTGATACGGCGTGGCTATTTCAATGCTAATTTAGTCGGTTCCAACTTCAAGGTCCTATCCTCACGTGCCAAATGTTAGTACTTCAAAAAGTAAAAATTTGAATCTGGGTTCTCCTCCCCAAAATGAGTAAATGCATTTGAAATTCCCTAATCTACTATGATTGCACCTCTTTCTAGTCATATTTTTGCATCATCCTCTCCTCTATTCATCATCTAACAATGTCAAGACACGAGTCTAACCTGAGGCGCACTCCTAATGCCATTTCATCATGCATTCTTCATAATGTTAAAGATGATCAAGGTGTGTGGAAATGTATAAACTTCAAATTAAACGATTGGGTGACTAGGCAACCATCATGTAAAGGTCTTCAGATGATAAAAAGGCAAACAAGAGGCTTAGTACAACCGTTGGAAGGGACTTATCCTAGAATTTAATGATAGCAAAATATGGGTGGAAGGCAAAGATGCATCCTTCTACTCTAGCATCTGCATTGCAAGCTCATTGTAAGAAATTTTTTGTAATTTTATTTATGTTCTTTATGATTCTATGGTTTATTCACATGTGTTGTATATGTGATAGATGTTTATCCCATCAACAAGCATTGAGTGGCAACCTATGGAGTCATTCACTGCCAAGACTTTCGAAGCCATGCATGCTGATCTTGGGAAAGTATTATTTTTTGATTAACCATCTGATGTTCTCATTAATAAATAGATATTTTTATACAACACTAAGTATATTGTCCCTACAAGACCAGAAGAGTATGGAAGACTAGAGATTTTGGGTGGTATACCAAGCCTAAATTCATTAGATTGGGAATTTCTAGTCAAAGGTACTCTATTAGCATTTAAATCCAAGATTGTCTTGGATATTCAGAAGTCTATGAAAGCAGGAAGGATTTCTAAGAGAATTAGGCTATCATGGTCTATACCTCTCCATGTATTTGTGGCATACCAAGCCTAAATTCATTAGATTGGGAATTTCTAGTCAAAGGTACTCTATTAGCATTTAAATCCAAGATTGTCTTGGATATTCAGAAGTCTATGAAAGCAGGAAGGATTTCTAAGAGAATTAGGCTATCATGGTCTATACCTCTCCATGTATTTGTGGCATGTTTTCGAGAAGCAAACATGAAGAGGACAAAAGTAATGTGGCTATCTACACATATATCTGAGTTTGACTTGGATAATATAGTTGGAACATAATGGAAAGTTGATGAAGTCATCCATAGGGGTGATCTTATAAAATGTAATGCTTGCATTTGAATCTGTGGTGATGGCATACAACATCTCTCGACAAAACTTGTGTGTCTTAGCTTAGAGTACATGCGATGGAAAAAGAGTAGAGAGACTTGGATGCCATTGGATTCAAAGGAAAAATTGATGCAGTATGACCTAACTGTTAACTTGAGTGATGATGACAATAGACTTGTCCCTACTATAAATACAAAATGGGCATGAGGGATGTGCATATATCCTTGGAATTTCTATTAGATGCCATACCATCAGACTACAAATTTAAGGTAGATGGTATTATGGCGGCGGGAAGAAGGTCTAAAAATACTTTTAGTTGCATGAAATGTTTGCCCCTCTAATCCTAAAGTTTTCTTCATACAATATAATTTTGCACCCATCTATCTTGTCTTGTCAATTCATTTTGTAAAATAGTTATTTAACATTATTAAGACAAGATAACCAATATAAAATGAGAAACTAAACTCAATATTAATTTCATATATATATTTATTACAATGGTATCTATACAAATTGGTTGGTTACACTGTATGAGAACAAAAAAACTATTTACTTTGGAGGTGTTAACCCATTCCTAGGGTGAACAAGCTACTATTATCTTATATCAAAGAGTCAAGGTAGATACACCAAAAGGTCATACATGCAAAATATGAAGCAATGGTGTCTAGATCTAAAACTTGGAGGATCTCTCGTAATGGTGTGCCACAGTATTTATGGTGATTCTCGCCTTAAGAGCATGTGGTATGAAGTCCCAAAAGAATGTACTACATGGATATATTATGAGAGTAGTCATTGTAATAGCATTAGATCTCTTATGAGCCTAAAGTGCTCGGCTAGCCATAGTTTAATTGAGTCTGAATAGTTATGGCCATGTGTATAAGTGAATATCTCTCAAAATACAAGGAGACTCTCCCATTGTGCAATAGAGTCTTGCTCTTGCTAATCTCTCTCTCTAATGCATGCTAGTGAGTGTGTGAGTGATGTGAGAGGTGAGAGGAGGGATGATTACACATAGTACAACGTGGGTGTGTGACAACACTCTCATGGGAGACTCGGTGGAATTGCTTCTCAAGGTGTTATAGAGCTTGGAGACCTCAAGGGTTATGAGCTCGGCCATTGGAAAGATCCTCATGACAGTTGCGTTTCACCAGGTAGTCTCTTGTTTTGGATGTGTTTCAAGAGGGGTTAGGGTGAGCCATAACATTTTTGGCACCGCTACTGCTGTTGGCGAGGAATCATCCCTTGGCCTTTTTCATTGTTTTTCTTTAATCTATGTATTACTCATTGCCCATTGTCTTGATTAATGGTTTTCCATGAAAAAGATGGAGATTTATGTGTGATTTTGTGAGAAATAGCTCTCTTTTTTGGTTTTGTAAAGAATGTTTTTTGCTTAATTTTTAGCTTAAATTGTTGTTTTTGTTGTTGATAATGTGGTTTTTAATATTCCTAGGGCTTTTGCATAAAGTTTATTAGGCTTAGTTTGCATCCATTGCATGAAACAATGCAATAGAATGTAATTTTTAGTGGTTATTAGCTCTCTTTAGAGTTAGACATAGAATTAGAATCATTAAAGATTTTTAGCTTAAATTGTGTATTTTTGTTGGAATTGTGTGTATTAGAGTGTTAGCAAGAATTAGGAGTAGCCTAATCATTGAAAACATTTCTCAAAACCATAAAAAACTCTTGAAAATGACTAATCTCCCTTAATCGACTGGTTTTTATCATTAAGGGTGATTAATCTAATTTAAGAGGTAAAAAATTAGAAAATGTGTTTTTTGGGATCCAAAGACCTAATTACATCAATTTCTTTATGAATTAGAGGGAATTTGCTCTCCTTTGCTTAATTTTACCTTAAAAGAAGAGAGCAAAATTAAGTATTTAACTAATCTCTAATTATATATCAATTTACACATTAGTTGATGCACATAGCTTAGGAATTCCTTGCTCTATCCAATGATGTGCTTAATTATATGAATTAATTAGGGTTAATTAGAGTACTTAATTAGTCTAAAAGAGAGAAATATTAGTGGGAGTATTAATCTTTGATTAACTCCTAGTCCCTTTTTCACAATGCTCATTAAAGCTAATGAGCATTGAATGAATAGATTCCCATTGTTGAAAGAACGGTAGAGGGGGAGGAGACACACACACAGGAGCAAACCCTAATGTATATTGCAAACCCTAACCATAGAGGGAAGCCATCTCCACTCTCACACAAAGCATAATGCACTAATCCATAATCCACACAACACACTATGAGTTGTGTCCACACTCATCTAACCCTAGCTAATGTCCACACACTATGACCAGCTGGACACGCGGTCATTTATGTCTCACACATGTTCCTACCTAGCATGCCAGCACATAGCATAGCTGGCTCACTGACATGGAGCTTGAATCTCAATAGCTCCTCTCAAGCTCATGATGTACTGCCGATGAAGATGTAGATGAGCTTGGGATATCAAGACTCTCAACACTCCCCCTCAAGCTCATCCCATGTACTCCCAACATAGTACGGAAGTACTCAAACTTTTCCCTGCTAAGTGGCTTTGTGAAGATATCAGCCACCTGATCATTAGTCTTCACATATTGAAGATCAACTGTACCATCCAGCACCTTTTCTCTGACAGTGATAATGGACCTCTATGTGTTTGGTCCTCGCATGAAACACTGGATTCTTTGCCAACTGTATACTGCTCATGTTGTCACAATGAATGACAACTTTGCCATCAATAGGCTCACATAAATCTGCCAAGAGACTCTTTAACCATATAGTCTCACAAGTAGCAATGGCTGCACCACCCCTGTACTCAGCCTCTGTACCGGATAAAGCAACTGTAGGTTGCTTCTTGCTACTCCAACTCACCACAGCACTTCCAAGTGTAAAAGCATATCCACTAGTAGACCTCCTGTCATATGCACTACCTGCCCAATCAGCATCTGTGTAGCCATGTATGTCTAAGCTTTTACCACTCTCATAAAGTAGACCATAATGTGCAGTGGTCTTCACATATCTCATGATGTGTCTCACTGCATCCAAATGTGGTTTTCTGGGGCTCTGCATAAACTGGCTGACTAGCCCCACAGCATAACTCGAATCGGGGCGTGTGATAGTCATGTATATGAGACTACCAACCATCTTCCTGTACATAGAAGGATCATCCAATTCCTCGCCATAATCAGCCTGCAACTTCACATTTTGCTCCAAAGGTGTACTCATAGGCTTACACCCTGTCATGCCATACTTTGCCAACATATCCAATGCATATTGGCGCTGTACTAACCATGTACCTGCATGATCTTTTACCACTTCAATTCCAAGGAAGTATCTCAACTCACCAAGATCTTTCATGTCAAATTTCCCACTCAAAGCTTTCTTGACATGCATCACATCTGCACCATGATCACCTGTGATAATCAAGTCATCCACATAGATGACTAGTAAAACAATCCCATGCTTTGTCTTCTTCACATAGAGTGAAGAATCTTGATAGCCTCTGATTTCGGCACCGAAAAGGCTAGAAGATGCAAGTTTTCGACAACAATTCATCATTTTTACCCATGTCCTTATGGCATCTAGGCCTATGTGTACCTTGTTGCTTTATATTTTGCATGGCATATTTATTGTAAATGCTTGGCTATTAGCGGGTCCGCAATTGTGAAGCCAAGGCATGAAAACTCTCTCTTGTTTTGAAAAGTCAAACCATATACCATGTGCACACAGATAAAGCCTTAAGCCTAAGGTTCAAAAAAATGTATCACTTTTCAAGTTTTGAATAAAGAAAAGGGAAAAAGAGAAGGTCGTGTGATCTTGGGGGTTGTGGGAAGTTGCAACCAACTACCTATATCTCTCCTTGCACGGCTCTTTTCTATCTCTCTTGGTTTGAGCACAACTCTTGCCTCTCTCTTGTCTCTTCCTTATTCTTGAATATTTCCTAGCTATGGAGGAAGAAGAAGAAGATGGTGAGGATGATTGTTTTGTCTATCTTCTGTGTGCTCTACATTAGGTAGCTTTTCATTGTGTGGGTATATGGCTATGGTGTTTTCTTAGAGAGAGAGAGAGTGTGTGTGCCATTTTTGAGTGCATCTTGAGTGATTCTTGCAGCTTTCATGGCTATGGGCTGAGCCCAATGCATATATTTTGCATACTTGAGCCCGGATTTGTTGCAGATTTTGAGTGCTTGGAAGGCCTAATTCATTTGGTGCGTTCGCCGGGAGAAGATGGCCATGAAAACTGCTGATGTTCGTGTGGTTTGCAGAAGGTGAGAGCAAAGAGATGATGAGGAAATGCCGCCCTGAGGAGAGAGAGGAGCAGGTCGAAAGTGGAGGAGAAGGTGAAGAGACAGTAGGCAATGGAGATGCACTTTTGCTGCAGATGGAAAGAGGAGGATGAAAGCATCAGAGAGAGGAGCAGGTCGAAAGTGGAGGAGAAGGTGAAGAGACAGTAGGCAATGGAGATGCACTTTTGCTGCAGATGGAAAGAGGAGGATGAAAGCATCAGAGCCGGCCGTGCTGAGAGCGGATCTTGTTGGTGCTGTTGATGTGTATGAAGTGCCGATTGGGATGTGAAGCAAGAAGGAGAAGGGAGGAAGACCCGCCATTCTTCTGTCGATGGGGAAGCAAACCCGGACGCTATAATTGTTGAACACTGTGAAGATTTGTGGAGTTCAAGAGAGGAGAGATGGTGAAGGGGCCTTGCGGCCTTGCACGCAAAAGCAGTGAGCAGGAGATGAAGAAGGCAGAGGCGAGGGCTGCCGCGAAGAAGGACACGTTGGAGAGGAGTCGCCTGCATATGATGAGGAAGAAGACGTGAAGCAGGGGGTTTTGACAGCTTGACAACTGTGTATTGCTATTTCAAAAACTTCTTTATCCTTTTATGTTTTAAAATAATCGAAAGCACAGGAGGTTGTTCACACCACACTGGTAGTGCCATGCTGAAAAAAACCTTACGCCGGAGAACTTTGACGCAGCAAGGGTATTGTTTCGGGTGGCTGGGCTTTGTTGAAGATGTTGTGTGAGGGAGCGCTTATATGTTTGTATCTATTGTTGGGGATGGTGTTCGATGTTGGGAGTTGATGTTTTTTTTCTTGATGAAGTTTGTGGGTTTGCTATGAACAAGAGATTGATGTGGGATCTCCTTATTATATGTGTTTGGATGAAGTGGGTGTAGAAGTCGGATGTTTAGTAGGAGTTTAGAGTTTGGGGATGTTTGGGAGAATTTTGATGGAGTGGTGATGTTGTTGGGTTGAAGAAAATTTGAGGAGAGTGGAGGAGAAGTGTGTTGGAGTTACGAGAAGTGAGAAGTTAAGAAGGGAGTTTATTAAGTATGTTGAACAAGGGAGGTCTTCATCGGCATTTTGTTCGCGGGAGCTCACAAGCTAAGTGGGGGAGGAATGATAGCCTGCGATTTCGGCACCGAAAAGGCTAGAAGATGCAAGTTTTCGACAACAATTCATCATTTTTACCCATGTCCTTATGGCATCTAGGCCTATGTGTACCTTGTTGCTTTATATTTTGCATGGCATATTTATTGTAAATGCTTGGCTATTAGCGGGTCCGCAATTGTGAAGCCAAGGCATGAAAACTCTCTCTTGTTTTGAAAAGTCAAACCATATACCATGTGCACACAGATAAAGCCTTAAGCCTAAGGTTCAAAAAAATGTATCACTTTTCAAGTTTTGAATAAAGAAAGGGAAAAAGAGAAGGTCGTGTGATCTTGGGGGTTGTGGGAAGTTGCAACCAACTACCTATATCTCTCCTTGCACGGCTCTTTTCTATCTCTCTTGGTTTGAGTACAACTCTTGCCTCTCTCTTGTCTCTTCCTTATTCTTGAATATTTCCTAGCTATGGAGGAAGAAGAAGAAGATGGTGAGGATGATTGTTTTGTCTATCTTCTGTGTGCTCTACATTAGGTAGCTTTTCATTGTGTGGGTATATGGCTATGGTGTTTTCTTAGAGAGAGAGAGAGTGTGTGTGCCATTTTTGAGTGCATCTTGAGTGATTCTTGCAGCTTTCATGGCAATGGGCTGAGCCCAATGCATATATTTTGCATGCTTGAGCCCGGATTTGTTGCAGATTTTGAGTGCTTGGAAGGCCTAATTCAAATCTGCTGTAGAAATCTGAAAACCAAGTGAGATAAGATATCTCCTCATCTTATCACTCCAAGCACGAGGTGCTTGCTTTAGACCATACAATGCCTTTTTCAATTTGCATACATGAGTGGGATATCTTGGGTGTACATACCCTTCTGGCTGTGCCATGTACACTTCCTCTTGTAGATCTCCATTTAGAAATGCATTTTTGACATCCATCTGATGCATTTCCCATTAGCTGCAGCCATAGCACAATGACTGCTCTCACTGTGCCCATCGCAAACCTTGGGTTTGTGCATAACCCTTTGCTACCAATCTTGCTTTATGTCTCTCAATAGAACCATTAGATTTGCACTTCACTTTGTGAACCCATTTACATCCAATAACATTCTTGTCCTTTGGTAATGCAACCAAGTCCCATGTATCATTATGGACCAATGCGTCCATCTCTACATCCATTGCTTTCTCCCATACATGCTCTCCAATAGCCTCTGTATAGCATGTAGGTTCCACATGCTTCACCATAGATGTCATATATGCATAGCGGCATAGCAAAATCTCGATATGTCAATCTGTCAACTGGATATCTGACTCTTTGGGATCTCCGCAATGCCTGTGGGTCACTCTGTACACCTGTAACTCTAGCATGTGGTGGCACATATCTATCCTGCCTAGCACCAGGTGTGCGTAAAACAGGTATGCCAAGCTCCTCATCCAAACTCTCTGAACTAGATGACTCATAACCTGTGATTCCAATTCCTTTGACCTTCTTCTTTCCTTTGTCCATATAGCACTACTCCCAGTGCTCACACTCTCATGCCTCAAATGTCCTGACCATGGACGTACACTGCTACTCTCAGCTTCAGCCTGCTGGCCCAGACATAGTAGTAGAACTAGAACTTGCTTGTGGCAAGTTCACAGGCACATCAGCCTCAAGTGACTCAATGACTCCCTCATCTTTTGCTTTGTACCAATTAGCAAGCTCATCAAACACCAAATCTCGTGAGATGACCACTTGTCTAGTTTGTGGATTATAACATTTGTATGCCTTTCGATCCTGTGCATATCCAACAAATACACATTTCTCTGTCTCAGGATCCAACTTCCTTCTTCTTTCATCAGGCACATATACATAAGCTATGCATCAAAAAACTTTGAGATGTCCAATGTCTGGCCTGTAACCTGTAAGCCGCATCTCTGGCGTGCTTCCATGAATGGCTGCTGTAGGTGTTCCATGTCATCTTGCTGAAATCATCTATGAATGTCACATAGTATAAACTACCTTTGATAGATGGGTTTTGTGCAGGACCCCATACATCACTATGTACGATCTCAAGTGGCCTGCTACTCATATTTCCTTCTCTAGGAAACCTCAACCTTGCCTGCTTCCAAACTGACAGGCTTCACAAACATGCATATATCCATCATATTTGAATCTAGGCAATCCACTGACAATGCCTCTTGTTTGCATGTTCTTTAATCTCTGTATATTGACATGTCCAATCCTCTTATGCCACATATCAATGTCTTGTACCACATTTTTACTTTTGGAGAACATGGCTAATTTTAGCTCAGGAATTCCAGCATCCAGCTTAAACAATCTGCCTTCTTTCTTGCCTTTAGCAATGACTCTACATCCATGTTTAAAATCTTCAATGAAGCATCCATGCTCGTTGAAACGAACCTGTAATCCCTGTTCCACCATTTGACCAACTGAGGCCAAGCTCTTTGTGATAGAAGGCACGTATAACACATCTGACATAGACTTTGTTTGACCATTGTGTATGACCAATGGTACACTTCCAACATGTGTAATGACATGCTGGGTATCATCACCTGTTTCCACATAGCCTTTCACTTCCATAGGCTTCATATGCTCAAACCATTCACCATGACATGTCATATGGTTTGATGCTCCCGAGTCCATATACCATGTGTCATCATTCTCAGCATTTGTCGTCATAGAACCCACAACATGCTTCATGGCAAACAAATGATTTGCAGTGCCATCATTACTGCTTGATGCATAGTTTCCACCATGTTGTGCATAATTTCTACCATAATGACCACCACATTGTGCTCTGCCCCCTCTCAAATCATTTTGTTTGCGGAAACAATCTCTCGCCATATGTCCAAATTTGCCACAATAATGGCATTCCACATCTTGCATAGAATTTTGTTGGCCTTGCCAACAACGACCCCTACCACGGGGGTTATCTCTACCTCGCTGAGGTGCATATCCACGACCACCTCGAGCACCATATGAAGGCTGAAAATTCTGTTGTGGAGGCCTGTCTTGCCATCCACGACCATTACCACCACGTCCACGTGATGCGAATCTCCCCCTGCCTCTAAAGCCTCTCTGCGACGACGAGTAGCCTGATTTCTGCCATCATCATGGCTAGTAGATGCATCCAGAAATGAATCACTGAGTTTGATTTCCTCAACCAACAAGAGTGAAACCAACTCATCAAAGTCGGGTAGACCTGTACTCCTAACTGAGATAGATGTATCAAAAGATTTGTATTCCTTGCCAAGACCACGCAAGGTAATATCCACCAAATCATCATCAGGCATGGGGGCATTTATTGTGGCCAATGCATCTGCAAACTTCTTGATTTCTTGCACATAATCATGTATGCTCCTTTTATTCCTTTTCACATTGTGTATCTGCTATCGCAACTGAGACTTACGAGCACTCGTATCTGTATCAAACATCTTGACCAAAGTATCCCATGCATCTTTGGGATTCTCAGCATCCTGTATGTGTATGAGCATAGCATCAGAAATACATATAGACACATAATGCAGCACTTTGAATGCTTTCTCTGACCATTGCTTATGAGCAATAACCTGCTGCTGCTGCTGTGTAGGTTATCGAGGTAGCTCAGGATCTGGCTCAGCACCTGTAATGAGATTCCAAAATCCTTTTCCTTTCAAGAAACTCTTTATCCTGTACTTCCATGCCTAGAAGTTCTTCCTATCCAGCTTTTCACCAACAATCTGAACTGGATTATCCGACATGTTTGCTCAATGCATACACCTTCCGCACACTTCAAATCTGTAAATGAGCCTTCCTCAGCTCAACCACACTCCAATGAATGTTCCAGATACTCCAAGGTAGCCAACAAACTCCAAATTTGATGTAGAAAATCAACCTGTATGCATCCAAGATGAACTGTCTCACGCAGTCCGAGATACCCTGACTTGACACGCCTTCCAAGGCTCCAAATCACAATGTAGTGGTGCAATCAAGTATGGGAAACTTGCATTGACACCTAAACAACCTCAATGTAGAGTATCAACACCATTTGACATGTGTACATATCAATTTTTGAAAACCCCTCTCTGTTTTGGGAAAAACCAAAAAAACCAGAAAAACGAGTAGTAATTTGGCTCTAATTTCTTCAATATTTGTCCAAATTGAGCAACCAGGCATTCATTAGCTTAGCAATAGTGTCCATCAACTCCATGTAAGAGAAATTTGTCCAATTGTATAAGACCAAGGATAAATTGCTCAATTAAAAAGACCCTATTTCTTTGTAACCAGTGGACAGCCTGTTTTAATCAGCTCATTCCCAGCTCAATAAGGCATAATTCATCAATCCAATCACATAGCCCTCTTCTCCAAAGTGTATAGCCACCAATTGCTAAAGCAATTGTGAAAGGAACCAAGCACCCAAGTAGAAATCGATCTCCTCGTAGGCAAAAAATAAAAAAACTGCTCTGTTTCCTCTGTTCTGGCTGCGCCGCCTGCTTTGCTGTAGGGGCCTTTGGGAAGGTTTGAGATGCTAAATGATGAGTCCTACAAGTGCCCAAGACACCTAGGTATGTGTGCAATCCATTAATGCTTGGATTTTTACCAAAAACATGCTCTAATTTCATCAATTTTTGGCTGCCTTTTCTCTGTTTTGTGAGAGCTCAAAAACCAGAGATTTTCATACATCCAAATGCTTCCAAAATGCTCCAAAATCACAGTAGGGCTTGCATAGAAGTTGCCAATACATACCTCATTGTCAGGTACATGTTTGCTTTGCCAGATTTACATGTATTTCCACCATACATCAATGCTTTCAAGCTTTAATGGAAAGCTTCCAAAAACCAGAAATTTTCTTTGCTTTGATTTGCTCTAACTTGCTTTGTTTTTGCTTGTATCACCTGCAATCCACTCAAGGATGTTTAGAAGACCTTACCCGGTAGGCCAAGCTCTCAGATCTGATAGTATTTGGTGTGCTCCAAGCTTCACAGCTCCAATGGCAAGCTTCACAGCTTCTCTTCATAGCTTCTTCTCCCTCTTCTCTTCACTCACTCATAAACCCTAATAAACAGCACAAGGCTCTGATACCATGTTGAAAGAACGGTAGAGGGGGAGGAGACACACACACAGGAGCAAACCCTAATGTATATTGCAAACCCTAACCATAGAGGGAAGCCATCTCCACTCTCCCACAAAGCATAATGCACTAATCCATAATCCACACAACACACTATGAGTTGTGTCCACACTCATCTAACCCTAGCTAATGTCCACACACTATGACCAGCTGGACACGCGGTCATTTATGTCTCACACACGTTCCTACCTAACATGCCAGCACATAGCATAGCTGGCTCACTGACATCGAGCTTGAATCTCAACACCCATGAGTTATCAAATTGTCCATTTTGGGGGTCATTTATGATGGGTGTAAGGGTGTGTCATAAAGAGGTTGACTTTTTTGATTCCCACTTGCCTTTTTGGGAAAATGCCCATATCTCTTTGATTTAAAAATTTTAAAAATATTCCCCTAAAAAAAGAAATTCAAATCTCCCTCTAGACTTAAAAAAAATGGAGTTTCACACCTTAAGGATTTACGACATGCAACCTTGCTGTTTCACGACGTGAAACAGTCCCCATGCATAAAATAAAAATTAAAAAAATCAACATTTCACGCCTTAATGCCTCATGCGGAACAAAAATCAAGTTTGATAAAATCTGTAAGTTCGTTTCACACCTCAAGGGTTCACGATGTGAAACAATCCCCACACGCGCACACCCAAAAAAACAAATCGACATTTCATGCCTTAAGTGTCTCAGCCTTAAGGGTCTCATGTGGGAAAAATAAATAAATCAAATTTGATAAAATCCATGAAGTCCTCCACTTCACGCCTTAAGGGTTCACGGCGTGAAACCCTTAAGCGTCTCATGACATGAAACAGTCCCTGTGCAAAAAAATCAAATTTAATTCTTTTCATGAAGTCTGTTTGATGACGTGAACTGCGCCCTCCTACTGTTTCACGACATGAAAGGGGACTCATCGGCCAAAAAAAAATTCTGAAAAGCAACCCTGTTTGGAGGCTAGTATCTTCTAAACTGCGAATCCATTGAAGGCGCTCTAGTGCTCATTGGAAAGCCAGCATCAAGCTCTTTAAAATTGGTCTTGGCATCTAAGGGCAAAATCATAGTTTTGTATCCTTTTTGTTTTGGGATGGTAACCAACAACCTCTTAACTTCTTAAGTGTGAAAAACACACAATTTTCCACGGTATCCTTGAATGTGCTTACACACTTACAAGCCAAGGTACAAGAAACAATGAAAAGAATGAAAAAGAAAACACTTCAAAATGGATAGACAAACATACTTTAAAGGAGAAATCAAAAGAGAAAGGAAAACTTTCTAAACCCAAGAAAAACAAGCGACAACAACTTGTTAACACCAAGGTTTAATTAAAGGACAAGAAAGAAGAGCTTCAGGAGGGTATTAACCCAAAAGAGCCAAAAGCTACACAGACAAGGAAGTATCCACCTCAAAAGCTACACAGACGAGGAAGCTACACAGACGAGGAAGTATCCACCTCAAAAGCTAGCACATAAACCACAACACCCGCATATGCGACACAAAACACCCAAAAAAAAAGTCCGTTCTTGTTGCATGGGCAAACATAATCAAAACCTGACAATCCAAAGAAAGTTAGAAGATGAAACAACTTCTAGTACGTTGCTAAATGAGGATGATTCAAGTTTTGACTCTTCACTCAGTGCACTTCCCGTACCAATCTAGAAACTAGAACCCGCCCAACTGCCCCAAATTGAAAATCATGATCACATGACATATGCGGAACGTAAAAAGCAAGCTCAAGAGAGCATGCTTAGTGTTGTTGGGTGTCATTCAGGATCACCGATTGTGACTGAACCTCATAATGCCAATCCTAAAAAAGCAACCAAAATACAAGAACCAGAGGAGTATTGCTTCCCCTTTCAAGAGGAGGACATACTCTCTATAGAAGAGTTGTTAGGGAAAAATTGCACGAATTATGCAATTGAAAAAGAACATGAGGAATTCGATGAATCCCTTACAACATTAAATAAATCTCTCAAATCTTCATTTAGAGAACTTCTCTTGTCTCATGTGGTGAAGCCAGCATAGCACAACGCTTGCACCTTTAAAAGCTAAACATGATTATACCAAGACATAAAGAGCTACATAGCACACGACTGTGAGGATTCACAAGTCTCTAAACAGACCTTGATTAGAATTGTCACAGGACTGAGTGTGCCATTGTACACGTTGGGTACTCTTGAAAAAACTAAAAGCCAAGAAGAGGATAAAAGTGAATGGGAATATGAAACCAAAATGGGATCCGAAGTGGAAAAAAAAAATTGAAACATCCATGATTCCTCTTGAAGATTCTATCATGGTATGGTTAGATTTTCCTACATGCAATGATGTTAAGTGCAAATAAGCATTGATTATCCCTCGAGATAGTCATAACATCATGACAATAGAAACTTGGGTGTTGGTGGGACAACATCAATTCATTCCTAAAGATAATGGTCTTGCAAGAAGAGCCAATGGACAAAACATTGAAGTTCCAAGTTACTTTAGGTATGCTACTCAAACAATCGGTGAAAATGTGAAATTTAGATTCCATATTATGCCAGATCCTCTTGAGTATGAAATTATCCTTGGTGAAAATTGGATAAGTGACATGTTGTATTCAATCAATAAATCCATGAAAATAGTCACCTTGAACACTCATGCAAGCAATGTGCAATTGCCTATGGGAGGAAGAGATCTTGGAAGAGATGGAACTTCCAACATATCTTACTAAAAAATATCCCTAGAATTATGGTTGGATTGAAACTTTCCAATAAAATCACCACCATCCAAGCACAACTTTATCCAACACGTGAGCACAATCTCATGACCTTTGAGTTATGGGATTTATTAGGTCAACCAACACTCATGGCTCATCCTGAAAGAATTCCATTCACACAAGACTTGAACATGCCATGTTTGGGGTACTTTTAACATACAATGTATATTGAAACTAACCCCCTTACTTGCAAGTTTTTTGTGGTTGAGCATGTGTTGGAAGAAGATTTGATCTTGGGGCATAAATGGACTATTGCTGCCCAAGCACCACTATGCTTTGCCAGTGATAAAGTCATCATGATGGTCAATGACACAAAGTTGACAATGTGACATAGTGCAAGAAAGAGGATCCAAACCTAATTGATTTCTATGATGTTGAACGTAAAAAGTTACAAGCTTGTTCTACGGATGCCCCTCTACACAATGACCTACCGTCTGCATCAATGAATGACTCTGATAAAGAATCTACTCCTTCAACTCCCTCCTCACTAGTAAAGTTCAATGGCAAAACCTCGCAATCAATAGCTATTCCTGAAGAAGTCCCCCCCTCCCCCCCCCCCCCCCCCCCCCCGGCGCCGGTGCAACCATCTATCTCTAAAAAGCAACTCAAAGGAAAATCCCCGAAGCCAATGGCTCTTCATCGAGACAAGCCTCACTAAAGGAGATGATCTCATGCTCAAAAGCCTCATCATCGATATCCACTCCACAAGAGACTCTAGCCTCATCATCATCAACAACACCCATGAGTCTCAAACCCATAACCTCAGTGCACCAACCAATGTAAAGAAGAGCCCAAAACCTTCCACTTCCAGTAAGAAGAAAAATCCACCAAGACAACAAAATTCAAGGTATCTTAATGGTATCAAGATGTGGGTGGAGAAGCGGCTACTTATAGTGATCAAGACTACTACGAAGGTGCCAATTAAATTTGGGTATCTCGATAGTCAAAGCCTCTACATCAACACAACACTTAGAGACCAAAGAAAAAGAAAAGTACTCCACAACAGCATCCACAAAAGCCTATGCAAGTTCCTTAAAGAACTCCAACATCTTAACAAGTGTGGGTACCAAAAAGATTACCAAGCCCAAGGGTACTACCAAACCAAAGCTTGGATTCCCAAGCGCATCAAAAAGCCCCCTCAACATGCACAAATAAAAAAACCTCACCACCAAAAGAATCAGCCACCAACTGATAATGTTCATCAATGATGGTTGCTTGTGCACGTGATTTAGAAACAAGGGTATTATGATGGTAGTACCTTCATATGGTTGCCAAGATTGAACATTGAAGTGAAGAAAGCCTCACCACTAACTTCAAACCCAATAGCTTCACCTAAAGTTGGACAAGAATGGAAACCCATGCAACACAGAGCAAGCCAATCAACCCATCTCGTGTATACAACACCTATGCAAGAGCTTGTGTGTTCCAATGGCAACCAACTAGAAGCTGTACCTACTGCCTCAACAACACTTGAGCCACAAATTCAAAAATCAATTTCCACGTTTGCTTTGGAAACTTATGAGCGCATCAAAGAAAAACTCACAATGCTCTTTTCACCCCTCTGGATATGAAGCATAAGTAGAGAAGCTACGTGATAGACATAAGAACCTATTCTCTCAAAAAGGAGAGTAGACACAAGAACTTACTACTCATAAGGTGGTAGCAAAAAACAAAAAAAAAAAGAAAAGAAAAGAAAAAAAAACACACACACACACACAAACACAAACACAAGGGAGTAACACATATGGCCTACCTAAAAATGGTAGAATATCACAAGCAACTCCCTTCAATAGCCATTATATTTTGTTAAGCTTAAAGATTACTATTCTTTTATCTAAGTTAATTAGCACAAGCTCCATGAGTAAAAATCCATAATCATGCAATGGAGGATATTTACACCAAAGCCTCACCACCATCGACAACTTCTAGGTACATCTCTGGATGGGGGGGACATGGTGGGCGAACGCCTGGTCAATGGTAGGTACTTCGTATCGAACATAATGGTAATGCACAGCAATATGTTTTGACTTGTTATGTTGGACATACTATTTTGCAAGACTAATAGCACTCTGATTATCACACTGCAAGGGTGTACTAGAAAGAGGAGAATGGCCAATATCTATCAACACTTGTCGAAGCCAAATGAGCTCACGAGCTGCAAGTGATGCCGCAACATATTCAGATTCGGTTGTAGAAACTGCAACACAACGTTGTTTCTTGCTGGTCCAAGAAATAAGACAACCATTAATGAAGAAACAATTGCCACTAGTAGATCGCATAGATAAATGTGAGCTAGCCCAATCTGCATCTGTGTAACCCAAAAGAGAAAGAGATGGAATGGAGTCGGATGTGAATTGTTGTTTTTAAACCAAACCATAATCTATAGTGTCTTTCAAGTATTTCAACACGCGCTTTGCTGAAGACCAATGCTTAAGAGAAGGACATGCAAGGTGTTGCCCGAGATAGTTAGCAATAAACAAAATGTCAGGACGAGTGTTCAAACCAACAACGCATTGCCTGGAGCTTTCCTTCAAATTGCAAACCTCTCCAAACACAAGTCTTCACCACACATTGACATCTAATCACTCAGTAGAAGTGAAGATATCTATATTCGCCTTGCAAGTCGATGTAAGCCTTTCAAGCCTCATGAACAAAAGTTGCTACTTTAACAAAAAGCAGCAGCAGCTTAATAAGAGTCTATGTGACTCAATTCTTATACTTCATGTATATCTGCTTCATAAGAGAACTTAAATATACATAAAATCATAAAATACAAATGAGAAGAAGTATGCAGGAACATGTCCTACTCTCAACAGATTTGACAAGAGTCCTGCTATAAAAAGGGATATCATCGAAGGCTAAATTATTTAAGGGATGAATGGTGCTTCAATGGATCAAATGAGGAACTGAGAAACAAAATCTCGTTCTGATGATTTTGTCTACGTTCCTTGAATCCTTACTTCTCTTCTCCCTCATTATTAACATCTCATAGCTTGCCTACTACTAACACAAATTAATTGTAACATTGCTTAATGATTGCCAAAAAACAAAGTGAGCCAAAAAAAGAATGCTCACAAAAAAATAAAAAATTCAATCATTCGCAAAAAAACCCCACCCCCCACCCCGTTAGGAATTCCCAATAAACTACTAACCTTTTTATTTACTAAATCTCCCTTCTTATTCCTTTTGGAGGAACAAAGACCATTGAAGGTCACTCAACATCAAAGTCATCGACAACGCATGTCCATTATCCCTACACAAATGTCTTCAACTCGATCACGAGGATGCGATCGGCATCCGAAAGGGGGGAATGTTAATTCATTCCTAGGGTTAACAAGAGTTACTACCATTATCTTATATCAAAGTATCAAGGTATATACACCAAAAGGTCATACATGCAAGATATGAAGCAATGGTGTCCAAATCTACAAATTGGACGGGGGCCCGCAATTGTGTGCCATAGTATTTATGGTGATTCTTGCTTCAAGAGCATGTGGTAGTAAGTTACGATGAAGTCCCAAGTGATGTACTTCATGGATGTATTATGAGAGTAGTCATTGTAATAGCATTAGGCCTCTTATGAGCCTAAAGTGCCCAACGGCCATAATTTGAGTGAGTGTGAACACTTATGGCCAAATACAAGGAGACTCTCCCATTGTGTAATAGAGTCTTGCTCTTGCTAATCCTCTTGTAATCTCTCTCTCTAATGCATGCTAGTGAGTGTGTGTGATATATGTGAGGTGAGAGGAGGGATGAGTACATGTAGTACAATGCGACGGTGTGACAACGCTCGTGGGAGACATGGTGGAATTGCCTCTCAAGTAGTTGTAGAGCTTGGAGACCTCAAGGATTATGAGCTCGGCCATTGGAAAGATCCTTACAACAGCTAATGTTTACCAGGTAATCTCTTGTTGGATGTATTTCAACAAGGGGGGTCAAGGTGAGCCATAACACAGGAGGGTCAGTGTCCATTGAAGCCTTGGCCTCTTCGCTTTCCTTGGTCGGCTTGGAATCCAATTTCTTGGATGTTTTCTTTGACTTGACCTCATTTTTCTTAGATTGTTTATGTTTTCGAGAAGCCTTTCCCTTCTCCGCATTTGTCATTTTCTTCTTCCCGAATTTCAATGGAGACATCATAGGTCCTTTCTTTTTCTATGGCTTCTTTACCATCATGGGTGGGATTGATGATGGTGGTGGTGGTGAATCTAGATTTCCAAAAATATTCACACAATTGTCGAGATTAATCTGATTGCCTTTGCTCTCATCCACCAAATTTATGTGTGTATAACACGAAGTTGTGAACTACAAAACATTATGATAAAAATCTTAGTATATGTATTAGGATATATAATTTTAAGGAAAATATTTAAAATTTTCACAACTCTTTTTGATGTGTCTATCAAAAATACTAACAGCTACTCTTTTTGATATGTCTACTGGAAATTTTGATTGCATGTATCTCCATGTGTTTGTGACCACTCTCCATCCATGTGAGCTTCCATCAGTTTGTATAATGAAACCTATAGCAATTATAATCCTTGTTTAGACTTTTAACTAAAGCTTTATTACAAACTTATAAGTTATCATTTATGTTATTATAACTTACAAGCAAAATGAAAAACTGTCCGAGGAGTGGAGGATGGAGTGTTTCTAATGTGCTTATTGTTGAAATATACAAGTGAATAGGGTGTGTGTGGGAACAAGCTCTTGGATAGAGGCTGTAAAAGAGGAGATGTAATTGTGAAAGAACCTGTGAAAAGGTTAGAAGAATCTACTGGGAGAGAATAATGGGTAGCATGAGGGAATTTAGGAGTGTGGAGATATTCTGGGAGATATTCAGGGAAAAGAGAAGAGGTGGAGAGAATCAGGCAAAAGGTGGAGATATTCAGGGAGTGAATCATGGAGAAATCAAGGGGATTTGATGCTTGATGTAAACACTATAAATTGAGGCATAGCCCTAATGAGAATTTGCTGGTTTTTGAGTATCCATGCCTACATTAATCTATGTGCTAATTATTCACTAATTACGTCTTAATCACTTGCTAATCACTTTGTTAATTATGTTGATTCTAGTGTTTGATCCACCATAGCTCATCATTTTGCTCAAATTTCAACATGGTATCAGAGCCATGCCTAGAATCAACCAGATTTATGAGCCCATTAGTGAATTAATTAGGATTAGTAAAATAATTAGCAAAAAAATCAATTTTTTAGTAAGCTTTCACTCTTCCCCTTCACCCCCAGCCAGTGGAGGGTCTCTAGCACTTAGCACACTTCAAATTAGGTCACAAGCTTCTAGCTCAAGCTAGCTAACATCTCCATCTTCAAGCTCAGCAAGACGGCGAAGCAAACGGCGCAAAAACAAAGCAGAAATCAGTGATTTCGTCGGCGCGTTTTTTCTGGAGGAGAATTGAGATTTCTTCAAGCACAGTTCAAATGTCTTCAATTCCTCTTAGCACAAAGGGTAATCAAGCATGCTCTACAAGCTGGTGAAGACAGAAATCAATTTCATCAAGTCTACAGAGAGATCCAAGCTCTTCATCAAATCTGCAGGTGACTTTGGTAAAACAGAGATTAAGCTTTCATTATTTGGTCAAATCTTGTGTTTCTTGGCTTAATCCTCTACTAGACTCATTGCTATTGATGCCTTTGAAAGCATTTGAGCTCATTTGAAGTGGAAGGCACCAGATCTGAGCTCCCCGCATACTCTGTTTTCTGTACACAAACCAGAGCATTAATTTGCTAATCAGTGATTAATCAGTGCTAATCACTGTACTTTGGTGAAATTGAGGGTTCAAATTAACCATTAGGTATCTGATACAGATCCCTAAAGCTTTAGATTGCAAATCAGAGTTGGTTTGATACTCCAACCATCCCGTACAAATTGGTTACTCTCAATTTAATGTAATTTCTGGTGATTTTATGCTGATAAAATTGTTGTAATCATCTATTAAACACCAGATTGAGTTGTAAAAGGGTAGACACTGCCCTTGAATCTTGAATTTGGATCAAGAGGTAATACCCCCTTCACTTCACCATGAATTCAGCACAGGAAATAGCCAAATTTAATGGAGAATAGTTTTATACATGGCAAACAAAAACCATGTATTTGCTGATGAGGAAAAATCTGTGGGGATTAGTTGAAGGGAGAGATGAATGCCCAGAGAGAGGGGAAAATGAGTGGAAGAGTAGGAATGAAAAAGCATTGGGGCTTATTGCACTCAGTTTAAATGATGAGATCATTCATCATATCACAGGGATACAGTGGGCAAAAGATGCATGGGATGAACTCAATAAATTATTTGGTACACAAGCAAAAAATTCCAAGATAAATCTATTAATGCAATTCTACAAACTGGACATGAAGGAAAGTGAACCTTTAATCACACACTTGAACAAATATAAAAGTATTAAGCAACAGCTGGCAGCTATTGGCAAAAAGGTAGAAGATGATGAAGCATTAGCTGTACTTTTGAAGAGTGTGGACAAAGGAGATTATGAAAACATTGTAGCAACACTAAAGAATGTACCTGAACTGAAGATACACGAGATAGAAGCAGCTCTACTAGAGCAAGAGAGCAGAGGCAAAGAGAAGAAAGAGCACGACTCAACAGCAGGAGAGGAAAAAGCATTCTTCACCCGAGGAGGATTCTCTCGAGGACGAGGACGAGGAAGAGGCAGAGTAGGAGGGAGGACCTTCACTTGCCACAAATGTGGAAAGCCAGGACACATGGCGAGAGACTGCTATAGCAAACCCAGTGAAGAAGGAACGACATCGGCAAACTTCATGGAGGCTCCAAGAGAAGTGGAGTCGGATCATCTTTTCTGAGAGAGAGAGAGAGAGAGAGAACCCACAACCCAATGTAACCTGCCCCAATAAAGTAAAACCACCTCTGAGCCACCGATGATGTAGGCCAAGTGGTAGATGTATGTGTGAACACTTTAGTCAAGGTCGCGGGCACTTATAGTAGCCTTGGACACATAGAGAGAGAGAGTGTCAAGGACTATGGAGTTTAGGGACTTGAGGCACTGGTCGCGGGCTATCAAGTAAGAGGGAAACTTGATACAGGGTCCAGGTGTGTTAGGATTATTCACTTGAGGGGAGGTGTTGAAATATACAAGTGAATAGGGTGTGTGTGGGAACAAGCTCTTGGATAGAGGCTGTAAAAGAGGAGATGTAATTGTGAAAGAACCTGTGAAAAGGTTAGAAGAATCTACTGGGAGAGAATAATGGGCAGCATGAGGGAATTTAGGAGTGTGGAGATATTCTGGGAGATATTCAGGGAAAAGAGAAGAGGTGGAGAGAATCAGGCAAAAGGTGGAGATATTCAGGGAGTGAATCATGGAGAAATCAAGGGGATTTGATGCTTGATGTAAACACTATAAATTGAGGCATAGCCCTAATGAGAATTTGCTGGTTTTTGAGTATCCATGCCTACATTAATCTATGTGCTAATTATTCACTAATTACGTCTTAATCACTTGCTAATCACTTTGTTAATTATGTTGATTCTAGTGTTTGATCCACCATAGCTCATCATTTTGCTCAAATTTCAACACTTATTATGCGTTTAGATGCCCTGCAAAATAACAAACCACATAAATTATTCAATATAATACAAATTTAATTTTAAACACAATGTTTATTAAAATTAAAAACTTACAATTTGGCTTCTCCATGCATACCAAGAAACATGTCTTTCTTTTCTTGATATGAATTATAATTACACTCCAATAGCTCCTACAAAATAGAGAAAAGAAAACAACAATTGATAGAGATGTATAAAAGGACATAAAACAAAGTAAAACATATTTAAAATAAAAGACTTACATTTCATTATAAGGTACAATTACATATTACACCTTCTCAATGTCGCATCTCCTCAACCATTCTTCGAGCCGCCTTGCAAACTTGGTGCTTGTTTCTCTTAAATAAACAGAAACTATGGGTTCTAACAAAAAAAAAGGAAAATAGGCCTCTGGGGGTAGGGTGGACAAAAGAAGCCTACAAAAAACAAATAAGAGAATAAATTAGGTAGTTGTCTTGAAAAACAAAATCAATAGATAATTGTTTTAAAAAGACAGCTTACATACTTGAGAAATATCAAGATCATAACATCATTTATTTCTTGATTTCTCTCTGATAGCATATATATATTTAAAGGTGCTATATTAATATACTCTGCACCATTAGCAGAATCTTTCACATGAGCAACAAGTTGTCTAGGTACGTTCTTTAAATCTTGTAGATTCTTCTCTTCAAGGTCCATTAGCTCATCTCTCATTATTCTTTCTTCATCAATCCTCCTTTCTTCCTCAGAAGCCATATGTTCTTTACCCTTCTCATTCTTTAATTGATCTGTAGTCCTAGTATCCCTATCATTCGTAACATCCTCAATCTTAATACCTATATCCTTAGGTTTTCTAGCTAGTGGGACATTCAAGATATTGAATGCCGTTCAATGGTATAGGATGCAATAACTTCTTAAATATGTATCTTATTATCCTATAGGTGTACATGTCTTTGTCCATAAAAGTGACCCTATGCGCATGGATAGAAAAAATGTAACAACACCATATTGGGGAATATGGGAATTTCCCACAAGTTTGGGACACATGGTCAAAAGTTTGGATTAACCATAACTTGAACACCACTAATCCAAAATGAGCTCTTTATAGCTCTTTAGATTCCATTTTTCAAGCGCTTTCCAACGATAGGTCATATGATAGGGTTTTGAGAAACTTACAAACATGTTATCCATGTCCCCTTTTTTAAGTATTCAAAAATGGGAATTGAAATTCCCAAATTCACTAATATGGTGTTTAACTATCAATACAAAATTCTATAATGAAATCTTCTGTAGCCTCTTGAAGGGCACATATTGCATTGCCAGCCCATCTCATCCCAAGCTTCCATTTATCACAAATCTATCTCACAACTCTCGTGAAGGTAAGCTTGGGTATGAGTAACTCAACATGTTTCTAGGCTTTTCTTATCTCTCTCAGGGAATTCACATACTGGTTGATTCTCCTTTTGAGCTTTTTCTTTGACAATGTGTTTTCACTTGTTGCTGCTTTCTCTGCCAACCTTGGACTTGGTCCAACCCTCCTTGTTGTTTTCTTTATTCTAGCCATCTTAGGCATGTCAATCAAACATAGAATCAAATATGACTTCATATAAGAAGTTACATCATTTTGGATTCAGACATGAAAGGTAGAAAATGATATGTACATACTATATGTTCACACATGCAAGGTAGAACATTCCTATGTACATGCAATTTAATTGGTAGAACATTCCTATGTACATGCAATTTAATTGGTTAGAGACCATTTTGGGCTGGTGGGAGGAAAAAGCATTGTACAGGCAATTTAACTAGCTAGAAACAAGTGTGGGGTTGGTGGGAGGAACAAGCATTGTACATGTGATTTGACTAGATAGAGAGCGGTGTGGACTGGTGGGAGGCACAAGCAATAATGGAAATATAGCACGATATACGATAACACATGTTACCAGATTGTCCTAGTCATGATGTCTTTCCTACCATGTTGGTGAGCTACTGACTAGCATTTCACTCATCAAATCCTATCCCTCCCTTGTAAAGTTTGCACTAAAAAGTGTGCACTCTGCGAAAGTCTCATGGTGAAGCCACCCTCTCACTTCATTCCCACTGGGCTCATCATGCCATACTCGCAAGTTGATGACTCTGGTATGTGGATATCACGCCGTTATTCCACTGGGACAAGTTTAGCTCGACAATAATCAAATTGGCTCCTATTGCTAATTTGAAGACCACATGAGGTGAGGTAAAGAAGGATAGGTTGTGTGAGTGAAGATGAAAAGGAGCTGGGGTAAAGAAGGATAGCTGTTGAAGGTGAAGGATAGGTGATGTTTATACACGTATGGTAAAAAAAAAATCCTCACCTATTTATAGAACATGTCGACTACAACATGTGGCATACGGACACATTCGAGTTTATATGCACACATGTATCCACACGTGCGAGTGTAAATGCACATGTGTAATAGCCACACATGTGCCACTCACACGTGCAACCGCATGTCGACATGTGGGTTCCCACGTGTGGGAAATTTCACACGTGTGAGTTTACATGTGAATACGTGGCGTGGCCACGCGATGTCCGTACCATTTCCATGTGGCCTCATATGGCTATAAATATCTTGTTAATTTTTTAAAAAATCTACCTCCGAGCTTTCGGAGCTCACCGTCTTTCCCTTGCCACCACTAATTTTCCCCCTGAGCTGCCCTATGTCCCTGAGCTGCCCTTGAACCTCTTGAGCTTCCCCACCAGCCCCCTGAGATTTCCAAAGCAGAAGTAGAAGATTGCCCTAGCTGCCCGCCTTAGAAACACAATGCAATAGCATCAATCTGACCAGACTAGATTGTGATCTTCATGTTGTCTTTCCAAAGTGCTCTTTGCCCTTGATCTGCCCTATGCCACTAAGTTGCCCCAGCCCCATGAGCTGCCCCAGCCCCCTTAGCTTCCCTTGAACCCCCTGAACTGCCCCAGCCCTTTGATATTTCCAAAGCAGAAGTAGAATATTGCCCCACCATAGAAAATTTCCCCAGTTTTCCTTCGTGGAAAGATGCTTATGTTGCGTTGTGTTTCTTACCTACACCGCATTAGGGGAAGGTTGAGGTCTATAGGGGCCCTTTAAGATGCCATGTGATTAAAAGGTTATTAAGGAAAAGAGCCAATCGTGTGATGCCATGTATACAAAAATGTTGGGTGATTAAAGGTGGTCAAAAGATTCTCTAGAAGATGCCTTTTTGTACTTTTCATTTTCAAAAAGTGGGGGGGAAAGTTTTTGAAATTTCGGACGTCCATAACTTCTACATATGAGCTCAAAATTTGTCGGAGATTACAGATCCAGAATCTACTCGTCAAGCTCTTTCCATAGATATGTCACATGATAGAGTTTTGCTTGCTCGATTTCAAATTTAATTTTGGCGGGAAACTTTGAAATTCAAACTTCTAGCCATTTAAAGAACAAGAAGGTATCTAAAGTCAAAGAAACTTAACGTTTTAACAAAAAGTCATTAAAATCATAATATGGCAGCTTAAAGGGCCCCTATAGACCTCAACCTTCCCGTAATGGTTTGCCTCCAAACCTCACAATTTCTTCTTGGTTGTACAATCCTTAGCTACTCAAAGGTTAGCATCTATTGTGTGCTCCTAAGCTACACCCTTCCAAGGTTATTTACTATAAAGATATGGGTTCAAGTGATGAAGGTGATCCTATGAGACAGAGGAAACACCAGCAGAGAGACTTTTTGACTGACCACTTCAAGGAGTATTATGAAGAGGAAATGCAAGATTTCTTTGCATTGATAGATGATAGTGAAATTATTATTGAAGGTGTGAGGTTTGATCATCTTAGCATGTTGTCATAGACAACTTCAAAAAAGTCTAGAATGCAGGAAAAGTATAACATACTTCTTAATGGTCATAGACAACTTTAGAAAAGTCTAGAATGCAAGAAAAGTATGACATACTTCTTAATGGTCATGTGAAAGTAACTATGGAGAATTCTAGATTACATAATAGGAAATGCAAGCTTCTTCAGCATCATGTGGCTTTCCTTTTCTATTTACATGTAACATTAGGAATTGAGGATGTTGAAAAGAGCAGTCTCTTGACAATTCCAGTGTCCAGCCTATAGCATTTCTAGGGAACATTCAAAATCAAGAAGAAATGCAGAAATGGTTGTGGATATAGAGAGCAAGAAGAAATAATGAGTAGGGATTTGAATGCTATAGATTTTTAAGAAAGTTTAATTATTCTAGAGGAAAAGGATGTTTTTGTAGAGGATATAGAGAGCAAGAAGAAATAATGAGTAGGGATTTGAATGCTATAGATTTTAAATGCACAAATGGTTGTGGATATAGAGAGCAAGAAGAAATAATGAGTAGGGATTTGAATGCTATAGATTTTAAAGCAAGTTTAATTATTCCAGAGGAAAAGGATGTTTTTATAGAGGATTCAGAGAAGGATATCCTTCTCCCATGCCTACCATCCTTCCCATTAAAGGACAATAAGGGTTTTGTACTACTAAGAGATATCCAGAAGCTGTTGAATATAAGGGAGGACTATTGGATTGGTTTAATTGTAGATGGATGTCAAGTTACATCATATTTTTTAGATCCAGATGCCAGTAATGAATTTTTAGTGCTTGATACAGAAGCAGCAGGTCACAATTTCATTGGTGCACCTAAGGCTATAGAAATGTGTATAAGAAAGTTTGAAGAACAAGAAAACACTCTTCCCATAGAGGAAGAATTTTTCATCTATTAAAGAGAGCATAGGAATATCTAATATGGGAAGGGAGAAACCAATGATTCTATGCTCATAAGAACAGAAGGAGGAAGCTACATGTATTTTTGGATATACACCAAGGCTGTGGGCATCAAGGGCAGGGCATTTTTTGTGTTATGCGGCATATGCAAAGGCACTTCTTTATTTGAATGCCCATTCTCTTGGAGGCTATCAATGTTAAAAGATATTAAGGTATAGAGAAAAACTACCCAGAGAAGAAGAGGCTAAACAATTATCCGAAGATGAGGGCGAACAACTACCCAAAGAAAGCCCCAAAAAAGAGGGGAGTCTCTTTGAGGAAGACAAACAGTTGAAGTGAAAAAGAAGAAAACTTTTTGAAAAGTATTTTACTTATATCGAAAATAATTTTTATTACCATATGCATCACTTTAACTTTTTTTGCTTCTCAATCACCATCCTACATAAAGATACACTTTATTTAGCATATTGATGTTAATAACAGTGACTATTCATGTGTTGTATAAACTAACTTGCTTTTTAAGAATTTCATTGTATCATTGCATTTGCCTTTGGTAGAATGTGTTGAAATCTCTCATAGTGCATTTGTTTTTGTTTTTTTGCCACCATGTTGAGTTGTATGAAAATAGTTGATATGTGCGGTGGCACAGCGTGACTTTTCCATGCCTTGAGTATTCCATGTACCAAGAGGCCCTTGGTTCCTCACAAAGTATGGGCCATGTACAAATAAAATATGCTTCATAATTAAAAAAACATAATAATAATCATTTTATATTATATTAATTACTCAATGTACGAATTACATGAAGCAAAATCTTTTACTAGGTAGAAGGTTATGTCCTTGGTCTCCTAGGCACCTACAATTGTTTCACCAAGTTTCTTGATTTTTGTTTCAAATTGACTTGCATAATCGTCTCCAGTTGTTTGATTACGTAAGAGTTTTATAAAATTATCAAGCTCTATCTAGACCCTTATACAAAGCTTTGTCATCCTTCAATCACTAGCTTGATTAGTTGTGTGCTTCACTAGTTTGATTAGTTGTGTGCTTGCATAGAGATTTCCAACATTCCCATACTATTGTAACTTGTTTGTTTTCATAGTTTGACAAGACCCTCCTAGCTTTGGCTCCTCCCATTGACACATCTTCCAGAACATCATTAGTGGTACCTGATTTCTTGTCATCCTTTTTAAGTTAGACATGTCCACCATGAAAGCCCATGTTAGAGAGTAAAATCTCACATTGCTCTCCGATAGCTCTAATTGGCAAAATGGAATGAGCATAGTCAAGATGAAGCTTTAATGGCTTATCTAGTATTCTAATTTCTGTATGTAAACTACAAATGTGAACTCTCTCTAGCTTTATAGGAAATATGGGATCCCAATTGGGATCCTAAGGCACAATACATGGTTCACCCTTGAATTCGGATATTTTTGTTGACTTCCCCTTGCTTCTGGTCTTTGATATTTCCATTTAGCCTTGGTGTGGTCTTTATCACTAGTTACTTTCTTTGTCTTGTCTCTAGACGGAGGCTTCATTGGTACAATCCCTTTTAGGGTTGTACCAATCCAGACTATTCATTCTTGCCATGCAATATAGAGGCATGGGTTTGCACATCTAGGACCACCACACACCCCATACGTGCACTTCAATGCTTTCAAGTCAACACTCATGTGCCACTCAACTATCAAGTTTCGTACCCCGTCCAACACAAGCATCTCTCCTTTATTCTAAGCATTAATGACGCTTAGAATTTTTATGTGCCAAAACAACCATTTGATAGTATCATGACTCTCATCTAGCATTGCAGCTGCCCTTATGTACCATATCCATCTTTGACTGTGCGCTATGTAATGGCTAGTCTTCCTTACCTTGGGCATAATTTAAAGCTTTGTTCATCATCCCTATACTATTTTTTTCCATTTTCTGATGTTTGAGAATTTTTACCTCATCAAGCTTGATAACAAAAATAAGATTAATCTCACAGTCTTCTATTGTGCACTGATAGAATTTCACCATGGCTAATTGGACCCTTCTAACATCTGTAAATATGTTATTATACATGTCTTACTTGAATATTGATTTCTTTATTTTGGGATTCTCTATAGTCATTAAACCATTAATGTGTTTGTATATTCACCTATAAACCCTGGAATAGCCAAATTTAGTTGGTGTTATGCCATTGCTATGGTATGTGGTCGGGGTAAGCCGAACACACGAAGATGATGAGGATTCATACCTTGGATGAGTAGCTTTGATATGGCTCTGTATCCCTTTATGCGTATTGAAACCTTGTCACCACATACCTCATTAGGCTTGACCAAGTCACGAAAGTCATTGCAAACTTCCTTGACTACCTTCCTTTGAAGCCCTGCACACTAGGAGAGCTTGAGCATTTCAATCATGTCATTGTTTTTGATAGAAGAATTAATCATAGAAATTATATCTAGAGGATTATCCAAAAGAAACCTCCCACACTATCCATGTAGCTTCGAGCAAGCCTCATCCATTTCTTCTTTTGCACCCCCATGTGTGGCTAGGGATGTAACACTTTTAAACTATCTAGATCTCACTCTTAACCCAAAAGGAGTGCTTTTGAGTTGGGTTTTTTGGAGTGCATGTTCCTCCAATTTTTGGTTAGTTTGTCTAAGCTTTGTTACCTCTTCTTGAGATGACTGAAGTAGCCTTTCCAAGTTATTTACACATTGAGTTTGTGAGATCACGATGTCTTCTAGTTCTTTAACAGTTTGCTTGTATACACCAAGCATAGTTTTAGCCATATTTGTGTGTATTGATAATGGAAAATAGTAGCTTGATTATTCAATCTTGAGAAATATCCAAATAAGCCTTCTCTACCATCCCCTCGGGGGGTTCACCTCAAAAAATGTTAGTGTACCATGTGAGTTCAATAGGAGGGGTTTTTTATTTAGATACACTGAGAAAAATTAACACGGTTACATTAACAGGAGGGGTTTTTTAATTCAACTTTAGAAAAAAAATCATTTAGTTCATAAATAATTAAAGAGAGGTTGTTTTATTGGGGGAAAATTTTTAGTTAAGGGGTTTTTAAAATACCTCTTGAATGCATGTGATACATAGGGTTTTCTAGTAGTGCACCCCCCTGAGACCATCCCCAATGAATCGAACAAGATCATGTAAGGTGCTAAATGATGGAAGTTGATGGGTCAAGCGGGTATAGACCTCCTTGAACCCACAAATCAACATGCTTCTTTCCTTTTGCACATAGCCTTTGAGCTTCAGCCTCATCATGCACAGCTTTGTGATGACACTTCTCCACGTGCAATATTCTTTGTCAAGTGGCAAGTTGATATGGTGACTTTTCTTTAAGTGTGGATCAACCCTTGGAGTCGCTATAGCAATAAAAATGATCCAAGGAGAAATCAAGAGATGGAGGGGAGAGAAAAAAGATAGTAGAAAGGAAAGAGAGGGAAAAACTCGCATCATGTCCTATGGAAGAGAGAAGTATGTTATGTATCCAAATATTTAAAATTAACTTATTTTAGAAAATGTGTACTAAAGTAGATAAAAGGGCCGCCAAAAGGATAAGTAAATTAAAGACTATAGATACGTGATGTATGGAATATTAAAGATACTCTCCTCTAACTAACTATAGGTAAAAGAGACACATTTAATATAGCTATTTGTCTCTACTATTTTTAGTTAAATTACTTTTATTAAGAAAGTTAATCCAATCCTTACACGGTCCTTTTTTTTTTCATTTTTTGCCCTAATGTACTCCATTGTGTGTGGGTCATTATGAGATAAAAGTCAAGTGTAGCATGCAACTTATTTGGCAATGTGCCAAATCTAACTTAAGTCGTCTCTAAACCATCTAGCCTCTTATTCCACCTTCCCATCAGGGATGTTAAGTGCCCAAGTTGCTCAACTTATGGGGGCCTAAATCTTATAAACACGAGTTAGATGGGACAATACAATATGAGGTGGAGCATTGATATATAACAAAACAAGTTACAGACCCCAAAGGAGGAAGATGAGAAGGTGGTAGTAGAGTAACTTGAATAAGATCTAGGAGACTTAACGCAATGATTAACATGTACAAGCTCTAGGAGACTTACCATAATAATTAACAATGCAACCTATTTGATACTAAGCCAAATCTAATCCAAGCCATCTTTCAACCATATGGCCTCTTAGGCCACCTTCCTAATAGGGATGTCAAGTACTCGAGTTTCTTAACTAATGGGGGATATCGTACAAACATGAGCTAGTCGAGACATTACAATATGAGGTGGAGCATTGATATCGAACAAAACAAGTTACATACTCTGAAAGAAGAAGGAAACAAGGCGGTGGTAGAGTAACATGTATAAGCTCTAGGGGACTTACGATAACAAGTAACATGTACAAGCTCTAGAGGAGACTTAGCTCTATTGTTTCTCTCTCTTGTGGAAAAGGTTATTGATGCTACTACTTGCTCCTCATACAAAACACTAATTTAGGAATTTTGGCACTTATTCAAGTGCCATTTGTTTTTGAAAGCCTCTAAAAATGTAGCATTTTTTTTCCAAAAAGCATGTAGATTCTTATCATTTGAAGGTGTGGTTAATTATGATTAGCTATAATAATTTGAGAAGATTCCACATTTTTAACCATAAATTGGTTGAATATTATAAGCTTCTTGTTTCAAAAAAGAAAGATTTGTTATCTATTTTAAAGTGAAGTATGGACAAGTAATGATACATTTTTAAATTGTGAATTCATAAAGGTTTAGTAATTTACAATATTTGCTGGAAAATTTTCTACTAAGATGGTATGTGAATTGAGCTGTAAGTGGCTCCAAATATATTTTGCAGACATGATTTTGTTGTATCGCATTTCTTACTTTGATGCTTGTAAGGAAGAATTTTGCACGCTGTTGAAATGAATTTATGAGTTGTAGACTTTTGAGATTGTCCTCCAAATTTATTGTTAATTATTATCAAAGATTAATTTTACTGGCCATTTTTGTTAAAGACGAGGTATCACTAGATAGAAAATATGAGATTATGAGAGAGTCTCTTTCTCTCCCAGGGGATCATGATTAAGCTCTAAAGTAAGACTACCCACATATAAATACAAGCTATGTGGCATATAAGGCTCAAAGAAGTAGAGAAAACTTAAGAGGCTCAAACTTAAGTTTGAGCCTAGTTCATTGCTGACACCACAGTGCACATGCTGCCATCGTTGACCTTAATCGCAACATGAAAAGATATTATATGTGCATATACTAGGTGGCTAACCCACCCTAGGCATGTGAGCATGGGAGCATGCTCTAGTGGGGCAAGGGTTAGGTCTAACCTTGGGTTGAGGTTAAGGTAAGGCAACCAAGGGTCACACATGGAAATGGAGACTCATGAGTCACTTGAGTGCTCTCCTATATAATAGGGGCATGGGGCACTCTCAAGGGAGGTTCTCTTGTATAGAGCATTGTATCTACTCTCTTGCCATTTCATGCTAGAGCTATGTGCTGCTGGATTGAAGTCATACCTCTTGGTGGTATGGGACACCAAGGGCAGGTATGTGGTACTTCATTGTATTGATGTGTGCACCCTTAGGCTCAGGGTAGCTGGGTGGATGAGTATGTGTATGGATTATGCGTGTTTATGCATAGTGATTAGCTAGAGAGATTTATGAGATTTTAACAGTGGTATCAGAGAGGTCTCTAGTTAATTTTGGATGTTTTTTCTCCTCTTAATTCTCTCATTATACCAATTTTTTTAAAGTTAAAAAAAAAACCTAAAGTTATGTCCATTTCAAGCAAGTAGGGGGGCATTCCGATCCTTGAGTCCTATACATCTACGTATATAAAAGTGCAAAGTGTTATGGCTTCCTTCAAACAAATCAGGAATGAAAGGCGCGAGCGATTGTAGCTCAATAGTGAGCCAAGCGCATCATCAATGTTGTTAACTGCAGCGTAATAAGCACAGGTAAGGCTTTATGTCTCATCGCGTTCAGCCCAGCACAGCTAGCACTTTGATTTCTTCTACTGGAGTGCAGTCTGCTAGATGAGCAACGCATCATAGCCAGCACAATTCATGCGGAGCAACGTTGCGATGCAGAGTTATGGAGGTTCGTGTAGCAGTGGACCGTGGTCTACAGGTTGAGCAAGTTGTCGTCTATCTCTCCACGTGCTCAGGAGCAGTTAGTGTCTCTTGACGCAGGAGGGCAACACATTTAGGTCATCATCATCATCGCTCTGCTTGGTCACGCTGCCATAGGATATGCCACCGTTGAGCTGTATCAACCGCGCCCAGAAGAGCTACACATAGTGAGAAGAAAGGAGCAGAAGGGTACCCGTGTCAACGTTGCGTGGCGGGACGGGCCAGCTTCAACTTCACTCAAAAAACTGAGAGTTGGAAGGGCGGCCAGCCGGCTGCCACCCATGCTGCCGCCTTCCGACTGCATGATGAAAAGGGTTATTAAAAATAAAACCATTTTACTTTGCTTATATTTCGCCAAAAGAGCCCACCTTTATTTTTCTTAAAGCCACAGCCTTCTTTGTTGGTTACTTTGAGGTGTTTCTCGCCTTCGTGATTCTACCAGCCAATGGTGATTAGGTGTCCACTATATGTTTTATGTGTAGAGATGTATTTGCACAGATTATTGTTGTCTTCTTGCAAGGTATACATGTTGAAATATCTTGATGGCATAGATGCACATTATTAACCATCTTTGGCAAGACCTTCCTACCCAAAGGTGGGTGTTCCACCTTGTGTCCATTTTTTATGGTCACATTATTGGTGGTCTATCCATGTGTGCAATTTTGAAGTTTATTATATGCATTTCAATGCATAAGGACTTTGTTTATGGTGGCATTATTTATTATCAGAAAAGGATTTATTATTTTATTTCTCAAGCATTGTGTTGGTGGGGAGTGGTTTTAAGGCTCCTTGTTGGTAGAAAAGTTAAATTGTTTTTGTGCAACATATATGAGTGTCTTTGTATACAAATTTTATTTTGGCACTCGCATTCACAGTTCGTGAATGGGATGGTGTTATGGTTGAACCTTTGTTTGATTCCATTGGTCATGTGAGTTTCTTTTTCCATGATTTTTTTCGAGTTTATCTCATGTGGAATTCTTTCTTATTAAACCTGTTCCTTGCTTTCTTTGATGATGGCTGGAATCTGCGTTCCAAGTGTGTCTCGCCTTTGACACTTGTCCATGATAGTTTATTTTGCACTTGTTTAAGTGTAGGTCTATGCTTAATTTCCTAAGCCTTTAAAGATAAATTCTATCATGGGTTAGTTGATCTAGTTGTTTTGGTGGATTTTATTGGATGGTTTCTAAGTTTTATATGGACTCATCAGTTTCTACCTAGATCACTTGCGTCTAGGGACACACATGTGTTTCACTGACTTACTTAGGAGTTGTGCTTGAATGACACCACATTCACATACTTTGAATTGATGAGTTGACCACCGGTTTTAATGCTTCTTTTGGCATGATCATGGCATGCATTGATTTTTATGATCAACTATGGTTTTTATGGATTCGAGACGCTCCTATGCTTCTATCCATGGTTTTATGAGCATCTTTTGATCTTTTGATCTTTTGGATAATATCGTGTGCTTTGAGGGTAACGTTTGCTTTCGTTCTTACACGTAATTTTGGAGTATGTTCCTTGTATTCCAACTTAAATACCTAGTTGCTCATGTATCTAGGTGAATTGCTATTTTTTTTACCCCAATTTTATTTTGTTTATTGGGTAGTTATCATTAGAAAGGTGCCAATACTTCAAATTTTTTTCTAATGATGTACTCGAAAAGAGTTATTCCTTGATGTGGTCTTAGGTATATAGAGACATGTTTTAGTATGTGAAAGCCTGAGATAAGGCCATCGCATGGGCCTTTTATGTAGGATTTTGTTCATATTTCTTAGACGGCATACTAGGGAGTTCCAAATTGGTAAGGTATGTATGGGTGGTATCATGGTGGTATGGGACGGCATACTAGGGAGTTCCAAATTGGTAAGGTATGTATGGGTGGTATCATGGTGGTATGGGACACTAGTAGCAATTCCTCACATATATTATCTTTTCGGATAAATTGGACTCAGGATTGTTGCCTTGCTTACATCACTTGGCATGTTGGCCCCAACACTCAAAGACAATTCTCTATCGTATTTTTTGACTTCATTTGGAGTTATAGTGTAGGCATTCTCTAGATAAACTTCTTTTATCTATAGCCTGCAAGTTTTGATGGGTGTAATCTCGTCAGCATTTTCACTTGTTGAAATCTCTTTCTTTAGAGTTCAATGAGTTTATCTTGTTGTGTTTAGATTAAGGAATTTTGGATTCTTCCTTTGTTGGCATTTCTTTCTCTAGTTCCATCCTTTAGGTGATTTATACATCCACCTAATGGTTTACAGATGTGCATATATGACTCATCAAGACGTTGATGACTCCCTATGTTGATATGGGTAACTTGGGACATCGACGATGATTCCCTGTGTAAATGTGGGTATGTATGGCCGTCAATGGATCCTTGGTTCCTACCGTTATAATGCCATGTCTTCCTACTTTATTCCGAATGGTTTAAAACGAGGACACTACTTTGAGTATGAGTTCCTCTGATCACTTGCACTCTGATGGAAAAACAGAGCGTGTGAATCAGATTTTAGAGGATATGCTTTGTGCATAGATCTCTGGAAAACCATTGAGTTGGGAAAAGTATCTTTCAATGATGGAATTTTCTTATAACAGTTATAAGCATACGGCTACTGGTTATAGTCTGTTCATGCTTATGTATGGATATCAGCCTAGGGTACCTTAATTGATGTTGGTCTTAAGAACATTGAGCTTGATCCATAGAGGGATTTCTTGCGTGATATGTAGGAAATGCTGACCCAAGCTTAGGATTCTATCAGGAGTGCTCAGGATAAAGTACAGTTTTATGCTGATAGGGGACACTTACCTCAGTCTTTTAAGCCATGAGCATTGGTTTATTTGAAAGTTCCTAAAGATTCTTATACTTTGTCAACAGGAAAGTGCTTAAAATTATCTCCCATATATTGTGGTCCATTCCGAGTTATACATCGGATTGGCACGGTTGCGTATGAGCTAAAACTACCTCCACATGTCAGAGTTCATCTAGTCTTTCATGTTAGTAGATTGAAAGAGAAGCTGGGAGGTCAGGATAACATAGTTACTCCTTAAGAACTCGTTGAAGTCAAAGATTTATCCTATGTTCCACATGAGCTTGAAAAGATACTTGAATTAAGGGAAAGGAAACTTCGTAGTCATTTAATCCCTGAGGTTAAAATTAAGTAGAAAGATAGGAAACTTGGGGATTCGACTTGGGAGTCAGTTGAGAACGTTCAGTGCAGGTTTTCTTCTTTTCATTGTGCAAGAGTGTAATTTTTTGAGAGAGGGGAAGTATGTTATGTGCACATTATATGTGCATATACTAGGAGGCTAACCTACCCTAGGCATAAGAGCATGGGACCATGGGAACATGCTCTAGTGGGGCAAGGGTTAGGTCTAACCTTGGGTTGTATTGTATCTACTCCTTTCATAGGAAGTTCTCTTGTGTAGAGCATGATGAAAAACAGGTAGAGGGAGAGGAGACACACACACAGGAGCAAACCCTAATGTATATTGCAAACCCTAACCATAGAGGGAAGCCATCTCCCTTCTCTCACAATGCATAAAGCCATAAATACCATATTAGATAATTTAGGAAAAATCCCATTCCCATTTAAAAAATGGGATCATGGTGAACCTATCCAAGATTTTGTCAAAACCCCCTCATGCGACATATCATTGGAAAGATCTTGAAGAGTAGTATCTAAAGATATAATGTCCGACAAATTTGGAGTTAATATGCTCAAGATATGGCCAAAACTATGTTAAAAAGGTAATTCCCAAAGTATGAGATTTTTCCCAAATTATCTAATATTGTCTTCATAATCCATAATACACAACTCACACTATGTGTTGTGTCCACACACTGCTAACCCTAGCTAATGTCCACACACTATGACCAACTGGACGTGGTCATTTATGTCTCACACATGCTGCTACCTAACATGCCAGCACATAGCACAGCTGGCACAAGCTGACATCAAGCTTGAATCTCAATAGCCCCTCTCAAGCTCATGATATACTGCCATAGATGAAGATGTAGATGAGCATGGGCTATCAAAGCTCTCAACACTCCCCCTCAAGCTCATCCCACGTACTCCCAACATAGTACAGAAGTACTCAAACTTCTCCTTGCTAAGTGGCTTTGTAAAGATGTCAGCCACCTGCTCTTCAGTCTTCACTGCAAATCCACTGTACCATCCAGCACTTTCTCTTTAACAAATAATAACACAAAAAATCTTGTGATCACATGTTATATTCACAAAGCTTTCACAAGGGCCTTAAAAAATTATCTTTGTCGGGCATAAAAAATCTTCTTAGGTGGGCACTGACCTGCTATTATGTGAAGATGGTAACATGAGAACACGTGAATAGCTTATTCCCATGTGTAGCCAAGCTTTTAAGGGGTTCCCAAATGGCAAGTGACCTATTATTTTGTGAAGTACGGTAACATGAGAACATGTGAATAACTTGTTCACATGTGTTATTATCACAAAAAATCTTGTGATCACGTGAATACTGCTAACAAAGTGATAGTGGACCTCTATGTATTTGGTCCGTGCATGAAAAACTGGATTCTTGGCCAGCTGTATGCTGCTCATGTTGTCACAATGAATGACAACCTTGCCATCAATAGGCTCACCCAAATAGCCAAGAGACTCTTTAACCATACTCCTTCACATGTAGTAATGGCTGCACCCCTGTATTCGGCCTCTATACTAGATAAAGCAACAATAGGTTGCTTCTTGTTACTCCAACTCACCACTGCACTTCCAAATGTAAAGGCATAACCACTAGGAGATCTCCTGTCATAACCACTAGTAGACCTCCTGTCATACGAGCTACCTGCCCAATGTGCATCTTGTTGAGATATCGAGCTCGTCTAGTGAGGCGGTGGACACTGATGACCCGCCTAGGGGATAGGCCCCACACTTACACCACTAGCATGGTTGGTGAGATCTTGGGTGATATGTGGCCAGTGGGATGACAGGCTGTGTGACAGCCATTCTAGAGACTGGCATAGTTATAGCGCCAGCTCATTTAGTCGGGTTCACACTATAGAGAACCCGTGTATGTATTGATTGAGTACCTTTCATATTATGTGTACTCTTATCTTGTATATGGTGTGTTGAGTGTTGAGTAGAGAAGAAGAAGATTTTCAGCCTCTCACCTTGTGTGTTCCCTATTAGGGTTTTGTGAGTGTGTGTGTGCTTGCAAGAGCTCAAGCTCTCTTCCCCCCTGCATCTTTTCAGGTCTGTGTAGCCATGTACATCCAAGCCTTTACTATGCTCAGAAAGAAGACCATAATGTGCGATGGTCTTTACATATCGCATAATGCGTCTCACTGCATCCAAATGAGGTTTTCTGGGGCTCTGCATAAATTGGCTTACTAGCCCCATAGCATAACTGAGATCTAGGCGTGTGATAGTCATGTAAATAAGACTACCAACCATCTTTCTATACATAGATGGATCATCCAACTCCTCACCAAAATCAACCCGCAGCTTTACATTTTGCTCCAAAGGTGTACTCATTGGCTTACACCCTGTCATCACATATTTTGCCAACATATCCAATGCATATTGGTGTTGCACTAACCATGTACCTGCATGGTCTTTGATCACTTCAATCCCAAGAAAGTATCTCAATTCACCCAAGTCTTTCATGTCAAACTACCCACTCAATGCCTCATTGACATGCATAACATCTATAGCATAATCTCCTATGGTGATAATCAAGTCATCCACATAGATGACAAGTAAGACAATCCCATGATCTGTTTTCTTCACATAGAGTGAAGAATCTGTTGTAGAAACCTGAAATCCAAGGGAGATAAGATATTGGCTTATCTTATCACTCCAAGCACGAGGTGCTTGCTTCAAACCATATAATGCTTTCTTCCCATCATACTTGAATCTAGGTAGCCCACTAACAATGCCTCTTGCCTGCATGTTCTTTAACCTTTGTATGTTCACATGTCCAGTCCGTTCATGCCACATGTCAATGTCCTGTACCACATCTCGGCTTTTAGAGAACATGGCTGATTTCAACTCAGGAATCCCAACATCCAACTTAAATAACCTGCCTTCTTTCTTGCCTTTGGCAACGACTCTACATCCATTTTTGAAATCCTCAACGAAGCAACCATGCTCATTGAAACGAACCTGTAAACCCTATTCCACCATTTGACCAATTGAGGCCAAACTTTTTGTAATAGAAGGCACATACAAGAGATCTGCCATAGACTTTGTTTCACCATTGTGCATAACCAATGGTACACTTCCAACATGTGTGATAGCATGTTGGGTATCATCTCCTGTTTCCACATAGCCTTTCACATCCATAGGCTTCATATGCTCAAACAATTCGCCATGATAAGTCATATGGTTTGATGCTCCAGAGTCCATATACCAAGTGTTATCACTTTCACCATTCGACATCATAGATCCCACAACATGTTTCATGGCAAACAAGTGATTTGCACTGCCATCATTACTGCTTGATGCATAATTTCCACCACCATGTTGTGCATAATGTCCACCATGCTGTGCTCTACCCCCTCTCAAATCATTTTGTTGCGAAAACAATCACGTGTGCCATATGACCGAATTTCCCACAGTAATGGCATTCCACATTTTGCATAGATGTTTGTTGGCCTTGCCAACGTCCTCTACCACGAGGATTACCTCTGCCTCTCTGCTGAGGTGTATATCCACGACCACCTCTAGCACCATATGTAGGCTGAAAATTCTATTGTGGTGACTTGTCCTGCCATCCACCACGACCATTACCATGGCCACGTGATGCAAATCTCCCCCTGCCTCTAAATCCCCTTTGATTGAGAATAAAAAGCCTGATTTCTGCCATTATCATCATGGCTAGTAGATGCATCATGAAAAGTGTCACTGAGTTTGATTTCCTCAACAAGCAAGAGTGAAACCAACTCATCAAAGTCTGGTAAACCTGTACTCCGAACCGAGATGTATGTATCAAAAGACTTATACTCCTTGCCAAGACCACGCAAGATAATGTCTACCAAATCACCACCAGGCATGTGGGCATTGATTGTTGCCAATGCATCTGCATACTTCTTTATCTCTTGTACATAATCATGGATACTCCTTCCTTTCTATTTCACATTATGAATCTATTGTCGCAACAACTGAGACTTGCAAGCACTACTGTCTATATCAAACAACTTTACCAATGTATCCCATGCATCCTTGGGATTCTCAGCATCATGTATATGTATGAGTATAGCATCCGAGATACATATAGACAGATAATGCAAAACTTTGTATGCTCTTTCTGACCATTGCTTATGAGCTATAACCTGCTGCTGCTGTGTAGGTTGTCGGGGTAGTTTCGGATCTGGCTCAGCATCTGTAATAAGATTCCAAAAACCTTTTCCCTTCAGAAAACTTTTAATCCTATACTTCCATGCCTGGAAGTTCTTCCTATCCAATTTTTCACCCACAATCTGTACAGGGTTCTCTGACATATTTGCTCAATGCAAATGTACCTTCCCCACACATCCAAATCTATAAACGAGCCTTCCTCAACTCAACCACACTCTAATAAGTGTTCCAGATAATCCAAAGTACTCAACAAACTTCACTTTTGATGTAGAAAATCAAACTGATAGCATCCAAAATGAACTGGCATACGCAGTCCAAGGTACCCTGTTTTGGCACGCTTTCCAAGGCTTCAAATTGCAATGTAGTGGTTCAATCAAGTGTGGATAACTTGCATTGATACCTAAACAAGCTCAATGTTGCACATCAACACCAACCAAGGTGTGTACATACCAATTTTGTCAAACCCCCTTCTCTGTTTTGAGAAAAACTAGAAAAACCAGTAAAACCAATAGTAGAATCGCTCTAATTTCTTCAATGCTTGTCCAAATTGAGAGACCAGGCATTCATTAGCTTAGCAATGATGTCCACTAACTCCATGTAAAAGGAATCAGACCAATTGTTTAAGATGAGAGAGTAATTAGTCGATTAATCACACTCTGTTTCACTAAACACAATAGACAGCCTGTTTAATCAGCTCATTTCCAGCTCCATAATTCATAATTGCTCCAACCAATCATATAGCAACCTCCTTGGGTTTGTGTATTACACAATTACTAAGCAAAGTTTGGATTTAATCAACTACACAAGTGGAATTTGGCCTCCACTTAATAAAAAAATTTGAGAAAAGTACTCTGTTTTCCCTGTATGTTCTGCACAGCCTGCTCTTGAGGGGATTTGGGCTGATTGTAGTGTCAATTGAGAGTATATATGGTTGCCTAACACACCAAGGCATGTGTACAACCCATAAATTATCTGATTTTTGCCAAAAACTAGCTCTAATTTCATCCACCAAGTGACTCTTTTTCTCTATTTTGTGAGAGCTTCAAAAACAGTAATTTTTCAATCACTCAAATGCATCATACTTGCTCCAAATTCACTGTAGGGCTTGCACATGAGTTGCCAAACATTAATCCTTGTCACATACATGTTTCTTTGTCAGATTCGCATCCATTTTCACAATACATCACCGCTTCCAAGCTCCAATGGAAAGCTTGCAAAAAACCAGAATTTTCTTTTGCTTTGGGCAACACTAATTTGCCTTGTTTGTGCTTGAATCACCTGCAATCCGCTGAAAGGTGTTTAGTAGTCCTTACCCGATAGGCCAAACTCTCAGATATGATAGAAATCGGTGTGCTCCAAGCTTCACAGCATCAATGGCAAGCTTCACAGCTTTTTTGCACAGCTTCTTCTCCCTCTTCTCTCACTCACTCACATAAACCCTAATAGAGAGCACCAGGCTCTGATACCGTGATGAAAAACAGGTAGAGGGAGAGGAGACACACACAAACGAGCATGCAAACCCTAACCATAGAGGGAAGCCATCTCCCTTCTCTCACAATGCATAAAGCCATAATCCATAATACACAACTCACACTATGTTGTGTCCATAGACTGCTAACCCTAGCTAATGTCCACACACTATGACCAGGTGGACACGGTCATTTATGTCTCACACATGCTGCTACCTAACATGCCAACACATAGCACAGTTGGCATAAGCTGACATCGAGCTTGAATCTCAACAGAGCATTGTATCTACTCTCTTGCCATTTCATGCTAGATCTATGTGCTACTGTATTCAAGTCATACCGCTTGGTGGTATGGGACACCAAGGTTAGGTATGTGGTACTTTATTATATTGATGTGTGCACCCTTGGTCTTAGGGGTGGTTGGGTGGATGAGTATATGCTTGGATAATGCATGTTTATGCATAGTGATTAGCTAGAGAGATCTATGGGATTTTAACAAAAGAGGCATCAAAACATTTGCCATCATATTCGCAATGACAACTGAGCTCTAATTTACATTTGGAATAGGAAGTGTTGCAAATTAATTGTTGTGCAAGAAATTTCCAGATGCAGATCAATTGTTGTGTAAGAAATTGTTAGATGCAGGACAAGGAATAACATGCTCACCTATGTATGCCTCATGGATCTACTTATTGATGATATGGAGGACGTGCGGGTCCTTCTGTAGTTGGGCATCATTGACAATGTGTTTGGTAGAAACATCTTGCCTCCATGTGAAGGAACTCCCTTGACGTTAGCTTCCCATTTCATTTGTCCATACCTCACAAGCTTACCATTGATACAATAAGTAAAGGGTGATGGTGCAAATGGGTGTGTTTCTTGATATGTAGTTGCAGTTGTTCTCCATCCTAAAAACTACAATCATACCTCTCTTCATAGACATATTGTGCATTAGAGAAGGAGAACATAGAGAAAGAGGGATAACATAGAGAAAGAGGGATAACATAGCAAAAGAGTATACAATGGTGGTTGTTTGACGTCAAATTTACAAATTTGAAATTTCCATCATTTTTGACACTACTGTTTTCCCTACCTTTTTAAATGAATCTTTTCCATATGCATTCTCGCTCAACTCAAAGTTTGAGCATAGCCTCGAGAGCTTTTTCTCTTCCTTTTTTTAAACAAGATCCTTTTTGTAGATTATCTCAACAAAAATGTGAGCTTCTCTTTCTCTCTTTGTTTTTCTTAGAATCCTTTTCTAGGTTAGCACAACAAAAACTTGAACCTAAGCCTAGTGGGAGCTAGAATATTGCCTTGCCCCACTTCCTTCCCTTCTTGGATATATTTCAAACTACAATATCTCTCCTTCACCTATTTCTTCCCTTCTTGATCTTGCCCCTGGGCCCTCTTTATTGATGAGTATGGAAGTTATAGCCATTCCCTTGAAAAGGCTCTTCTGTCTCGTTCATGCCAAGTACTATACCCATTGGCTCACTTCACCTTGGCCCAACTTGGAAGAGAGTGAATGGATGGGGAGATATTTTGGGAGACATACACTTGTTGTATCTATCCCTCTCTCTCAATCCACTCTCAATAATAAACTCTTTTTATTTCCAAACACAGGAAACAAAATTTCCTTAACCAAATATTACAAAGTATCTAACTTGCCATTTCATAGAGGAAAGAAACTCTTAAAACTCTATGTACGAAGCAAAGAGAATGGTGCCAAAATTGTGAATTTTTCCCAAAATTCTTAAATTGGTCTTACAAGATTCTCCCATGCTAACATCTATGAAAAGCTGGAAGGTGTGCCAAAATCCAAGACTTCTGTATCGCTTTCAAGAACACATAGCTTAAGTGCTCAAATCGGTGCAGACTTTTGTATCACTTTCAAGACCGCATAGCTTAAGTGCCTAAATCTCTTGTTCCCAAATTCGCATGTGTAGAAAAATCCTACTAGCGACCAAAGTGGCCTATGCAAATTAAGCTAATAATTCATATAGATTATTATATCATATACGTCTCCCAATGACATTGCTACTGCATCCAAGATGACTACACAGCCTGGTGATCACAAAGGGAACCCTTAAGTCACAATTGGCCCCACTACAACAATAGAGAGCATGTTCCTCTTGATATTTGGTATCTGATCATGATTACTTGACACAAAAGAGATAGTAACTGTGCCTTTTGCTAAACAATTACTATCATTCTTGATCACTACTAGGATGGACTCCCCTAATAGCTATAGGGAGCTATACAAGTCCTCCTGACATATGATGGGATGATCCACTATGTAGATGATCCATGAAACATTGGTAGGTGTTGTAAAATGATATGCCCTTGCACACATTTCTTCCAATTTCCACAAGGAGCTCCAATTCTACTTCAATGCTATTACTTGAGTCTTTAATAGCTTCAAAGTACCATTCTTCTCAGCTATATATGTCATTGCATGCATGCTTTTAGCATATGCATGGGATTAAGAATTTCACCATAATTTTCTTCTTCTTCTTTCCAAAATTAAAGAGGTTACTAGATATCCTTTCTTTGTGCTAACATAGAAAGAAGAATCATTGCCACCCCCTAGTTTATTAATGCTATCTCCTCCTTCACAAGCATGACACTTATATCTCATTGCATGCTTGCTTTTTCAACATATACATGGGATTAAAAATTTCACCACCATCTTTTTCTTCTTCTTCTTTCCAAAAGAAGAAGGGTTACTAGATTCACCATCTTTTTTTTCTTCTTCTTTCCAAAAGAAGAAGGATTATCTATATCTCATTGCATGCTTGCTTTCAACATATACATGGGATTAAGAATTTCACCATCTTTTTTTCTTCTTCTTTCCAAAAGTAGAAGGGTTACCAGATATACTTTATTTGTGTTAGCATAGAAATTAAAATCACTTCCATCCCTTTTGTGCTAATGTATGAGTGATTTATCTCCTCCTTCATAAGCATGTCACTTAACTCTTTAGAAGTTAGAGGAGGATTCCTTAAGAGTGTTCAATGAGGTGACCAAATTATCATATTTATCGGGGTGTACATACGTTCACTTGAAATTATCATATTTATCGGGGTGTACATACGTTCACTTGAAATTAGGAGGCATTTGGACATATTTTGGGCCTTTTACTAATGAAAGTAATTAGCAAAAACGGGCCAATAGGAATAGAGGATTGTGCACATTTTGTCTCCTTTGAATATAGGGAGGGAGACTAGGCTATAGGGAGGGGGACTAGCTTTCAGTACTAATAATTACACTTATCCCTTTAAAAAAGTAGGGGGTTTAGGGTAGGTATGGTCCCACCATTTTTGTGGCTCAAAAAATCCTTAAAATTTTGAAATTTTTGAGATCCCCCCTAAACCTCACATTTCCCCCCAAAAATCCATCTCAAATTTCATTGTAATCAAAAATTTCATTTTCAGGTCCGCTTTCCCTCTTGAACATCCAAATTAAACTCTTCCTCTCTTTCTCTTCCATCTCTATCTCATTTGCCCAACCCTAATGAAACCATCAAAGCCCGAAACCCTAAACTTTCTCCTCCATCTTAATCTCCCTCCCTTCTCGGAGCTCCATCTCTTTCATCTTCAAGGCTCCCGTAAAATCCTAGTTTCTGCACATCTCTTTCCTTTTTACTCTAAACATAACCTTTCTACTCTAGCTTCCAAGAAGATATGGCCGCACCAAGAAGACCAAAAGATGAGATTGAGGAGATATCCTTGCACAACAAGAAGGACGATGATGGTGCTTGGGTGGGCGAGGCATTTCGTAAGAGCGCTTGGGTTTATCTACCGCCTGCTGCTGCAATCGGGCCTTACTGAGTTCGACGGCGAAATGTACTGGAGCACCATTGGAAAGGTCGTTTACAAGGCTAAAAACATTAGGAAAGAGAAAAAGAAATCAAAATAAGAAAGCATTCAAAAAAAGGCGAAGAGTCCACACCTTAAACAAGTAAGCACAATACTCTCATTGATCTCTCTATTCTTTTCAACGAGCATATAAACATCCGTTGGAGCGATATGGAGGTAATCCTCCTACTCGGCACTGTACGAGACATTGCATATAATCTGACCAGGCGCACCGCCTTAAGTCTGTCATTATTCTCTCCCTCTAACTTTAGAAGGTTTTTTGCCAAATCATCCCTATTGACATTCTCTTTTAATGTCTCCTTTCATTTCAGATCTGCCCCGTTTACAAGCCTCTTAAGCCCTTGTGGACCTACTGTTGTCACCTCTTCAATAACCACCTTGTCAAAATCCTTGTTCCGCTTCAAAGTAGGAGGAATGGAGAGGATTTTTGCTGCCTTCCTATCCCTGAATGGTAGAGGTCGCATGAATTTATCATACCTATACCTAACTCTACTTACTAATGTCATGTCCTTGTCCATTAGTGTGACCCTCCTGGCATGGGTAGCACAAATGTTACTGTTATTTAATAAGTCTATAAGGAAGTCCTCGCATGAAGACATGCGACAGCACTACTCTGCAATTTAAAGTAACCTTTCCACTTTATTCTGTCGCTTATGGATCTGACAATCCTCAAGAAAGGAGCTTTGGGGGGATGAGGAGATTGACAGATGCCTGCACCTTTCTTATCTCTACAAACATTTTTCTTTGCCTCTGCAAAGTGACCCTGGCCTTTGAAATGTTCCTGCTAGTGCTAGGTTTGACATCAAGAAGCATAGGTTCACTTAAGACCTCCTAATGGTCTGTTTTCTCTAGAATATCTAGAACTGGATCGGGCGTTGGATCTGGCTCTGGCACTGAAACTCTCCTGACGGTCTGTTTTTTGTACGTGCCATTACATCACTAGAAAAGAGAAGGCAGAGTAATTAGCCAAGTCACATGACTACCATCCACCGTGTGATAAGGGGAATCCAAATCTGGACCAATATTCTTTTCGCACAGTGAACGAAACAAGAACATTTAAATAAAAATTTCAAACCCGTCCATGGAACGATATTCCAATTCGAAAATATGGAGAATAGGTATATCGCACGGTGAACAAAACAAGAACTTAAGTATAAATAAAATTTTCAGACCCGTCCACAGGGAGCGATATTCCATTTTGAAAATATGGAGAATAAATAAATCGCATGGTGAACGAAACAAGAACTTATCAATAAAATTTTCAGACCCATCCATGGAGCGATATTTCAATTCGAAAACATGGAGAATAGATATATCGCACCATGAATGAAATCTCTTATCAATAAAATTTCCCCAGTCATCCATGGAGCGATATGTCAATTCGATTTCACATGGAGAATTGCCATATCGCACTGTGAACGAAATAAGTGAAAGAAAAGGGAAAGAGAGAGAAAAACTTACAAGCGCTTGAATCAATGGCTGGGATGGATCGATTGAGCGAGCTGCACGAGCAAAGTGTGCAGAAACACAATTGGAAAAAATCATGAAAAAAACCGTGGAAGAAAAGCATGGAAAAGAAAAAATTCCTCCTTTTTATAGAGCAAAACGCAATCATGCATTGACTGCGTCAACCCTACACCGAATTCATGAATCGACAACGACATAAACCCTTCGACACGTGGTGTTCGATCCTCAATCATGTGATGCCAGCCCTATTATTTGACCTATATAAAGATGGTGCAAGTTTTTTTTTTGCTTTTCTCTGCACTCAAAAGATGGTGCAAGTTTTTTTTTTGCTTTTCTCTGCACTCAAAATTTTCTCGCTTTCCATACCGTCCACGGTGCGTCCACAGTGCGAGTCAGCTTTTTCCAAGGCCATACCATCCATGGTGCAATAGGTGCATTCCAGCGTCGTTGCTTTCCCCTTATCGCATGGTGAATGGATTCCACCCAGACATTTCATTTAAGGTTGGTCACTAAATCGATTATTACCACAATGTCTTTCTGAGTAAGTTAGTCGTATTTTTTGATCAATGGGTAATCGATGGAATTATCAATGGAACTGGTGTTTCGAGCCTTTTTGGCGGGAAGGGTGCAAAATATGGGGGAAGTGGTATAATATCTTATTATTCATTTGGATTATTTATTGGAATTATCCCACTACTATTACTAACAGTTATCGCTTCTCCAGTTCCTTAAGAAAGGCTCCAATTTATGTTCATTTCTTCCGACTACTCCTCATCTTCCCCGGATCAGAGAAGCGATGGGCAACAATAAATGCCCCCATGCCTGATGATGATTTAGACACTCTGCAAAAGAAGAGGTCCTGGACCTTGTGTCCGAGAAGGAGGAGGAACTTCTTAGCACAAAATTTGATGTGGCAGAGTTTAAGGCCTCCACCATCATTGATGAAGGAACATCATCCTTCCATGGGGAGCGATTGACATTCCAATTTTTTCATGCCTGGGCTACCGTCCTTCCTAATTAATGGGAAGTATTACCTCCTCCTCTCCCACATTCAAAAACTCTACAATTTTAGGGAGGATTACTATCTTGCTATAATAGCAGACGGTTGTGAATTTGTGTCCGGTGTTCTCGATGTAGAGAATGAGCATAAGGATGAATTTCTCGCATTGGACACAAAAGTGACAGAAAATGTCTTAGAGGCCCCAGAAGCAATGTCCTTGTGCTTTAAAAAAGCCAAGGAGAATGAAGCTTCTCTTCCTTCAGAGGAAGAATTTCAAGCCCTTCAAATAGGATATGGGCATTCTTCTGCTTTGATGACAATGGTAATCCAGGGTATCCTATCAAACATCCAAGCGAGAACTTCATGTGTCTCTTTTGGTACTTCAAATGCCCCAAACCACCATATCTCTTTCTCAGATTGGACACTATATGAGGAAAGGTCTAGCTTGCAAATCCTCTCCCTATCAGGAGTTTGGTTGATCTCAATATTCCCCTCAAATGTGTCTTCATCACTGAGAAAAGACGATAACTCTGAACTTTTTACATATGCCATAGCCTCATTCATGAGTGTGATACTCATTCGCTCTATCCTCTTTCCTTTCACAATCTGACACTCATCCATTCTCAACACAAAGCTAACTTTGTCACCTTGCATGATGACAAACAAAATTAAATAAACTTTGATTTTTCATAGACTTTTTCAACTACTTTGCAATAGATTAAAGTTACTTACAATTATTAGGTAATCCATAGAATAAGATCATAACTTTCTGAAGACATTGTAGATCAACAAATATATTGTTGAACTCGTTGTAAGGAACCACAATATTACCATTGTTGCCTTGCTTTTTTCCCCAAGCTCTAAGGGTTAGCACACCATTGACGCAGTGGTACTCTCCAATCTTACATTGCACATCTTCATTCCATGTCCTCTTTGCTAATCTTAATCTTCTAGGGGCAGGAAAAATATTTCGTGTGATGCCTTGTTTGCGAAGTGTATCTTGCAATAATTGATGGAGAGCTTGGTATTCTTTTGTGCTTATGCCCACTTCATCGCATGCATTCTGAACTTCCTCAATGCCTAAGATATTAGTTATATCTTTCATTATCTCATTTGCAAGTATCTGTCGTACCTTCTTGTAGCGTGGATCTCGAACTATGGAAAGAATGTCATGTTTTCTCACGTAGCTATGTAACATATCTCCAATATCTTGAGGACCATTATCACCACACGCATCTTTAAGAAAGGTCCTATAATGAACTAAAAAAGATTACTTATAGCAAACATATTATAAAATGAATTACTAGTAAACACCATATTAGATAATTTGGGAAAAATGCCATTCCCATTTCAAAAATGGGAGCATGGTGAACTTGTCCAGAAGTTTATCAAAACCCCCTCATGTGACATATCATCGGAAAGATAGAATCTAAATCTATGATCTCCGACAAATTTGGAGTTAGTATGTTTAAGATATGTCCAAAACTATATGGAGTAATTGATTCCCAAAATGTGAGATTTTTCCCAAATTACCTAATATTGACTTAGTAGTTAATGAAAAAAATCAAACAATAGATACACTCTAATAAGAATAACTTATAACCAAAAATCAAATAAACCTTGCTGCATGAATTCTTCGCTTGAGAGCACCACCACACCAATTGCAAGTGTCTAAATGTTGTTCATTGTCCTCTTTCTCTCTTTGGCTCCCATGGGTATGCTCTTCATATGCGAGATTGTATCCTGTAACTTGAGGATGTGGTCCTCTTTCTCTTTGCCCTCTCTCTGGCTGTAAAATATTATTCTATGTGATTTCGAGAGCTTGTTGCACACTACTCAAAGTGACTTGCAAGCTATGAATTTGTGAGTTTAGAAATTGAACCTTCCATGCATCACATATACTTAAGCATTTGCAATATCCAAGGAACCCATTCTCACCCTCTCCAACAAAATGAATAAATAAGGATAGGTCTGTGAAAGGTGGAGAGAAATTTGAAGAAGGATCATTAGGATATAAATACCCATCAACCCAAAGATCCACATTACAATGACCCTGCTATCTTCTTTCTTGCTTCTCCTGTGCGTTTAGACGTTCTTTTTTGATAGGTGCATATTCATTGAAGATGCGAATATGCAAGTCTACCTTCCTCACTCGTGATGAATTTGAGGTGTTTGTATTTCTATGAGTGCCATAGTAGACACAATGGAAGATGGTAGATAGCTTGGATCCCAAAGAGAAGCTTGAAAGAGAGACCTACTATAAAGAGAGAAGGTCTTGGGAGGGAAAGAGAGAGAGAGAGAGAGAGACAGAGAGACAGAGAGACAGAGAGAGAATCTTTTAGTTGTTGAGTCGGACAGAGAGGAGATGTGATAGTCATTAATGAAGAAAATGGTTTTTAGGTGGGTTTGCTATACAATATAAATTTTAAATTGCTAGCCTATCCAAAAATTTAAATTTAAATTAAACGACGTAAGTTTTCCTTGTCTTCTAATGACTTGATTTAGAATTTGTGGAAACTTCAAAAACGCAATGAAAGTGTATTAAAAAGATTATCTTTTAATGACTGTTGATATGAAATTTAAAGGAAACTTCAGAAATGCAATGAAAGTGCATTAAATTTGATTGAAAGTTATTTTGAGACAATTATTTTAAATTGTAATAAAAAAATATTTTTGGAGCCCCTATATGGACGAGATTGATGATGTTTCGAGAGTTTTAGTGGCTAGAAAGAGAATCCTAGAGTGAAAATCCTAGAGAGGGAAAACTGGAGAGATCCCCTACTTTTAGGGCCAAAAGTAGACGTCATTATGAGGTTTGTCTCCTTAAGTCTCAAAAGCATTAGTCTTGATTCCTTAAAATTAGGGATCCTTATAGGGCCCTTTTTATGCTCAAACGCCCCCTAATGATTTGTCAACCCCAACTTTCTCCATCTAATCTTGTAGAACCTTGATCCATGTAATGAACTGCTGGGCTACTTCTCTAGTAATATTGTTTATAGTAGATCTATCAAATTTGCAGTAGATGTGGCAAGCCCTTGCTTTAATTTTACAAGAACATACAAAGTTAAAAATAGTAATTTTATGAGAAAACAATACATTTATAGGTAACTCACCAATCTAAGGGTATTTTAAAGTCAAGTGTATCCTTATCATTTATAAAGCGAGATGATGATGCTCCTTGAAATAAAGGATGTAAATATCCTTCTCATTGTTTTACAATAGGACAAGCACAGACTGTTGAGACGTCAAGCTCAACATGAATTGACACTAATAATGTACCTGGGTGACTATTCCATATTTACACCACTTGTGTGTTTGGTAGTTGACATGACGGATCTTTGCCAGTGATTTTATAGCTAGACTACACCTACTTGGTCTAATCGAGTTATGGCATACTTGGTCTAATCGAGTTATGGCATACTTATCTTACCAGCTCACCTATTTAGCATGTTCACATCATGGACCTCTTGTACTACATATTACTATAGTACTTATGTTGGGGTTTCACTTATCTTTTGTAGCCTTCTTTTGAGAGAAAGAAGAAGAAGAAGATTTCAACCTTCCATCTTTATGCATGTCTTATCTATTGTTGTATGAGTGCATGTATGCCTGCAAGAGCTTAAGCTCTGTCTCCTCCCCCAGTATTCTCATGGTATCAGAGCCTAGTTCAAGATAAGGAGCTGAGTAGCAAGTAAAGGAAGGTACAAAGGCAAAGGAAGCGGTACATGAGTAAGATCATCATCATCATCTCTTTCCCTTCTTGTTTAGGTATGACACCCCCTGGGTAGCTCTAGAAGCTACACATCTCTGATAGGTGTGGAGGTGCTTGTGAGGCAAGCAATACTTTATACTATGGTTTTGTAGTTAGATTCGTGTTTTGGGTGCATTTGGGCCTCTATTCAGCCCCACTACAAGGTGTTCTCGGGCAGTTCTGGGGAAGCTTTGGTTTCTGTCCAAACATTGGTTATTGTAGTGCAACAGTGCATTTTGGGTGTCGAGACAGAGATTTCACGTGTATTGCTGATTGTGGGTGTATGTACATGTACTCTAGTCATGTGCTATGACATACAGATTATGCAGAAGTACTGCTTTAGGAGCTACAAAATATATTGTTGTGTTGTAGGTTGCTTATAGAAATTGTTTATTTTTTTTGTGGTTGTAAATAAAGATGTCTGATAACATCAACCACATTGTCATCAATGAGAATATTGACAAGATCAACTTCCATGAATGGAATTTTAGAATGACAAATTTCTAATGGGAAAAAAGGAGACAATGAGGAGCCTCTAATTAAAGAGAATGTAACCTCAGCAAAGATAAAGGCATTCAAAGAGTGGAACTAGGGCACTGTAAGGATAGTCATGTATTGTCTTTTAGTCAGTGCAATAGACACTATGATAGGGCATATACAAGATGCCAACACTCCATCACAGTTGCATGGCAAAACCTGGTAAAGATGTTCTACACAAACACTGTGAGATCCCTCTGTCCCCTCCGCGCACCGGATTCCCGGTAGCTGACAGCGGAAGCAGCCCCCTCATGAGCGGGGCAGGGTTTCTCACTCGGGGCCTCGCCCACGAATGTCCGGGCACAAGACTAGGCTGGTGGTCACTCCGAAAACTGAAACCGAGAAAATTTCCCATGCCCGGAAAGCGGGGACGATTCCACCTTTTAGAATTTTTCTTAACGAGTTTTCTAACGAGATCAAAATCTAAACTATCCTCCACCTGAATAAACCGGATAGAAGGAAACTATCACTGATATAATTTGATCATCTGAGCAATTCAACACTTTTTTCCTAATCAAGATTAGGCACAGTCGTTGATCCACTCAATCGAGAAATTTATCAGGGAATTAACTATCTATTCGAATCCTAGCGTAATCCTAAGATTTTTCAGCCTAACCCCATCCGGCCCATGGCTTAGCCACCACCCTGCCAACTGGAATCGGTAGATCCAAACAAGTACTCACCCACCCACAATTGAAATGCCTTTCTTAACTTTAGCTTTAGAAAACAAATACGCACACTACTCCTCTTTAAAACTTTAATATAAAAAAAAAACAATCCATTGACAAACAATTTACTGGTTACACATGTCATACTTCAAAATTTCCATTGAGTCTTTGTTTCTCATAAAACAATATCACTCTGGACTCTCCGTTGAGACTAGCGAGTCAACAACGAGATCCAATGATAGATTACAATAACATTGGTCTGTCATACAATATCTTCCTCGACATATGCATGGGTGTCCTCGGCACCGTGAGCCCGTGCATCGCCTGGTCAGAACCCTCCAAGATCCTCCTTAGGTGTCTTGGCACTTCACTCAGGAACTGCTTCGTCGGCCCTTGCCCATCGTACCGAAAGCTCACCATTTTAACCATACCGAGGCTGGTCATCAAGACCTCGGTAGGCTTTGTCGCGTGAGCTATCCCTCGAACACTCCCTGCCAGCTGTTGCAACCAAACTTCCCTTAGATAAACATATATGCCAAATGCTCCCTCCAGCATTCTGGCGGTGTAAGACAGTCCTTTAAGAAAACAGGGTTTCTATGCAAGTTTTCAGTTTTGAATAATCTTAAATCCATATCTCAATACTTCTAGATTCAGGTCTGAATTCCAAACAGAATTCCTCGAATTCTGTTAACCTGATCCTCAGGTCAAAATCAAAAGTCTTAACTTAGTTTCAGATTCGGTGAAGTGTTTTGAGTGCATTTTTCTTGAACTGGGCACATCGTCACACTGATTGAAACTGACAACGGAATTAGGTCTTGGTCAATAGTCTGAATCAGAGTTTGGGTCTGGAAAGATTCTTCCTAAACTATCTTTCTCGAAAGGTACTATTTCAATTTCTCTTTTTCTAAATTTCATTCGACGAATATTTGCTTACAGATTTCTAAAACATGAATTTCTTATGAGAAATACAATAATCATTTATTTCTTATGAGAAATAAAATAATCATTTATCTCGATCTCCGACTTCGATAGTTTAATTGAACTTTCTCATTACCATCTAAGTGGATATAAAACGGTAGCATTTCTTCTCAACTACTTATTCATTTTTTCAATTTTTGTGAAAATTAAACAGAGGATTAAGAGAACCCTTATTTAAATATAATCATTCTATATGCATCTATTTATGCATAAAATATATTTCTGATGAAAGTCACACTTATCATCATAAAAATCATTTATGATGAAAATCACTCTTTTAATATGAAAGAAATTTTCTTTTATGCATCCATTTATGCATAAAAATCATTTATGATGAAAATCACACTTTTAATATAAAAAATATATCTTTTATGCATATGTTTATGCATAAAAATCATTTATTATGAAAATCACACTTTTAATATAAAAAAGTCTAAAAAATATATTCTTTTATGCATACTTTTATGCATAAAAATCAATAATGATAAAAGTAACACTTTTATAATAAAAAATATTCTTTTATGCATACTTTTATACATAAATAATAATAATGATAAAAGTAACACTTTTATAATAAAAATAAATTTCGTTTAAGCATCCTCTTATGCATAAAAGTCAATAATGATAAAAGTAACACTTTTATAATAAAAAAAATAATCTTTTATGCATACTTTTATGCATGAAAATCAAATATGATAAAAGTAACACTTTTATAATAAAAAATATTCTTTTATGCATACTTTTATACATGAAAATCAAATATGATAAAAGTGACACTTATAATAAAAAATATTCTTTTACGCATACTTTTATGCATAAAAATCAATAATGATAAAAGTAACACTTTTATAATAAAGAAATATTCTTTTATGCATACTTTTATGCATAAAAATCAATACGATTAGGTAACTCTTTTGTAATAAAAAATATACTTTTATGCATTATTTTAAGCATAAAAATCCATAATGAAGAAAGTAACACTTTCATAAAAATTATCAATAAGTATCTTTCATAGAATTTAATTCTATTGAAAATCATTCTTGTATAAAAATTGATCAGTATGCATCTTTTTATGCATGAATGAAAATGACACTTTTAGAAAACTCTAACGATGGGGATTACTCTTTTTGATTAATAAAAGATGAAATTTATTTCACAATGTTTTAGAAAATTTTGCCATAACCTCCTTTGTATGGCTGACCATTTTTCAATTTTTAACTTACTAAAATTAATTAGAAGTTTACCAAGAGTATTTAAATCATTCTAATGTAAACAATCAAAGAGAAACATTATGAAAAACTTGACTTTATTCATTAATCATTCATCTAGAATAAGAATGGTTGGATTTACTAAAGAAGAGAGGGGAATGCCTTTTTTCAATGAGGCATTACATCATTTGATTTTAGAGAAGACAAAAATCATAAAAAAACCATAAAAAACCATAAAATGAATGGAAAAGAGAAGAATCTCTAACTTACTAAGGAATTTGAGAGCTTTCCTTTGGATTGATGGTTTGAGGGTTCTACTCTTGTTTGGAACAAGAGTGGCCACCAATCTTTTGGAAGAGGGAAGGTCAAAAACTAATAAATTATGAGTAAAATTCACTATTTTTGGCACTTGGGGGAGGCAGGGTAACAGTGCAAAACACTATTGAGTTTCAACAAAGGGGAAGGCTTCTATTTATAGGAAAAAGTGAGCTTCTAACCAAGCCAACTGATTCTAGAATTTTCTAGATCAGTTTGGTCAATTTTTGACCATTTTTGGATCAGTTTTGCACACTTTTTGGATCTACTTGAAATAGGAGAGAGGAGAGATAAAAATATCTCATTATTGGGAGTTTAAAACTCATTCAAGCATGTGAAATAGGTGCCTCCTTCATGAGGGGAATTCCCCCATATTGAGGTGTAAAAAATGCATCATTTTACCTAAATATCTCTCTTTTTTAACTATTAACCTTGTCCTTAGTCAACTCCTCATCTTATGTGAGTATTTACCCATTTTTGGGGGGTTTTTTCTTTTATTCTTCTATTTATCTCCTCCCTACATTTGGATGAATCTTATTGGTCTATAAGAACCTTAATTTAAAATTTTGAAAAAATCTTCACCCCCAAGATAATGCCTCTTGAACAGATTATACTTAATTTCTAATGCACCTTCTGAAAATCTTTTTGAACTTCTGTTTCAGGGGAACTTATTTTAATAAGATGAGATATTTTTCTATCCAAAAATATTTAAAAACTGAATTACCACTCTCTAGAAGATTTTCTTTCTCTAGGCCAAAACTGGTAGAAATAAGATCTTTTATATTTTTGAAGAGGGATTTGATTACAGGGGAAGATGCTGGACATCTTAAGAGGCTGGGGAGGAATCTTACATTCTCTCCCGCTTGAAAAATGCGAGATGTCCTCATCTCGCAAACTGGAGGTAATCTCGCAACAGACCGGTTTCATTCTCCCAGGTGGCATCTTCAAAAGGATAGAACTTCCATTTTACCAATAATTCCCTGAGAATTCTGTTCTTGAGAATCTTTTCTCAAGAACATCAAGAATTTCTTCAGGTTGGAGTTCCATCTGCCCTTAGATTGAAGAGGTTAGGATTTCAACATCAAGCACATGATTTGGGCTTGGCACATATTTCTTTAGAAGGCTTACATGAAATACATTATGAACTTTGAGATGAGGAGGCAGAAGAAGTTCGTAGGCTGTCACCTACTTTCTTTGTAATCAGATATGGCCCACAATATCTGGGAGATAACTTCGTGTACTTCCCAAGAGATAAAGAACTTCTTTTGGCCGTACTCGAATGAAGACCATATCTGCTTCTTCAAACTTTCTGTCTATCCTCTTCTTATTTGCATACTGCTTCTGTCGATCCTAGGCAGCTTTAATATCTTTATGAATTGACTGCATCTGTTGCTCCATGTCGTCAAGCATCTGTCTGGACATCTTGACTCTAATCAATGGGTCGTCAGACCAAGTTAATGGAGTTAAGCAATCTTGTTCATACATAGCTTTAAAAAGGCGCATCCCGATACTTCGGTGATAAGAAGCATTGTAGGCAAACTCGACTAAGTGCAGATAGCTTAGCCACTTCTTGGGTTCCCTGCCACAGCATGATCGAAGTATATCTTCGATTACTTGGTTTACCCTTTCAGTTTGACCATCGGTCTCAGGGTGATAAGTTGTGCTGAGGTCCACGAAAGTTCCCATTGCTTCGAAAAATGCAGTCCAGAACCTTGAAGTAAACTTGGGATCTTACTATTCTCCTGGGTAGGCCATGCAATATGAAGATTTCTTTGAGGAACACTCTAGCCACATCCACTGTAGTGTAGGTTTCTTTTACTGGGATCAGATGGGCAACTTTGGTTAGTCTGTCAACTACCACAAAAATGGAGTTGTAACCAAATTGCACTGAAGGTAATCCAGTAGTAAAGTCCATACTGATACATTTCGATGTCCAATGGATGTAACTTCCCAGGCATTTTTACTCTTTCAGCTTTGACTTTCTGGCATGTCAGACCACATTGACGTACATGATTCAGTACATCCTTTTTGAGACCAGGCCAAAAGAAGCTTTTCTTTACAGACATGTAGGTTTTGATGAAACCTGGATGTCCTGCTATAAGGCTATAATGGGCTTCATTCAGAATTTGGTCCTTGGTTTCCTCATCGTTGGGAATGCATAGCCTGCAATTATAATACATAATGCCATCATCTATACCCTTGAACTCTGTTCAACTCTCCTGAGGAGTTTTGCTTTCCTGCATAAGTAGGGTAGCAATAGGACCAAAGAATCTATCCTGCATGATCTTCTCTCTTGCTTCAATAATCAAAGGATTTGATAATACAGTAATTGCAAGCAAGGAGGCTTTTCTGTTGAGGGCATCTGCTACCACATTTTCTTTGTCTGGGCGGTACTTGATTTCAAAATCAAATTCATGCAGGGTCTGCATCCACCTTCTTTGGCACATGTTGAGGTCCTTTTGAGTGAATATCCACTTTAAACTCTAATCAAAGTGAATCTTTTTCCCAGTAGGTAATGTCCACAACTTTAAGGCATAGACTACTGAAAGTAATTCCAGGTCGTGAACAGCATAATTCCTCTCATGCGTTCTGAGCTTTCGGGATTCGTAGGCCACTACATGACCTTCCTGCATGAGTGCACCTCCCAGGGCAAAACCACTTACATCACTACCTCAAAGGGTAGAGAGGAATCTGGCAGCTTCAGAACGGGACTGGTTACCAAGGCGGTCTTTAGCTTATCAAAAGCACTCTGGCACCTGGAAGACCACTGAAATGGGGTATTCTTTTTAAGAAGGTTAGTCAGGGGGAAGCTATGAGAGCATACTTTGGTATAAAAATCCTATACCGTTAATCCCAAGCATCCTCTGACTTCTTTCACTGTCTTTGGTTTAGGCCAATCTATGATTGCTTGGACTTTTGCGGAATCTGGAGAATTCCATCTTTGGATACCAGAAAGCCCAAGTATTCAACATGGTCGGTAGAGAAAGTGCATTTGCTCTTTTTGGCAAAGAGTTGGTGCTTCCTTAGAATCTCAAGGACTTTTCGGACATGAGTCTTATGGTCAACTGCATTCTTTGAGTAAATTAGAATGTCATCGAAGAAAACTAGAGCAAAATCATCCAAGTATTCTCCGAGAATGTCCTGCATTAAGCGATTGAATGTAGCTGGGGCATTTGTCAATCCAAATGACATGACAGTAAATTCATAATGCCCATAGCGAGTATTGATGGCTGTTTTTGGTATATCTTGATCATTGATCCTGATCTGGTAATACCCGCATTTGAGATCTATCTTTGTGAAGATCTGGCCTGTTCAAAAGCTCATCAATTCTTGGAATAAGATACTTATTCTTAACTGTCTACTTATTCTTAATAACTGTCAGCTGATTTAGACCTCTGTAGTACACACAGATTCTAAGCGTTCCATCTTTCTTTTTCTGAAAGAGAACTGGCGCACCCCAAGGTGAAACACTGGGTCTTACAAACCTTTGTTCTAAAGCTGTCTAAGCTGTTCCTTGAGTTCGATGGCTTCAGGAACTGGCATTTTGTGCGTGCGTATTTGTACGTGCATAGGGCTACTGGTGGGGGGGGTCAATTCAATCACATGATCTACTTCCCGGATTGGAGGCATTTCAATTAGCTCTACTGGGAATAGATCATCAAATTCACTTAACCATTCTAGTACTTTAGCCTTAAGCTTTGAGTCTACTGGGTTCATTTTGACAACATAAATTTGTTGCTTCTTCCTAAGTCCTTTCAGCAACCTGGAACTGAAGGTCTGGGGATCCGAAAACTCCAGTTCCTTGAACTTTGTTCCCGTGAAGGTCATGGAAGGAAATGGTTCCATTGTGACAATGTATGTCAGCTTGATTTTTGTGGAGCCAATCCATTCCAAGGATCCCATCAAAAACTCCCAGAGGTAAGACTTTGAACTGACAGTTGGTTATATTACCATCTAGATTGAACTGGATAAGATCTGTCTCATGGTGAGTGAAAAGAATCTTCCCACTGGCCAATTCAACTTGCATAGGTTTCCCTGATTTCTGTTCTAAGACTAGCTTACGCAAGCATCTAGGGGAAATGAATGAATGAGAACTGCCTGAATCAATCAAAAGCTTAAAAGGCTTACCCTGATACTCTGCTGGAGTATGGATGACTGAGAACTGATGGTTAGGCCCTTGGTTTTCAATTGCAGCATAGATCTGCCCTCTTTCCTCTACTACTACATCTAAAATTGTGATTGCTCTGCTGCAGTTTGAGGTGAAACTCTTTCTCTTTGGTTGCCCCAGTTTTAGGAAGGAGTTCTGAGGTTGCTTTGGACAGAGGCAGATGGCTGAGCTGGAGTTCTTTTGGGGTTTCCCTGTCTTGGGCGAGACGAACCTTGATTAGATTGGTATGAAGGGGGTTGGATCTGAACTCGGGGTCCTTGACTTCCCTGTCCCCTTGACATGGTAGAGTCAGGCAGTCTTTCCGTTTTGGTGACCGAAACCTTGGCATCCAAAACATCGGTTTTCACTTTTGAGCTCATCCCTCTGATTTCTTGAAAGAGGTGGGGCTCCTGAGAAAGTATTCTGGGGGAAGGGTCTTCCTTCACTTCAGAACCTTCCTGCATGCTGATTATGATTTGGGCCTTGCTATCTCTTCGGGGGTGGAAAGTTTGAAGTACTTCCTTGGGCTTGGAATTTTTTAAAGTTAGAGGCCACGGTTTCCTAGTCTCATGATTTTGCCAAAAATTTATATATTATTAAATTTTTATTCTGATATCATCTACGAGATCCTAAGACTTGAGAGGTTTGAAAAATAATTTCTTAAACAAGACAATGATCTTATTGGAGATCTATGACATATGCCTGATAACAGATTTTTCTTTATCAGATCGTCCGTAAACAATCACTTATACAACAGGGAATTTTTTTCTCCAAAAAACATTTCTATATTTATATAAAAGTTGCAATATGTACATAGAGCAGCTCGGCTCCAAAATTCAAAACCTCCTCGGGAGTTGCATAAGACGACGGTACTGGGCCATAGGCATGCCCCGATACAAACGTTCACTTACTAGCTGATAAGGGAGCTATTATTTTCTCCTTAGGAATAAAACAACTAAGGAGTCTGTAGACTTGGCATGAAAGTCTGAAATTCCGAGGCGTCGAATGATATAGAATGACGCCACGTACCATTTTCAGCTTTAACAGAATCATAGCCAATGAGAGGTTCTGCCATAGCATTGCACGGTGGTCGCAAGAGGCGTGGACATACTGCCCTGCAAACCACTTATGCTGTAGTCTCTCCACTAGGTTAGGAAAATATAAATCCTCGAAATGGCGTGCGAGTCTTGCGCGGCTTGTTCGAGTTGAAGCGGAAGAAATGAGATGCTCGAAGGCGAATGCAGTCATATCTTGAGACTGGGTGAGGTCGGGAATACCAGATAAATAGGGTACTTCCATCTATAAAAACAATTTCTTTGATTAAAAATTCTTCATTAAAGAAGCTTACGGAATGAAAATATATTATGAAAATTTCTTTTTCTGAGTTTTTATTATCAATTTCTGATAAGAATTTGTTTATCCTTATTAGCTTTTAACCTGGCTCTGATACCAACTGTGAGATCCCTCTGCCCCCCCCCTCCGTGTACCGGATTCCTGGTAATTGACAGCGGAAGCAGCCCCCTCATGCACGGGGCAAGGTTTCTCCCTTGGGGCCTCGCCCACGAATGTCCGGGCACGAGACTAGACTGGTGGTCACTCTGAAAACCGAAATCGGAAAAATTTTCCATGCTCGAAAAGCGGGGACGATTCCACCTTTTTGAACTTTTCTTAACGAGTTTTCTAACGAGATCAAAATCTAAACTATCCTCCACCTGAATAAACCAGATAGAAGGAAACTATCATTGATATAATTTGATCATCTGAGCAATTCAACGCTTTTTTCCTAATCAAGATTAGGCACAGCTGTTGATCCACTCAATCGAGAAATTTATCAGGGAATTAACTATCTACTCGAATCCTAGTGTAATCCTAAGATTTTTCAGTTTGATTATTAAAACTCCACTGATTCCAGCCCATCCGGCCCATGGATTAGCCACCACCTTGCCACCAAACAAGTACTCACCCACCCATAATTGAAATGCCTTTCTTAACTTTAGCTTTAGAAAACAGATACGCACACACTCCTCTTAAAACTTTAATATATAAAAAAAACAATCCATTGACAAATAATTTATTGATTACACATGTCATACTTCAAAATTTCCATTGAGTCTTTGTTTCTCACAAAACAGTATCACTCTGGACTCTCCATTGAGACTAGCGAGTCAACAACGAGATCCAGTGATAGATTATAATAACATTGGTCTATCATACACAATATCTTCCTCGACATACGCATGGGTGTCCTCGGCACCGCAAGCCCATGCATCGCCTGGTTAGAACCCTCCAGGATCCTCCTTAGGTGTCCTGGCACTTCACTCAGGGACCGCTTCGTCGGCCCTCACCCATCGTACCGGAAGCGCACCATTTTAACCATACCGAGGCTGGTCAAGACCTCGGCAAGCTTTGCCGCGTGAGCTGTCCCCTCGAACACTCCGCGCCAGCTATTGCAACCAAACTTTCCTTACGTAAACATATATACCAAATGCTCCCTCCAGTATTCTGGCGTAAGATAGTCCTTTATGAAAACAGGCCCGGTTTCTATGCAAGTTTTCAGTTTTGATTTTGTTTTTGAAAACCATGAATAATCTTAAATCCGTATCTCAATACTTCTAGATCCAGGTCTGAATTCCAAATAGAATTCCTCGAATTCTGTTAACTCCTTAGGTCAAAATCATAAGTCTTAACTTAGTTTCAGATTCGGTGGGTGTTTTGAGTGCATTTTTCCTCAACTGGGCACATCGTCACTGATTGAAACTGATGAAGGAATTAGGTAGGTCTTGGTCAATAGTCTGGAATCAGAGTTTGGGTCTGGAAAGGTTCTTCCTAACTATCTTTCTCAAAAGGTACTATTTCAATTTCTCTTTTTCTAAATTTCGTTCGATGAATATTTGCTTACAGATTTCTAAAACATGAATTTCTTATGAGGAATATAATAATCATTTATCTCGATCTCCGACTTCGATAGTTTAATTGACCTTTCTCATTACCATCTTAGTGGATATGAAGCGGTAGCATTTCTTCTCACAGATTATCTACTTATTCATTTTTTTATTTTTTGCGAAAATTAAACAGAGGATTAAGAGAACCCTATATGCATCTATTTATGCATAAAATCTATTTCTGATGAAAGTCACACTTTTATCATCATAAAAATCATTTATGATGATAAATCACTCTTTTATCATCATAAAAATCTATTTCTGATGAAAGTCACACTTTTATCATCATAAAAATCATTTATGATGAAAATCACTCTTTTATTATGAAAGAATTTCTTTAATGCATCCATTTATGCATAAAAATCATTTATGATGAAAATCACACTTTTAATATAAAAAAATATCTTTTATGCATAAAAATCAATAATGATAAAAGTAACACTTTTATAATAATTTTTTTTCTCTTTTAAGCATCCTCTTATGCATAAAAATCAATAATGATAAAAGTAACACTTTTATAATAAAAATAATAATCTTTTATGCATGAAAATCAAATATGATAAAAGTAACACTTTTATAATAAAAAAATATTCTTTTATGCATACTTTTATGCATGAAAATCAATAATGATAAAAGTAACACTTTTATAATTAAAAAAATATTCTTTTAACTCTTTTGTAATAAAAAATATACTTTTATGCATTATTTTAAGCATAAAAGTCCATAATGAAGAAAGTAACACTTTCATAAAAATTATCAATAAGTATCTTTCATAGAATTTAATTCTATTGAAAATCATTCTTTTATAAAAATTAATCAATATGCATCTTTTTATGCATGAATGAAAATGACACTTTTAGAATACTCTAACGATGGGGATTACTCTTTTTTATTAATAAAAGATGAAATTTTTTCACAAATTTTTAAAAAATTTTGATGTATGTGGCTGACCATTTTTTAATTTTTAACTTACTAAAATTAATAAGAAGTTTACCAAGAGTATTTAAATCATTCTAATGTAAACAATCAAAGAGAAACATTATGAAAAACTTGATTTTATTCATTAATCATTCATCTAGGATAAGAATGGTTGGATTTACTAAAGAAGAGAGGGGAATGCCTTTTTTCAATGAGGCATAACATCATTTGATTTTAGAGAAGACAAAAATCATTTTAAAAAAACCATAAAATGAATGGAAAAGAGAAGAATCTCCAACTTACTAAGGAATTTGAGAGCTTTCCTTTGGCTTGATGGTTTGAGGGTTCTACTCTTGTTTGGAACAAGAGTGGCCACCAATCTTTTGGAAGAGGGAAGGTCAAAAACTAATGAATTATGAGTAAAATTCACTGTTTTGGGCACTTGGGAGAGGCAGGGTAATAGTGCAAAACACTATTGAGTTTAAACAAAGGGGAAGGCTTCTATTTATAGAAAAAAGTAAGCTTCTAACCAAGCCAACTGATTTTAGAATTTTCCAGATTAGTTTGGTCAATTTTTGACCATTTTTGGCTCAGTTTTGCTCACTTTTTGGATCTAGTTGAAACAGGAGAGAGGAGAGATAAAAATATCTCATTATTTGGGAGTTTAAAACTCATTCAAGCATGTGAAATAGGTGCCTCCTTCATGAGGGGAATTCCCCCATACTGAGGTGTCAAAAATGCATCATTTCACTTAAATATCTCTCTTTTTTAACTATTAACCTTGTCCTTAGTCAACTCTTCATCTTATGTGAGTATTTACTCATTTTTGGGGGATTTTTCTTTTATTCTTATATTTATCTCCTCCCTACATTTGGATGAATCTTATTGGTCCATAGGAACCTTAATTTAAAAATTTGAAAAAATCTTCACCCCCAAGATAATGCCTCTTGAACAGATTATACTTAATTTCTAATGCACCTTCTGAAAATCTTTTTGAACTTCTATTTCAGGGGAACTTATTTTAATAAGATGAGGTATTTTTCTATCCAAAAATATTTAAAAACTGAATTACCACTCTCTAGAAGATTTTCTCTCTCTAGGCCAAAACTGGTAGAAACAAGATCTTTTATATTTCTAAAGAGGGATTTAATTACAGGGGAAGATGCTGGACATCTTGAGAGGCTGGGGAGGAATCGTACAAACACAAAGGCACGAAAGTTGTAGCTAAAATAGAAGCTATTTATAGTGGATAAGAACATGTCTATCAATGAGTATGCATTGAAGTTCAAGGGTATTATTGAATCCCTTGGATCTATTAATGTCCTAGTGGAAGATGATGACTTGGTTTGTAAATCATGGAAAACAAGTCTTTGGGTGTACACTCTTTCTCCCAAATAAAGAACACTTTAGAATATTACTTCTACTCAAATTCAAGTAGAGGTAGAGATCGCTCGTCAAGGCCATAGTGGCTACAGTTTTGGAAATCAAAATTATGGACAACAGAAATGTAATGATTCGTAAAAGCAACAACAAACACACATAGGTGGAAGAGGCCAATCTTAGGCAAGGGAGAGAGATCGAGTAAATTAGAAAGTATAGAAATCTAGATTAGGTTCAAAGGATTGGTTTTATTGTGGTAAACCACATCACTTTATAGCAAACCACATCACTTTATAGCAAACCACATCACTTTAAAGTGATGTGGTAAACCACATCACTTTATAGCAAAATGTTGCATCTTCAAGCAAGTAGGCTGAAGAAAGATGTGAGAAGTTATCTGTTATGCATCACATGTTAAATTTAGTGACTATAGATGTATCTACAAACGGTGATGATGTATGGCAAGTGGATTTGGGAGTCTCTAACCACATGACTTATCATGTGGTGAGTGGTTTAGAGATGTCAAAAATTTAGAAAAACTAGGTTACGTACTGATAGGGATGAAATGGCTCATCTTATTTCTCATATTGGGAATGTGCCATTAGCTATGCAAGATGGAAAGATGAGGTACTTCATATGCCTAATGTAACAAAGATTTTGGTTTCTATTGGAAAGATGGTTGAGCAGGGTTTATAGGTACGCTTTAACCCTGAGGGCTACTATGTTGAGAACTTCAACAATAAATGTTGTTTGGCTACAAAGAGCAAAAGAGTGGGTAAAATGTTTGCTTAGGATGTAAGCATGCATGAGGTGAAAGATGCTATGTTTGCACTAGGTATAGGTGTTATGGATGATATAGATATCTGGAATAAACATATTGGTCATGTGAACAAGCAATGGATTAAAGTCTATGTAGACTTCAGAAATTGTTATAGTTTTATTAAAGTTCAAGGTGGATGGAATACATAAAGTATGTGAAGTATGTAGTTCAGAAATCAAACAAAGAATGTATTTCCACATGATAGGAATGCAATTAAAAGAGAACTTAATGTGGTGCACTTAGATGTATGGGGGCCGACAAAGGCGACATCAATGGGAGGATGCTGTTACTTTGTATCTTTAATTGATGACCACACAAGGAAGGTGTGTGTATATTTCATGATACTCGAGGAAACCCTACCATCACACCATTAGTGGGAAATCAATCACAAGGAAGGTGTGGGTATATTTCATGATACTCGAGGAAACCCTACCATCACACCATTAGTGGGAAATCAATCACACATAAATCTACACTCCAAGCACATTGGCTGTTGCTACACAAATCAATCAATCACATAGAAATATACACTCTAAGCACATTGGTGTTGTTACACCACTTCCTTTAACTTCACATTCTTTAATCAAAATGTCCAGGCTAGCTCTTGGGCCGCACTCACTTTGACTTGCTTAGGTGTTGCATGCGAACTCTCCTTTGCATGATGCGAGTATACTTTATCTTCAATTATTTTATTTTTCACCCTACTAAAATAGGATCAGGTCAAAATAGGAGATGCAATTTAAAGGTCGGAGTGTGTACTTGAATGGTCATGTGAGCTACCAGAGTATGCCCATGAGAGTATGTGTAGGATTAAGGCTATCATCAAATGAGCTAAGGCTATTGCCTAAAACACATATAAATAGCCTTCAATTATGGTTTTTATGTGGAGGGTTACCAAGCCATATGAAGGCCAAGGCCAAAACCATTGGGAAGCAGCCTGTGTTGATGTGGGCTACTTCCCAATGGTTATGGCCATGTCCTTCACATGGTTTTGGACTAGGTTGCATTAATTCACATAGTTTTGCCTTAATTCACATATTTTTGGGACAAGTTGGCCTTCTGATCGTTTTGGACTACGTTGACTCTACTTTTTTTTGTATGTGGTTGGTGTCAACATTATATGAGATATTACATAATCTACATTATTGAAGCTACCTATGACTAGAGGTTGGTGTTGTATTTGTGGTTTATTAGAACTACTTGAATGTGATCTTGGGATAGCTTTAGAACTTATGATGTATGGTCAATTCCTTGTCACTTGTTGGAATGATGTGTTGGCATTGTCATTGGAAACGCGTTTTTAAAGGTGTTGTGTTGGCTTCCTAATTTGGGAAAAGCATTGGTGTGGTGTTAGCTTCCTACATTGGGAAAAGCATTGGTGTTGTGTTGGCTTCCTACTTTGGGAAAAGCATTGGTGTGGTGTTGGCTTCCTACATTGTTGGGAAAAGCATTGGTGTTGTGTTGGCTTCCTACTTTAGGAAAAGCATTGGTGTTGTGTTGGCTTCCTACTTTGGGAAAAGCATTGGGTAGCTTAGTTGACCTGCACCCTTTATATCTTGCCACCAAAGTATGCCCATTAGAGTTGGATTAAGGCTATCATCAGACAAGCTAAGGTTGTTTCCTGAAACACATATAAATTTCCTTGGATGATGGTTTTTATGTGGAGGGTTGCCAAGCCATCTAAAGGACAAGGCCAAAACCATTGGGAAGTAGCCCACATCAAGCCATTTGAAGGACTACAAGGGCTGCTTCCCAATGGTTTTGGCCATGGCCTTTAGATGGTTATGGACTAGGTTACCTTAATTCACATAGTTTTGGCCTTCAGATGGTTTTGGACCAGGTGGACTATACTTTTTCTAGTATCTAGTTGGTGCCAAAATTATATGAGATATTACATAATCTACATTATTGAAGAGCTGCATGTGACTGGATGTGACTGGATGTGATTGGATGTGACTAGATGTGACTGGATGTGACTGGATGTGACTAGATGTTGGTGTTGTATTTGTGGTTTATTGGTACTACCTAAATGTGAGCTACATAACAACCACTATGAAGCTGCCCGCATCGACATGGGTTGCTTCCTAGTGGTGGTGGCCTTGGCAAACCAATGGCCTGGCAACCATTATTTGGTCAACTCCTTGTCGCTTGCTAGGATGATGTGTTGGCATTGTCATCTTGATGGAATTGGAAGTCATTGGCATGTGTTTTTAAAGATGTTGTGTTGGCTTCCTACTTTGGGGAAAGCATTGGGTATCTTAGCTCTTCTGCACCCTTTGTATCTTGCCTCAACCACAATCTATTCAGCTTTCTTTACATGGTTGAGAGCAAGCAGAAGTAGAATGATATTTGTCGGCAATACACTTCTCCTTACTGCCTCCTTATATAGCAATGTAGTGGTGATTTTTTCTCAGATCAAGGTAGCCTCTTGTGCAAGTTTGGTGTTGATTTCTCCTTAGTGTTAGATTTGCCAAAGTGTGAGCAAGCTGGGTTGAAATGGGTCCACTAGTGTATTTGTGATGTTGGGCTCTTCTATTTTATCTATCTTTACTTTGTTTCTCAGTTCATGTATGATGTTTGGGGCTTTTGGGTGTGTTGTATGGTTGCTTCATATTAAAATTTTCATGACCTCGTGTGTGAGAAGTTGCAACAAGAACTCATGTGTGCAGTTGGCGGGCTTCACATGTGGTGTAAGCAATAAGAGTTCATGTGTGCAGTTGGCTAACTTCACATGTGGTGTGGAATTTTGGCAATTCTCATATGGTGTTTGGCATCTGGACTTCACATGTGCATGGTGGAAGGATCTCGCAAATGCATGGTGGTTAGACCTCACGTGATGTTGGCATCTAATGTTAACGTATAAAGTTGGTAATCTGTTAGTTCTCCTATGAAGCCAACATCTTGGGTTCTCCTCTTAGGTGTTTTTTTTAGTTCACGTGTAGTTTGTACCTGGGAGTTCACCTACTACGAATGGTGGCAAGACCTCATGTATGAGCTAGTTGAGACCTCACATGTGTTGGTTGCAAGTCCTCACATGTGAACACTTGCGTGACCTCATGTGTGCCTTATGGTAGGACATCACATATGCTCCCTCACGTGACCTCACATGTGGATTGTGGTAGGATATCAGGTGTGCGTACAGCATAGCCTCATTTGTTCTTAGATTCAAGACCTCACGTGTAGTTGTGGCATAACCTCACGTGTCCTTTGATGCAAGACCTTACAAGTGATCACTAGTATTCAAGCACATGGATAGCTTCCCAATAGTTGTCTCTTGGCTTCCCATTGGTTTGCCAAGGCCACAACCACTGGGGATGATGCAGGCTGCTTCCTAGTGGTTGTGGCCTTGGCAAACCAATGGCTTGGCAAGGTGTTGATTTCTCCTTAGTGTTAGATTCGCCAAAGTGTGAGCAAGGTTTGTTGCAATGGATCCACCAGTGTATTTGTGATGCGGGCCTCTTCTAGTTTATCTGTCTTTACTTTGTTTCTCAATTCACTTATGATGTTTGAGGCTTTTGGGTGTGTTGTATGGTTGCTTCAGATTAAAATTTTCATTACCTCATGTGTGAGGAGTTGCAAGAGCTCATGTGTGTAGTTGGCGGACTTCACATGTGGTGTGAGATACAAGAGTTCATGTGTGCAGTTGTCTAACTTCACATGTGGTGTGGAATTTTGGCAATTCTCATGTGTTGTTTGGCATCTAGACTTGACATGTGCATGGTGGTAGGATCTCACATATGCATGGTGGTTAGACCTCACATGTGATGCTGGCATCTACTGTTAACTTGTGAAGTTGGTAATCTATTAGTTCTCCCTATGAAGCCAACATCTTGGGTTCTCCTCTAAGGTGTTTTTATTGAGGTCATGTGCAGTTTGTACCCTGGTAGTTCACCTACGAATGGTGGCAAGACCTCATGTATGAGCTAGTTAAGACCTCACATGTGCCATAGTGAAGATAATTTTGTTTTATATGTCTTTACTTTGTTTCTCAGTTCATGTATGACGTTTGGGGCTTTTGGGTGTCTTGGATTGTTCCCTAATGCATGCTAACTTGAAGTGATATGTCATGAGGTTTTTATTGTGCGTATTCTCTCATGAGTTCTTACTTATGTTGTTGTTGTAATGTGGAAGGACTAATACATATTCTTTAAGCATGATTTAGTTGTGTGTTTGTTTGTGTTCATAGGATGGAGAGAAAAACTGGTAGAAAACAAAAACAAACGGTGAAAAGAAAGAGCAATAGAGTGTTGATGAAGGAAAGCAACACAGAAACAATGGAAAAAGTTAGTCCTCTGTCTACTCATGAGTTGAAAGAGGCTTTTGGAGATGGCAGCAGTGGGATGGATGAAGGGGGGGGTGAAGAGAAATTGGATGACACTCAAATTGCAATGGAGGCTTCCCTTCAGATCATGCCATATGTATCCACCTGTGAGAATGAGCAAGGGGCTAGTGAAGAAGGTGACATGACTTTGATTCGTGTGGTGAGGACATCATAATGATGACAAACATTATCAGCTCTATAGTTTGTCCACCTATTCCTTTATGTCGCTTGATCCCGCATGCCAAAGTCCATGGTTTGCGAGATGACGTTTCTTCTCTAAAGGCAGCCTTTCAGCATGAGGGTTACATGGAGGAGAAAGGATTTTTTATAGTATCCTTGTGTACATCACTTGGAGAGGAGATCATGGTCACTGATGACATTGAGTAGAGCTGGGATGAGCACTAGAGGGATTTCAATACAGAGATTGAAAATGACATCGCACATAGTGAGGAGCTAAAAATATTATCCGGCCACATATTTTATGTTTGGGAGGGAAATCATAGGATAGTGGCATGGTCATCAATCATAAAAGAGAAGTTCTCTGACACAAGGAGTCGACATGTGAGAGTCTTTTGCACACTCATTGATCCTAGGAAGGTCAGTGAGATTGCTTTATTTACGGGACTTTAAAGAATGAATATGTAAGTCTCTCGGCGTAATATTTTTTGTTATGTAATATTTTTAGAGTTTGGTGTGTCATTGGGATGCATGTTAAAAATTTAACCTTTCTTTTGGTTTTTATATGTAGTCTTTGGTGCGTGCCCTCACTCAGAGACAAGATTGTCAACACTGCAAATATTTTCTCGGCTAACTCTCAAGATTTTTTGAGAGAGCTTCCTGACTCAAATCTAAGGACAATTGATGCCATCTGTTGGAGAAACACCCAGGGAGTCGAGTCATGGTTCCCTCTAACACGGGGATACCTTGAAAAGCTTGCTTATAATGTAGGTTTCCTTGTACATGTTGGATAGTTGATGAAGTGTTGTGCTTTTTTTATAAGTGCATATAATGTGGTGTGTGTACATGTTGGATAGTTGATGAAGTGTTGTGCTTTTTTTATAAGTGCATATAATGTGGTGTGTGTAGGTGCAATTTCAAAATGCACTCGAAAGGAGGCTTAGTCCGCTCTCAAGGGATAATTGTCCAATGAGGAGTTTGCAAAGTTGGAGAAGAAAGAAATTGAAAAAGGCTTACTCGAAAGTATTCGGATAGAATAGGCAAGGTATAGCATTGGTGTGTTTGTCGGCTTCTAACATGAAATGTATGTCTTAAAAGTATTCAGACATAATAGGCAAGGTATAGCATTGGTGTATTCAAAGGCTTCTACCCTATAGTTGAAAATTGTTTTGGCCTTGAATATTTTGGATCCAAGGTTGGGTGATGAATGGAAGAAGGCAGTACTCTCTTTGAGATGAAGATAGTTTTGTTTCATTGGAGAAGGCAGTACTCTCTTTGAGATGAAGTGAAGATAGTTTTGTTTCATTGGAGAAGCTTAGTTTACTTGCTTTGTGTGACGGATGTGAGGTTGCAATGGCTATCACTTTTTGAAGCAAACAAGACTATGAAAGCTATATTTTCTCTTCTCAAAGGAAACCACGAGTACATAATGTGATCTTCCAACTTTAATGGCTATATGAATGGTTTCTTTTCATGAATTGTTGTTGCTTCTTGGTTTCATGTGTTTTGGTGTGGTGAATTCAAGTGGCTCCCAAGGGAGCTCATTCTAGATAAGATCCAAAACATGCTCTTGAGATTTTGGCAGACTATGTGTCCATCCAAGATGGGATTGTATTGCCATCAGATTGTACACTACAGGATTACTATGAGGAGGTGAACATAGAGGCAAGGAGATACATGTTTTTGTTGGGGTGAGAAAGATTGAGATGAAATCAAGAGACAAGGAGGTGCAAGCTCTGAAGAAAGTGGATATGGTGTAGATGGCCGCTCAGCGTCTAGTGTTTCGGTACATACAACCTAGGCTTTTCACTGCAGAACCCACTTTCCATGGCTTTAAATATTGATTATGTTTTGGTTGAGTGTTGCAAGAAACCTTTCTGTGCATTGTATTTTCAACAAATATTTACTCTCTTTGAAGGAGAGCCAGATTTTGGGTTCTATGCCTGTCTGGGCAAGGCAGTGGATCTCTTTGGCTAATATGGAATCCACCATGTACCCTCAAAATTTCCATTCCCTCAGCCGTTGGGAGTTGGATAATTGTCCATGGTGGTTGGACATGGAGAAAGGCCACATCCTGGATCGAGAGAAAGAGGCGTTCAAGACACATTCTATGATGAGAAAGCTAGTTGTGGATGATCCCCATTGTCAGCACAAGGCAAGTAGAGAAATTTGTGGAGATCTTAATGTGAAGAATGATATTTGTATTTCCTAAACTTGTTTGTGAACTTGTAGGTGAAGCAAAAAGAAAAAGGGGAGCGCGTGTTGTTGAGCCGCATGTGGAGCATATTGATGATGACTTGCCTGCCAATGAGGATGAGTTGGGTCCTTACCGGCGGTGAGTGGGTGGGTTCCTCCTTTGGTGGGTCTAGTGACCATTGCATTATTGTGGTGTTTTTGTGATGGTTTTCCTTTGTTTTGTGCTCTTGTGCAGAGCCTTTGCCATCATCTACATCTACTTTGAAGGTTCCCTTGTCATTTATTTTTTTGAGGGAGCACAGTGTACGCTTCAATGGTATCTCTCCATGCATGGCTATTAATGGGGACTATATTGTGATTGGAAAGATTTTTTCTTGTGGTCATAGAGATCCGGTGTACACTTGCATCCATGAGTTCTTCACATTGAAGAAGAATCCCATGAGTTGTGTGCACACAAGGAAAGGTAGGCAGGTCGCATGAGCAGTTGACTTAATTTTGCTGGACCTCCCATTTGGAGGGAATCTACATGGGAGTGCATAAAGGCCCCATGGGATGTGCTTATAGAGGACCATTCCTGCTATGACATACTTTCGGCGGCTGCCACACTATCTGATAATAGTTGGTTGGTGGTGGTATCCTACATGGCAAGTTTGAGCTTCCTTTGAAATCATTTTTTTGTTCATCAATAGCTTTTGTTGCAGAATCCAACCTAGTCAATATTTTTGAGCAGGAGATAGCATGGGGTGGATTGAGCACTATGCACGAGGATATGACTTGGAGATTTGGTGATGGATTGTGGTCTTCCATCACTTTGCATATGGTTACATTGAGCAAGAGGGCAGGATAGACGTAATGTGACAAGCCCTTTCAATGCCATTCGTCAATCGCGTTGATGTTTCTATGGTGTTAAGTAATTGGACTCTATTTCATGGTTGAGTTTATATTTATTTTTTTATTGAAAATACAGTTCTTTACTTCTATGATATACCTGGTTTGCAAAAGGGGAATGTTTGTGCCCACTTTCACTCCAACCAGCAGACCATTTTTTGAGGCTTTGCGCATGGGAGCCATGGACTCATGTGTTATGCATTATCTACCAAGGAGTGAGTGCATTGTCAGTGGTGGCGAATTTCAACTTTGAGGTGGGCTAGAGATGAGTCACACATTTCTGTCATGCTTCTTGGAGCTGCTATGTTGTCCACAAGGTATTGTCTTGGAGTTGGGGTGTGGCACAGCATCCACTCTAAAGGCATGCCTCCATTCAAGGAGATCATGTGTTTCATTGGACATAGATGATGCCATCATCTCCAGCCACATAGATCCATACTTGCGTAGATACATCGGTGCAAGCTCTTCTTCAAGGATGATAGTTAATGAGCATCCGGAGGATAAGGTCGATGCTCGTGAGGGGGTGAACATCATCTCCAGCCACATAGATCCATACTTGCGTAGATACATCGGTGCAAGCTCTTCTTCAAGGATGATAGTTGATGAGCATCTGGAGGATGAGGTCGATGCTCGTGCAGGGGTGAACACCTATGACGACTAGTGAGCATTGACAAAACCTATCTAGCTTCTTTTGGTCCTTTTTGCTACATTTTGTGTGGTGCTTTTCTACTAGACTGACATTCCCAGTTCCTCTTTATGTCTGTATCTCTATCATATAGAGTGTTCCTTGTTTACAATATGTGGCAATGGGTGACTATTTTTATCTTGCATATTTTACTTGTCCTTGGCACATGTACTTTGGACACCGGCACTTAATTTCATGTTTAAATTCACCATGTCCTTTCTATCACTCTCTATTATGTTGATGAGTTGAAATGCGGCTATCCTTTACATTTTGGGGTTCAATGCAGCTTTTTATTTTTGACACGTGTGCTTTTGTTATCGTTGTAGTGCATTACCTTCTTATGCGGAGGCTGAGGCTAAAAGAATGGTTGTTGACAAGAAGTATGAAAGGATGACATGAGCACATCATCAACAATCGTGCTTTTATGTGGATGATGAGTGTGAGGAGGGTTAGATAGTGTGCTAACAACCATCCACTCCATCCTCTCGATGATGTGTTTGCTATCTTTGATATCATGATATTTACACTTTGAATTCTATTTGTTTTTTTTTGGTTCGTGGATATGATGAGAGTGAGGAGGGTTGGATTGTATGCTTACAACCAGCCTTTCAAATGATGTGTTTGTTATCATAGATGTTATGCTATGTACACTTTGATTCCCATTTGGTTTTTTTTTTTGGCTTGTGGCTCTCACATGTGCTGGTAAAATGTCGAAGTTCCAGGGTTCGGGAAAAGACGGGTTCGCTTTAGCCTAGAACTTGTTCAGCTTCGGGAAAATCCTTCTCAAATTCTTATGAGAAGGAAATAAAACCCTTTCAAATTTTATAAGTTTTAGTTATATTTTCTAAGTTCACATAGAAAATACCATCTCAAAAATAGCAATTTCCTTCTCATTTAGTGGTGCAAAGGATTTAGTTCCTTTTCCCTAAAATTGTTTTCCCGAGTGCTTCACGTGTAACGTGCGTCACGTGTTAAGCGTGCCCAACGCGTTCAGTGCATCTGTTTACCTCCCTCATTTTGCTGCAGCGCATCTGTTTCTTTATTACATAGCGTCGACTGCAGTTGGTGGAGTCGCACAGCACGTTCAGCACCTCACGTGTTTTTTTTTCTCTGTTTTTTTATTCGAGCCCAGTTAAGAGCGCCCACCATGTCCAGTTTTTGTTCACGTCCACGTCAGCGTACACGTGGCCTAACACCATTACTTGTTTTTGTGCACGGTTGTTAGGTTATCCAAGGTAGAAAACACAAGGGGGTTTCGTTGGTGAAACCTCTCCACATCCACCCAAGCAATGGATATCCTTTAAAAGCATTTTAAGCCGTGGATATTCCCTACGAATTATGATTATTGAGATATGATATGAAACCACTTTAAGCCATGGATATGATTTGATGATTGGATATGAAAGTTATGTGCTATAATAATGGCACTATTTGATAATAATTTATTGGCACTATAATCTATTAAAAAATCTATCTTCCGACATGTTGCATCAACCAAAAAGCGAAACTATCCATATTTTTAAAAAAATCATGGCAAAAATTCTTATGAACGATAATTTATCAGAGAAAGATTGTTGTCTGGACTCTGCAGGATGATCTTGTCTTCTATAAAAAAACATGGGGATCCTATTGATATAATCCAAGAGTGATGGCCATTAAATGAAAACTTTTTTGTTCAAAGTAATGGCTATTTATATTAAGAAGTTACAGAAGAGTTATGTCAGATAGAGAGCTTTACCAAAGTAGTATCCTTAGTGACTACTGTCTCTTTCAAAACCATTAGTTCCTAGATTACACTGATCAGCTTGTCTCATCAGGCCTTTCCTTTGCTTTCCTGTGTAGATGTGCAATCTTAGTCTCCAGGTCCCTTAATCTCCTCTGGATGATGAACCTTTCACATGTATGGAGCAAAGGATTTTTCAGCTAGATGTAGTGTGAGTAGGACTACTATTATATATGAAGTCTAGTCTATTTATATTAAGAAGTTAGAGAAGAGCTACATCAGATAGAAAGCTTTTACTAAAGTAGTATCCTTGGTGACTACTATCTCTCTCAAAACCATTAGCTCTTCCTGGATTACATTGATCAGCTTGTCTCATCAGGCCTTTCCTTTGCTTTCCTATGTAGATGTGCAATCTTAGTCTCCAGGTCCCTCAATTGGGCCTCTAGATGAACCTTTCACCTGCATGGAGCAAAGGTTTTTTCAGCCAGATGTGGTGAGTAGGACTACTATTATATATGAAGTCTAGTCTATTTAACCAGATGTGGTGAGTAGGACTATTATTATATATGAAGTCTAGTCTATTTAACCACAAGCACCAAAGCATATCAGCCCTCAACCAGATGTGGTGAGTAGGACTACTATTATATATGAAGTCTAGTCTATTTAACCACAAGCACCAAAGCATATCAGCCCTCAACATAGCCCATAATTCCATAGAACAACCAATACTCTCCCCCAAAAATAGATTTTTCCAAACCTAAGAAGAGACCATTCCAGGTCTGTATACAAGTTGCCATAGAGAGTCAAAGCATCTTTTGGCTTGGGGGCAGTGGATAAAGATGTGCATGGCATCCTCCATATCCTTGGCATCTATGGCACTTACCATCCCCAATATTTATGTTGAATGCTCTCTGTTGAGTCCAAATGGCTCTATGCATGATTAGCCAGGCTAGGCAAGACATCTTTGGCTTTACATATTTATTCCACAATTTGCCCAAGAGGAAGTACCACTGTGGCCTGTCCATCAGAAGACCCCATTTCTTATTTAGTTTACAATGCACAGGGATAGTCCGTTTCTTAGTAGGACTAGGCAGGAAGTTAGGCTGTGAACTTCACTTGAAGGCTTTAGGGTGTGGCAAGTCTCTAATAGAAATTAGCCAGTAGTTAGCGTGACTCCACATACTTATCCTATCACCAATGAGTTCTAGCTTTGCATCAGATACATTGTAGAGCCTTATCAGGTCTACTCTGGATAGCAAGGTGTTACCAGAAGTATTCCACACATCCCACTAGTTGGCAAATGCCTATCTTATGCATTATGAGAGCAGGTATCACCAATGAGTTCTAGCTTTGCATCAGATACATTGTAGAGCCTTATCAGGTCTACCCTGGATAGCAAGGTGTTACCAGAAGTATTCCACACATCCCACTAGTTGGCAAATGCCTATCTTATGCATTATGAGAGCAGCATCTACCTTGTTCTCATCTATTGGGAGAAAGGGTAACATAGGCCACCAGGTAGAATCTCTACCATGGAGGCCCCATGTGTGACTAAGTTTTTTTGAAAGGATTAGGTCCCCTTTCTTAGCATTTCAGGCTGACCACAGAGATATTTTAAGAGGGCTATGTTGAAAAAACAAGTAGAGGGATAGGAGACACACACACAGGAGAAAACCCTAATGTATATTGCAAACCCTAACCATAGAGGGAGAGGAGACACACATACAGGAGCAAACCCTAATGTATATTGCAAACCCTAACCATAGAGGGAAGCCATCTCCCTTCTCACACAATGCATAAAGCCATAATCCATAATACACAAGACACACTATGAGTTGTTTCCACACACTACTAACCCTAGCTATGACCAGCTGGACGCGGTCATTTATGTCTCACACATGTTCCTACTTAACATGCCAGCACATAGCACAGCTGGCACATATTGACATCGAGCTTGAATCCCAACAGCCCCTCTCAAGCTCATGATGTACTGCCATAGATGAAGATGTAGATGAGCTTGGGCTATCAAAGCTCTTAACACTCCCCCTCAAGCTCATCCCACGTACTCCCAACATGGTACGAAAGTACTCAAACTTTTCCCTGCTAAAAGGCTTTGTAAAGATGTCTGCCACCTGCTCTTCAGTCTTCACATACTGTAGATCCATTGTACCATCCAGCACTTTCTCTCTGACAAAGTGATAATGGACCTCTATGTGTTTGGTCCGCGCATGAAACACTAGATTCTTGGCCAACTGTATGCTGCTCATGTTGTCACAATGAATGACAACTTTGCCATCAATAGGCTCACCCAAATCTGCCAAGAGACTCTTTAACCATACTCCTTCACAAGTAGCAATGGCTGCACCCCTATATTCAGTCTCTGTACTAGATAAAGCAACAGTAGGTTGCTTCTTGCTACTCCAACTCACCACGGCACTTCCAAGTGTAAAGGCATAACCACTAGTAGACCTCCTGTCATATGAGCTACCTGCCCAATCAGCATCCGTGTAGCCATGTATATCCAAGCCTTTACCATGCTCATAAAGAAGACCATAATGTGCAGTGGTCTTTACATATCGCATAATGTGTCTCACTACATCCAAATGAGGTTTACTGGGGCTCTGCATAAATTGGCTCACTAGCCCCACAGCATAACTCAAATCCGGGCATGTGATAGTCATGTAAATGAGACTACCAACCATCTTTCTGTACATAGATGGATCATCCAACTCCTTACCAAAATCAGCCCGCAACTTCACATTCTGCTCCTCCAAAGGTGTACTCATTGGCTTACACCCTGTTATGCCATATTTTGCCAACATATCCAATGCATATTGACGTTGCACTAACCATGTACCTGCATGGTCTTTGATCACTTCAATTCCAAGAAAGTATCTCAATTCACCCAAGTCTTTCATGTCAAACTGCCCACTTAATGCTTTCTTGACATGCATCACATCTGTACCATGATCTCTTGTGATAATCAAGTCATCCACATAGATGACAAGTAAAACAATCCCATGATCTGTTTTCTTCACATAGAGTGAAGAATCTGCTGTAGAAACCTAAAATCCAAGGGAGATAAGATATCTGCTCATCTTATCACTCCAAGCACGAGGTGCTTGCTTCAAACCATATAAAGCTTTCTTCAATTTGTATACATGAGTGGGATACTTTGGGTGTACATACCCTTCTGGCTGTGCCATATAAACTTCTTCTTGTAGATCACCATTTAGAAATGCATTTTTCACATCCATTTGATGCATTTTCCAACCATTTGCTGCAGCCACCATAGCAATGACTGCTCTCACTATTCCCATCTTTTCCACTGGACTAAATGTTTCATCATAGTCCAAGCCTTGGGTTTGTGCATAAACCTTAGCTACCAATCTTACTTTATGGCATTCAATGGAACTATCAGACTTGCATTTCACTTTGTAAACCCATTTACAACCAAATGACATTTTTGTCCTATGGTAATGCAACCAAATCCCATGTTTCATTATGAACCAATGCGTCCATCTCAACATCCATTGCTTTCTCCCATACATGCTTTCCAATAGTTTCTGTATAGCATGTAGGTTCCACATGCTTCACCAAAGAGGTCATATATGCGTAATGCATAGCAAAATCACGATATGTCAACCTGTCAAAACAATTGGATATCTGACCCTTTGGGATCTCTGCGATGCATGCAGATCACTCTGAACACCTGTCACTCTAGCTTGTGGTGACACATATCTATCCTGCCTAGCACCAAGTGTGCATAAAACGGGTATGCCAAGTTCCTCATCCAAACTCTCTTAACTTGACGACTCATAGCCTGTAATTCGAATTCCTTCAACTTTCTTCTTTCCTTTATCCACAGCACTACTCCCAGTGCTCATACTCTCATTGTTATGACCCATGTTATTTGACGAATGATAATCATGGTCATTTAAATTTATATATTTTTTATGATGCCTATTTCTCATGAACACGTTAGGATTGATCGATGTGATGTCAATTGATTGTTACTACTGACGTGGTTTATGTTTATGAGTTTAGGTGATGAGGTGTGCAAGGGTACCGATTTAGGTGTTGCACAGTGCGAGGGTACCGATTTAGGTGTCGCACGGATGGTGGATTGAGTCATGGCGTGTGGACCGATCTCACAATATTTTGTGGCTGTATTATGGCGATTGATATTATTTTGACATCATTGTGATGTGTGTGTGCGCACGCGTCAATTTATTGTACAATGTGCATACGAGCACTAGTTGATTTATTTTGTAATGTGCATATGTGCACAAGATAGATTATTGCATTAGAAAAATAGTGCAAACCTTAGAAGGTTTGAGGACAAAGGTTAATTGAGGACAAAGGCTTATTAAATGGCAAAGTCCAAATATGGATGTGTACTTTATTTTTGGCTGAAAGTCTACTTTTGGAATATATTACAAATACCCACGCGAGAAGAAGCCACTCACGTTGGGGGGGGGGGAAGATTGCACCCATTGCCTTGTGTTGATGGTGATGTATTTCTTTCTCTTGTTCTATGTTTTGATATGTGCTTTAATTTTCAATTTAATTCAAGTATTTGTTTTGATATTTGATGTAATTTATGAGTTTTTGATTATTCTCTTCAAGAAAATTAAAGGTCCGGTTGCAGTGGTATCAAAGCTTTGGTGTAATTTAATTTTCTTGAAGGCAATGAAAAGAGGTGAAAGAGACAAAAATAGAGGTGATTTTGGTAATTTTCTTGAATTTAAATGAAAGAAGAACACGTTTAGGGATTTTTGTTTATGTATGGATGAAATAAAGCTTGTTTTTAACCATTGGGTAATCAATCTCCATCAATCTATTGCCCAAAGGATAAAACTAGGTGGAAAACCATTAGTGGGTTTCCCAAAACCATGAAACCACCTTCCTCTTCACTAATCCTCTTCCTAATCTGTCCGTACGGATTGAAAGAGAAAGCAGAGGAGCATGGAGAGCCATAATCAGAATTGCTAAACTTTCCCTTTGCTCAGTTTCTATAATCAAGAGTGGGAGATGATAGATTTTTCTTAATTTTTCTTCAATTAGTAAAAGCGCAATCTTCTCTCTCAGAAATGGAGTAAAAGCTATATATATAATTTCCAATATCTCTCTCTCCCTCCATATCCCGGCGGCGCGAGACGGCTGTGAATTCAGGGAGGGGAGAAATTTTCAGAATTTGTGCAAAAATCCAGGACTAGTGAATTTTTTCTCCTCTTTCATCCGACTTCTCTCCATCTCGTCTCGATGGGCGGCCAGCGCTGAGAATTGAGGAATTTTCAGGTTGGGCAAAATTCAGTAGGCGCTAAATTCTCCCTTTAAAATTCTTTTTTTTTAACTCTAGCGCTCTACGCTGTGGGACTATTGGTGGGAGAAAAAAGAAATTATTAAAGCTTTTATATTAAGCTTATTAAAGCTGCATAAAAGCTTTATAAGCTTACAATGTTTATTTTTATTTTTATATTAGATGCCGTGAATTTTTTTTTCGTGGGCTATTTTCTTTTTGCTCTTGTTGATTCCAGCGCGCTTGGCGTTGGGCATTGACCAGATTACAAGCTTTAATAGTAAAGCTTTCATAAGCTCTTTAGTAAGCTTAATAAGTCTAATATTAAAAGCTTTATGAGATAAAGCTTAGTATAAAGCTTTGATATAAGCTTAGTATCTATAAGCTTAGTATCTATAGATATATCACTTCTTCTCTAAATTTGGGTTAGCTGACCTCTTCTCTAAATTTAGGTTAGCTGAGTTGACAGTTTCAGGCTGAGAAATGCTTGAAAAAGCTTTTATTATAAAGCTTTGTTAAGTTTTTCAAATAAGCTTTCAAATAATCTTAAAGCTTTACAAATGAGATTAGTAAAATATTTTACAAAGAAAATGTTTTTTTTTTACTATTTCCATCATATTTTATCGAAAAGAATCTCATGTGTATATAGTGAGTTTGGATTTCTTCTACAGATTTTTAGAATTTATCTCAAGAGAAATTTTGAAACTTTTGTTTGTCGAATTCTTGTGAATAATGTTGTTTTTCTAAATCCTCATGAAGTACGAATAATATAAACAGCTTGTTAGTGAAGATATCATTAAAATGTTGCTTTAACTAATGGCTAGTTTTCTAATTTTAAAGAGTACATGGATTATTTCTTGAAAAATTATGCATTTGTGTATTGAGCTAACTTGGCAGGACTCACATCTAGTTCGACATTCCATATGAGATAAGAAACCCTATCTTTTCTCTTGTTTTAAATTTTTCTTATTCTTTTTAATTGTCAGGAAATGGGTGAATATCCGCAACATTATCGTACTATTCAGGAACAGCTTGATTCTCTCTATATTCTTTTGAATCAAGAGCGAGAGCATTGGGACAACTTTCAAAGAAAGATTGAACGACGTCTATCTAGAATAAACAAATATATTAAGAAGAAAGTTAAAATTGTGGAAGCATCTGACATGCATAGCCTGACCAATGACATCGTATCCAAGCTGCCTATTGTCAAGTGTTTTAGGTGTAAGATGTTGGGACATTATGCTAAATCTTGCCCAACTAGAAAGAAGAACCAAATTGCACAAAAGGACGAGCTTGACTCCGAAGAGGTTAACGCACTCGACACATTAACCAAAGGTGGAGGTATGTGTAAAAAAAATTATTATTTATGTATACAATTTCTTGTTTGCTTTTGTATCTGTTTTCTGAATATTCTTTTCTTCTAGACCTAGTTAGAAAAACTTTAGCTCCTGAAAAGAATTTTAGATACAGTGACCTAACTAGAAAGATCAAGACAAGATTAGCAAAAGTTATCTTCAAGATCTAATTGCTCAAATTCAAGTAAAAATGATTGCTAGACATCTCAAACAAGATTAAGACCAATTTGGAGATTCAAGAACCAAGCAAGTTTCTCCAGTCTTTGATTCAAGTTATCAATTGCTTCACCATTGAATTTAGTGATGATGAGAAAACTAAAGAAATAGCTCTCAAGTGACTAGAAACCAAGCTTAAGTTGTATACCAATCACAATTACGAAGTTTATACCAATTCAAGTAAAGTTTTGTCTAAATTTTCAAGTGTTCTAGTTTAAGATCTATCCAAGTACAAGATTCTTTCTAGACCAAGAATTGCTCTAAGTCAAAGATATATTTAACCACAAGATTTAAACCCCTTAAGAACAAGATTTATTCAAGAATTACAATTATGATTAATTAAAGACTAATTTCTCAATTTTCATTCATTCAAGTATTTTTTAATCTAAGCCAAGAATCATTACTAGTATATCAAGTTCTTGCTATCAATTAGGGTGGAAGATGTCCATCTTTATTCAAGTTCTGATTTCAAGTTTAAGATTAAGCTTAAGATCAAGATCCCCTTTAGATTTCATTGTTTACAAGTAAAGATTCACAAATTCAAGAATTATAAACCTATTCAAAGACTATAATTTTTGAATTTAGTTAGACAATTACAAGATTAAGATTAAGATCAAAAATAAATCTCGAGAATTCATCAAGATTAAGATCAAAAACAAATTCCGAGAATTTAGTTAGACAATTACAAGATTAAGATCAAGAACAAATCCCCAGAATTCATCAAGTTATTGACAGTAATGTAAGTGATTATTTTTCAATCTTAAGTTGATAAGAATTTCCATTTCAACCTAATTCATTTTTGGAATAAGACTTGTAGACTAATTTTGAGGATAGAGAATTTAAAGTTATGTCAGAATGAAAGTTTCAGAGGGAATTAGCTACTCCGTCTCAAACTTCTGTTCTTAAGCCACTCACGTTGGGGGGGGGAAGATTGCACCCAGTCTTGTGTTGCCTTGTGTTGATGGTGATGTATTTCTTTCTCTTGCTCTATGTTTTGATATGTGCTTTAATTTTTAATTTAATTCAAGTATTTGTTTTGATATTTGATACAATTTATGAGTTTTTGATTATTCTCTTCAAGAAAATTAAAGGTCCGGTTGCACTCATGCCTCAAGCTAACTGACCATGGACCTACAGTGCTACTCTCTGACTCTGCTGGCTAGACATAGAAATAGAACTAGAACTTGCTTGTGGCAAGTTCACATGCACATCAGCTTCATGAGAATCAATGACACCCTCATCCTTTGCTTTGTACCACAACTAGCAAGCTCATCAAACACATCTCGTGAGATAACCACTTGCCTAGTTTGTGGATTGTAACATTTGTATACCTTACAATCTTGTGCATATCCAACAAACACACACTTTTCTGCCTTAGGATCCAACTTCCTCCTTCTCTCGTCAGGCACATGTACATAAGCTATGCAACCAAATACTTTGAGGTGTCCAATGTCTGGCCTAAAACCTGTAAGCCGCATTTCTGGCGTACTTCCATGTATGGCTGTCGTAGGTGTCTTATTAAGTATATACACTGGAGTGGCACATGCTTCTGTCCAATAATAATCTGGCATGCTCTTTTCATTGAGCATCGCCCTGGCCACTTCACAAATGATTCTATACTTTCTCTCAGCAACACCATTTTGCTAAGGTGTATACCTGCAAGTTAATTGTCTTATTATGCCATGCTTTCTCAAGAAATGCTCAAAAGCATGTGAGGTGTATTCACCACCTCCATCTGTCCTCAAACACTTTATCCAAGAGCCATATTGTGTAAGATTCCTCCCCAGCCTCTCAAGATGTCCAGCATCTTCCCGTGTAATTAAATCCCTCTTCAGAAATATAAAAGATCTTGTCTTTGCCTGTTGTGACATAGAGAGAGAAAATATTCTAGAGAGAGAATATTCATATTTTGAATATTTTTAGATAGAAAAATTTCTCATATTATTAAAATAAATTCCCCTGAAACAGAAATTCAAAAAGAACTTTCCAATGTGCAATTGGAATTAATTGGAAATGGGTATAAAGGACCTTAGCCTAAGGGTCTAGATTTTCAGAAATTTTAGGATTATGGTCCAATTAAGGTTCCTATGGGCCAATAGGATCAATCCATGTGTGGGAAGGAGATAAATCCAATTTGTAAAAGAAGATACCCAAAAATGAGTAAATGCTCACATAAGATGAAGAGTTGAATATGTACAAGGTTTATTAGTAAGAAACTATGAGTGTAAGATTCCTCCCCCAGCCTTCGAGGTATACAGGAGTAAGAACCTCCCTTTCTAATCTTATAATTATTCCTTCTCTAAAATAAAAGAAAGATTCTGTTTAAAAAAGAAGTTCTTTAATTCTTGGGAAGTATAAGAAGTTATCCCCCAGATATTGGGGGCCATATCTGATTTCAAGGAAAGTAGGTGACTTAGCTTACGAGCTTCTTCTACCTTCTCATCTCAAAGTTCATAATGTATTTCATGTAAGACTTCTAAAGAAATATGTGCCAAACCCAAATCATGGAAAGATGGTAAAACTTCAGTGGCAAGATACCCCATTGTTTGGCTTCTAGGTTACGCTAGTTCCTTCTTTTATATAAGTCGTAACTCTTGTCGCTCACAGCAGTAACCTTACTTCCATCGATCTCCTTTCTTTCTTAATCTCTTTTATGGCTTGGCAGCAAGACTTGGTTTTATCCATGATGATTTCTCACCTTCAAGATGCAAGCGAGTCTGTGAAGAAGGATTTTATAGAACTGTATGAGTGCTCACTTTTCCCTCACTTGGGAATTTCTGTAGCTCAGACCAAATGGCGGACCTATCGAGACATAACTAGGGTAACACCATGGGGTCGGCAGCACTTTCGTAACAATGTCCGCTTGGCTATGGTTATTGAAGCTTTGGGTTTGGGTCCCCGATACTACTGCGTGATGAGATCAAGGCATGGTGGGTTTTCTGAGTGGGTCTTCTTAGTTACGTGTTTTCTTCCTCACCAGAAGATATGCCTTTATCCCATTTTTGGCTTGCCTCTTAGAGGTCCTTTTGTTAGATCACCTCATACCAATGAGGTAGGTGCTGCCATAACCAACCGAATAATTCCCATAGATGAGTTACCTTATACGTGTGCAGCTTGTGAGTGCTGCTTTTGTGACCATATGATGGACGGGCTTATGGAATTGTAAAAAGTTCTTCTATCTTTACTGTATATGTTCCAAGAGTGAATAAAGTTGAAATCTTTGTTCTTATCTTGAGTCTTACTCTCTTTGAGACTTTTCTTGGTGGTTACTCTTAATTAAATTTTCTCTTAGTCTCATATTCGTGCATCTTGCGGAATTACCCCCAATTTGCGAGATGAGGGCATCTCGCGTTTTTCAATTGGGAGAGAATGTAAGATTCCTCCCCAGCCTCTCAAGATGTCTAGCATCTTCCCGTGTAATTAAATCCCTCTTCAGAAATATAAAAGATCTTGTCTCTACCTGTTGTGACATAGAGAGAGAAACTATTCTAGAGAGAGAATATTCAAATTTTGAATATTTTTAGATAGAAAAATTTCTCATATTATTAAAATGAATTTTCGTGAAACAGAAATTCAAAAAGAACTTTCCAATGTGCAATTGGAATTAATTGGAAATGGGTATAAAGGACCTTAGCCTAAGGGTCTAGATTTTTAGAAATTTTAGGATTATGGTCCAATTAAGGTTCCTATGGGTCAATAGGATCAATCCATGTGTGGGGAGGAGATAAATCCAATTTGTAAAAGAAGATACCCAAAAATGAGTAAATACTCACATAAGATGAAGAGTTGAATATGTACAAGATTTATTAGTAAGAAACTAATAATGAGTAATATTAAAAATATGAGATATTTTGGGTATCCAAAAATGAGTAAATGCTCACATAAGATGAAGAGTTGAATATGTACAAGGTTTATTAGTAAGAAACTATGAGTAATATAAAAAATATGAGATATTTTGGGTATCCAAAAATGAGTAAATGCTCACATAAGATGAAGAGTTGAATATGTACAAGGTTTATTAGTAAGAAGCTATGAGTAATATTAAAAATATGAGATATTTTGGATATAATGATTCCATTTTGACACATATGTAAGGAAGGGGAGTCCCTTTAATGAGGCGCCTACTTCACATGTGTAATTGAGTTTTAAATCTTCAAAAATTGAGATATTTCATCTCTCCTCTTTCCTAATTCAAGTCTAGTTCCAAAAAGTTAGCTTAACTGACCTAAAAATGGTCAAAAATTGACCAAACTGATTTGGAAAATTCTAGAATCAGTTTGTTTGGTTAGGAGTTCAATTTTTCTTATAAATAGAAGCCTTCCTCTTTGTTGAAAAAGAATAGTGTTTTATGCACTGTTACTCTACTTCTCCCAAGCCAAGAATTGTGAATTTATTAATAATTCACTAGTTTTTGACATTTTCCTCTTCCAAAGATTGGTGGCCACTCTTGTTCCAAACAAGAGTTGAACCCTCAAACCATCAAGCCAAAGGAAAGCTCTCAAAGTCATTAGTAAGTTGGTGATTCTTCTTTTTTACTTATTTTATGGTTTTTATGGTTTTAAATGGTTTTTATGCTTTATGACTCATTACAAAAAGGCATTCCCCTCTCTTCTCTAGCAAAACCAACCATTCTCTATCCTAGGTGAATGGTTAATTGATTAATGTCAAGTTTTTATAATGTTTATCTCAATTAAGTGGAAAAATGTTTACTTTAGGATAATTTCAATACTTTGGTGCACTTTCAATTAGTTTTAAAGACTTAAAAATTTGGAAAATGGTTGGCCATACAAAGGAGGTTATGGCAAAATTTTTAGAAATTAGTGAAATAAAATTCATCTTTCTAAAAGAGTAATCCTTATGGTTTCTATATTCTAAAGTATCATTTTCATGCATAGAAGATGCATTTTGATTATGTGTTTTGGTGCACTTATAATTAGTTTTAAAGACTTAAAAATTTGAAAAATGGTCAGCCATACAAAGGAGGTTAATATGGCAAAATTTTTAAAAATTAGTGAAATAAAATTCATCTTTTATTATTCTAAAAGAGTAATCCTTATGGTTTCTATATTCTAAAGTATCATTTTCATGCATAGAAGATGCATTTTGATTATGTGTATAAAAGATAATTTTTTTATTATAAAAGTGTTACTTTTATCATATTTGATTTTCATGCATAGAGGTATGCATAAAAGATTATTATTTTTTATTATGAAAGTGTTACTTTTATCATATTTGATTTTCATGCATAGAGGTATGCATAAAAGATAAATTTTTACTATAAAAGTGTTACTTTTATCATATTTGAATTTCATGCATAGACGTATGCATAAAAGATGATTATTTTATTGTAAAAGTGTTACTTTTATCATATTTGAATTTCATGCATAGAGGTACGCATAAAAAATGATTATTTTATTGTAAAAGTGTTACTTTTATCATATTTGAAATTCATGCATAGAGGTATTCATGAATAAAAGATGATTATTTTATTGTAAAAGTGTTACTTTTATTATATTTGAATTTCATGCATAGAGGTATGCATAAAAGATGATTATTTTATTATAAAAGTGTTACTTTTATTATATTTAAATTTCATGCATAGAGATATGCATAAAAGATGATTATTTTATTGTAAAAATGTTACTTTTATCATATTTGGATTTCATGCATAGAGGTATGCATAAAAGTTTTTTTTTTAATAAAAGTGTTACTTTTATCATATTTGGATTTCATGCATAGAGGTATGCATAAAAGATTTTTTTTATTATAAAAGTGTTACTTTTATCATATTTGGATTTCAAGCATAGAGGTATACATAAAAGATATTTTTATACTAAAAGTGTGATTTTCATCATAAATGGATTTTATGCATAAATTAGATACATAAGAGAAATTCTTTTATTCTAAAAGTGTAATTCCTACTAAATTGAATTTATGCATAGGAAAATGCATAAAAGATTAATTTTTAATTCAAAATGGTCTTTCTCATCTAAATTGAATTTATGCATAGGAAGATGCATAAAAGATTGATTTTTAATTCAAAAGTGTCATTCTCATCTAAATTGAATTTATGCATAATAAGATGCATAAAAGAATGATTTTTAATTCAAAAGTATCATTCTCATCTAAATTGAATTTATGCATAGAAAGATGCATAAAAGATTGATTTTTAATTCAAAAGTGTCATTCTTATTTAAAATAAATTTATGCATAAAAGATTGATTTTTATTTCGAAAGTGTTATTCTCTTTAAAATGAAATTTATGCATAAATAGATGCGTAAAGAAATCTTATATCAAATATAAGAATTCTCTTGTATTCTATAAATAGATATTGAGATGTGATAAGATGTGATAAGATGCATATGGGAAGTGATAGGATGTGATAAGAGGTGTATGAGATGTGATAAGATGTGATAAGATGCGTATAGGAAGTGTGATAGAGGTGTATGAGATGTGATAAGATGTGTATGAGATGTGATAGGATATGATAAGAGGTGTATGAGATGTGATAGGATGTGCTAAGATGAGTTAGGATGTGATAAGATGTGTATGGGATGAGGTAAAAAGTGTATCTGATGGGATAAGATGTATATGGATTGTGATAGGGCGAGAATGGATGTGAATGTGAATGTGGATGTGTATGTATGGATGTATAGATATATGGATGTGGATGTGGATGTATGTATGTATGTGGATGTGGATGTGGATGTATGGATGTGAATGTGGATGTGGATGTATGGATGTGGATATGGATGTGTATGTATGAATGCAGATATGGGATTGGATGTATAATGTGGATGTACGAACATGGATATGTATGTAGAATAATGAATGTGAATGTGTATGTGAAATAATGTGTCGTCGATATGAGTAAATGGATGAGAATGAGTACACATTGAATGGAATGTGGAATAAGTAATGTGGATTTGAGGAGGGATAATGTGAAAAGACGACAGTTCGATATAGAAACTGTATTTTGTGACTATTTGTAAATGACTGCTTTATGTCAAGAATGTTGGGAAAGCATTTTGACCGTCTTATGGATTAAGGTCATGGAGACCTAACTGATAAAGTTACAACTGCTGACAGAGAGTCAATGGAGGACGTCTCGCGTAGCAAGGTCGACCGAGGTCTTGACCATCCTCGGTTCGATTTAAATGGTGAGCTTCCGGTACGGTGGATGAGGGACCAAGGAAGCGACCTATGAGTGAAGCGCTAGGTCACCTGCGAAGGATCCTAGAGGGTGCTGACCATACGGTGCTCAGGCTCTGGGTCACCGAAGATACCCACACATGTGTCGTGGAAGATATTGGAACAAGGAGTAAGAGTTGTTTTCTGAAACCGGGCATGGATCTGGTTGATTGACCTTGCTGGTCCTCAACGGATGAGTCCATGGCTCTCTTATATGGATCTGTTGATTGATCTTGCTGATCTTCAACAAGGATTCCATTCTTGATTTTTATATGTGAAAATATTGTCAGGTATTATGAGCTAGAAACTATTGAAAAGGCCCCTGAGTGAACAGGTGGTGAGCGTTCTGGTTGCCAATGATGCCATAAGTACACCGATGAATGAATGATTGGAAATATGGATTCAACTAGAGATTTTGAGGATAGTGATTAATGACATAATGGTTTCATTAAAGGATTGTTTTAAAGTTAGCTGATGCTGAGAAAAAGGCAATTTCATATTGGGTGTGTAAGTGGTGTGACCAGTTTTATGTTTGCATGAACTTCTGTGTGGCTGGGGGACCTGGGAACTCTTTTCCCTGGTACCTGGGACAAAACCTAACCAAATTCCTAATTGGATCCCATCACTACAGTGGTTGGGTTGTTGGCTAACCCATGGGACTGGATGGGGTTAGGCTGGACTGATGGATCCGTAAATCGAGACTCAAATTCTGTTATTACGATAGATAAAGAAAATCCCGGATAGTAATTGTTCTATGGATAGGAATCAACGACTGTTTCTCTTGATGGGAAAAAAAACGTTAATCCCAATGATCTAAGTGCAAGTTTCTTCCTTGATCTGACCGAGTATCTTTATAGGTGCAGTCGGATCAGCTTGATCAGTAATGGTCTTGACTACGTTAGAGTAAAGAGTTATCCTGGTGGAATCGCCCGTGCTTTCCGGGTAAAGGAAGTTTTTTCGGGTTCGGTTTTGGAAAAACCAACAGATTAGTCTCTTGTCCAAATATCCATGGGCGAGGCCCCGAGTGTGGGACCCCTGGCCCGCGCAGATGTGCTACTTCCGCTGCTAGCACCCCGAATCCATTGCGCGGTGGGAACAGGGATCTTACAGTTGGTATCAGAGAAAATTGGCTAATAAAGATAAACTGAGAAGCCAAATATGTCAAAAATTTATCAAGAAGCACAAAAAGGTTGTAATTGTGTGATTAAAAAATTCATACAATTTATTATTTAAACTAAAAATTCATAAATTAGTAATTGGGTCTTCAGATGGAAGTACTGCAATTGTATGGAACCCTGATTTGCTTGAGGCCTAGACATGATGGTATTTACCTTATAGTTCCAAGTATCATGACTACCCGTATATACCGAGGGTATAACTGCAGCTCTTTACCCCGGCAGTATATACGAGTAAATCTAAGACTTGGAATTATAAGCATTAATGCTATCCAAATGATGATTTCGAATGTGGTTGATATTATTTTTAATTCTGTTTGAGAAGTGATGAGTTGATTTGGATTCTGAATTGAAAAATGATGATCCCTGAAAATTGGTTGAAATGTAATAAGCTGAGCGAAACCACAATGAGGATGAATGGGACGAGTCCCTGTGATGATATTCATAACTAGAATGATGATCATGATTTCAGCAAATCACTATGAGATTAGTGGATTGTGCTGTCAAATTGCTACTGTTAACACTTAACACGGTAGATCAATTTAAGGAATGACAAATTGAGAACTTGTTTGACTGAAATTCCCGTGGAGGAATGTTCAGAAAGAAATTTTTCGGTCTTATATCGTGTTAAAGATATGAATGATATGATCTGAATGAATTGTTATTTAATGATGAGTTCTATATAAGGGATATTTATCCCATTATTCTGTTGGGTTGACCAGAATATAAGGAACCCCAGAATACATTGGATCTTAAGAAAAAGAGTTGTCCTCTACTTTGCGAGATGAGGACGTCTCGCATTTTTTTAAGTGGGGTAGAATGTAAGATTCCTCCCCCAGCCTTTGAGGTATACAGGAGTAAGAACCTCCCTTTCTGATCTTATAATTATTCCCTCTCTAAAATAAAAGAAAGATTCTGTTTAAAAAAGAAGTTCTTTAACTCTTGGGAAGTATAAGAAGTTATCCCCCACATATTGGGGGCCATATCTGGATTTCAAGGAAAGTAGGTGACTTAGCCTAGTACGAGCTTCTTCTACCTCCTCATCTCAAAGTTCATAATGTATTTCATGTAAGTCTTCTAAAAAAATATGTGCCAAACCCAAATCATGGAAAGACTGTCGAACTTCAGTGGGTGGCAAGATATCCCGTTGGCTTCTAGGTTACGCTAGTTCCTTCTTTTATATAAGTCGTAACTCTTACTTGTCGCTCGCAGTAATCTTACTTCCATCAATCTCCTTTCTTTCTTAATCTCTTTTATGGCTTGGCAGTAAGACTTGGTTTTATCCATGATGATTTCTCACCTTCAAGATGCAAGCGAGTCTGTGAAGAAGGATTTTATAGAACTGTATAAGCGCTCACTTTTCCCTCACTTGGGAACTTCTATAGCTCAGACCAAATGGCGGACCTATTGAGACATAACTAGGGTAACACCGTGGGGTCGGCAGCACTTTCGTAACAATGTCCGCTTGGCTATGGTTATTGAAGCTTTGGGTTTGGGTCCCCGATACTACTGCATGATGAGATCAAGGCATGGTGGGTTTTCTGAGCGGGTCTTCTTACTTGCGTGTTTTCTTCCTCACCAGAAGATATGCCTTTATCCCATTTTTGGCTTGCCTCTTAAAGGTCCTTTTGTTAGATCACCTCATACCAATCAGGTAGGTGATTGAGGTAGGTGCTGCAATAACTAGCCGAATTATTCCCATAGATGAGTTACCTTATACATGTGCAGCTTGTGAGTGCTGCTTTTGTGACCATATGATGGGCGGGCGTATGGAATTGTAAAAAGGCATTGTAAAAAGTTCTTCTAGCTTTACTATATATGTTCCAAGAGTGAATAAAGTTGAAATCTTTGTTCTTATCTTAAGTCTTACTCTCTTTGAGACTTTTCTTGGTGGTTACTCTTAATTAAATTTTCTCTTAGTCTCATATTCGTGTATCTTGCGGAATTACCCCCAATTTGCGATATGAGAACATCTCGCGTTTTTCAAGTGGGAGAGAATGTAAGATTCCTCCCCAGCCTCTCAAGATGTCCAGCATCTTCCCGTGTAATTAAATCCCTCTTCAGAAATATAAAAGATCTTGTCTCTGCCTGTTGTGACATAGAGAGAGAAAATATTCTAGAGAGAGAATATTCAGATTTTGAATATATTTTTAGATAGAAAAATTTCTCATATTATTAAAATGAATTCCCCTGAAACAGAAATTCAAAAAGAACTTTCCAATGTGCAATTGGAATTAATTGGAAATGGGTATGAAGGACCTTAGCCTAAGGGTTAGCCTAAGGGTCTAGATTTTCAGAAATTTTTGGATTATGGTCCAATTAAGGTTCCTATGGGCCAATAGGATAAATCCATGTGTGGGGAGGAGATAAATCCAATTTGTAAAAGAAGATACCCAAAAATGAGTAAATGCTCACATAAGATGAAGAGTTGAATATGTACAAGGTTTATTAGTAAGAAACTATGAGTAATATTAAAAATATGAGATATTTTGGGTATAATGATTCCATTTTGACACAAATGTAAGGAAGGGGAGTCCCTTTAATGAGGCGCCTACTTCACATGTGCAATTGAGTTTTAAATCTTCAAAAATTGAGATATTTCATCTCTCCACTCTCCTAATTCAAGTCTAGTTCCAAAAAGTTAGCTTAACTGACCTAAAAATGGTCAAAAATTGACCAAACTGATTTGGAAAATTCTAGAATTAGTTTGTTTGGTACCTCATATTTGAATTTCATGCATAGAGGTATGTATAAAAGATGATTATTTTATTGTAAAGGTGTTACTTTTATCATATTTGAAATTCATGCATGAGGTATGCATAAAAGATGATTATTTTATAGTAAAAATGTTACTTTTATCATATTTGGATTTCATGCATAGAGGTATGCATAAAAGATTATTTTTTTATTATAAAAGTGTGACTTTTATCATATTTGGATTTCATGCAGAGGTATGCATAAAAGATATTTTTATACTAAAAGTGTGATTTTCATCATAAATGGATTTTATGCATAAATTAGATGCATAAGAGAAATTCTTTTATTCTAAAAGTGTAATTCCTACTAAATTGAATTTATGCATAGGAAGATGCATAAAAGATTGATTTTTAATTCAAAAGTGTCTTTCTCATTTAAATTGAATTTATGCATAGGAAGATGCATAAAAGATTGATTTTTAATTCAAAAGTATCATTTTCATCTAAATTTAATTTATGCATAAGAAGATGCATAAAAGATAGATTTTTAATTCGAAAGTGTCATTCTCATCTAAATTGAATTTATGCATAGGAAGATGCATAAAAGATTGATTTTTAATTCAAAAGTGTCATTCCCATTTAAAATGAATTTATGCATAGGAAGATGCATAAAAGATTGATTTTTATTTCGAAAGTGTTACTCTTTAAAATGGAATTTATGCATAAATAGATGCATAAAGAAATCTTATATCAAATATAAGAATTCTCTTCTATTCTATAAATAGATATTGAGATGTGATAAGATGTGTATGGGAAGTGATAGGATGTGATAAGAGGTGTATGAGATGTGATAAGATGTGATAAGATGCGTATGGGAAGTGATAGGATGTGATAGAGGTGTATGAGATGTGATAGGATTTGATAAGATGTGTATGAGATGTGATAGGATGTGATAGGATGTGATAAGATGTGTATGAGATGTGATAGGATATGATAAAAGGTGTATGAGATGTGATAGGATGTGCTATTATGAGTTAGGATGTGATAAGATGTGTATGGGATAAGGTAAAAAGTGTATTTGATGGAGTAAGATGTATATGGATTGTGATAGGGCGAGAATGGATGTGATGTGGATGTATGAATGTAGATATGGATGTGAATGTGAATGTGAATGTGGATGTGTATGTATGGATGTGGATGTGGATGTATGTATGTATGTATGTGGATGTGGATGTGGATGTGGATGTGGATGTATGAATGTGAATGTGGATGTGGATGTATGGATGTGGATATGGATGTGTATGTATGAATGTGGATATGGGATTGGATGTATGATGTGGATGTACGAACATGGATATGTATGTAGAATAATGAATGTGAATATGTATGTGAAATAATGTGTCATCGATATGAGTAAATGGATGAGAATGAGTACACATTGAATGGAATGTGGAATAAGTAATGTGGATTTGAGGAGGGATAATGTGAAAAGACGAGAGTTCGATATAGAAACTATATTTTGTGACTGTTTGTAAATGACTGTTTTATGTCAAGAATGCTGGGGAAGCATTTTGACCATCTTATGGATTAAGGTCATGGAGACCTAACTGATAAAGTTGCAACTGCTGACGGAGAGTCAATGGAGGACGTCTCGCGTAGCAAGGTCGACCGAGACCAGCCTCGGTTCGATTTAAATGGCGAGCTTCCAGTACGGTGGATGAGGGACCAAGGAAGCGACCTATGAGTGAAGCGCTAGGTCACCTGCGAAGGATCCTAGAGGGTGTTGACCATACGGTGCTCAGGCTTTGGGTCACTTAAGATACCCACACGTGCGTCGTGGAAGATATTGGAACAAGGAGTAAGAGTTGTTTTCTGAAACTGAGCATGGATCTGATCTTCAACAAGGATTCCATTCTTGATTTTTATATGTGAAAATATTGTCGGGTATTATGAGCTAGGAACTATTGAAAAGGCCCCTGAGTGAACAAGTGGTGAGCGTTCTGGTTGCCAATGATGCCATAAGTACACCGATGAATGAATGATTGAAAATATGGATTCAACTAGAGATTTTGAGGATAGTGATTAATGACATAATGGTTTCATTAAAGGATTGTTTTAAAGTTAGCTGATGCTGAGAAAAAGGCAATTTCATATTGGGTGTGTAAGTGGTGTGACTAGTTTTATGTTTGCATTAACTTTCGGCTAGGGGACCTGGGAACTCTTTTCCCTGGTACCAGGGACAAAACCTAACCAAATTCCTAATTGGATCCCATCACTACAGTGGTTGGGTGGTTGGCTAACCCATGGGACGGGATGGGGTTAGGCTGGACTGATGGATCCGTAAATCGAGACTCAAATTTTGTTATTATGATGGATAAAGTAAATCCCGGATAGTAATTGTTCTATGGATAGGAATCAACGGCTGTGTCTCTTGATGGGGAAAAAAGCGTTGATCCCAATGATCTAAGTGCAAGTTTCTTCCTTGATCTGACCGAGTATCTTTATAGGTGCAGTCGGATCAGCTTGATCAGTAATGGTCTTAACTACGTTAGAGTAAAGAGTTATCCTATTGGAATCGCCCGTGCTTTCCGGGTAAAGGAAGTTTTTTCGGGTTCGGTTTTGGAAAAATCGATGGATTAGTCTCTTGTCTGGATATCCGTGGGTGGGCGAGGCCCCGAGTGTGGGACCCCTGGCCCACGCAGATGTGCTACTTGAGCTGCTAGCAGCCCGAATCCATTGCGCGGTGGGAACAAGGATCTTACATATTGCTTCTCTGCAAAAGCTTTGAAATCCATAAACTTTCCCAACACTTCACTTTCTCTCTGAGAAAGTAAATCCAGGTCATTCTACTGAAATCATCAATGAATGTCCCATAATATAAACTGCCTTTAATGGATGGGTTTTGTGCAGGACCCCATACATCGCTATGTACTATCTCAAGTGGCTTGCTACTCGTGTTGCCTTCTCTAGGAAACCGCAACCTCGCCTGCTTTCCAAACTGACAGGCTCGCCTGCTTGGAAAGCAACCTTGCCTGCTTTCCAAACTGACAGGCTTCACAAACATGCATATTCCCATCATACTTGAATCTAGGCAGCCCACTAACAATGCCTCTTGCCTGCCTGTTCTTTAACCTTTGTATATTCACATGTCCAATCCTCTTATGCCACATATCAATGTCCTGTACCCCATTTTGGCTTTTAGAGAACATGGCTGATTTCAACTCAGGAATCCCAACATCCAGCTTAAATAACTTGCCTTCTTTCTTTCCTTTGGCAATGGCTCTACATCCATTTTTGAAATCCTCAACGAAGCAACCATGCTCGTTGAAACGAACCTGTAATCCCTGTTCCACCATTTGACCAACTGAGGCCAAACTTTTTGTAATAGAAGGCACATACAATACATCTGACATAGACTTTGTTTCACCATTGTGCATAACCAATGGTACACTTCCAACATGTGTAATGGCATGCTGGGTATCATCTCCTGTTTCCACATAGCCTTTCACATCCATAGGCTTCATATACTCAAACCATTCACCATGACAAGTCATATGGTTTGATGCTCCAGAGTCCAGAGTCCATATACCAAGTGTCATCATTTTCAGCATTTGTCATCATAGATCCCACATGTTTCATGGCAAACAAGTGATTTGCGCTACCATCATTACTACTTGATGCATAATTTCCACCATGTTGTGCATAATGTCCACCATGTTGTGCTCTACCTCCTCTCAAATCATTTTGTTTACGGAAACAATCATGTGCCATATGACCAAATTTCCCATAGTAATGGCATTCCACATCGTGCATAGATGTTTGTTGGCCTTGCCAACATCCTCTACCACGAGGATTGCCTCTGCCTCTCTGAGGTGTATATCCACGACCACCTTTAGCACCATATGTAGGCTGAAAATTCTGTTGTGGTGACCTGTCCTACCATCCATGACCATTACCACGGCCACGTGATGCAAATCTCCCCCTACCTCTAGATCCTTTATGTGAATAGAAAGCCTCACTTTTGCCAATATCATCATGGCTAGTAGATGCATCATGAAAAGAATCACCGAGTTTGATTTCCTCAACAACAAGCAAGAGTGAAACCAACTCATCAAAGTTTGGTAAACCTGTACTCCAAACCGAGATGGATGTATCAAAAGATTTATATTCCTTGCCAAGGCCACGCAAGGTAATATCTACCAAATCATCATCAGGCATGGGGGCATTGATTGTTGCCAATGCATCTGCATACTTCTTTATCTCTTGTACAAAATAATGGATGCTCCTTCTATTCCGTTTCACATTATGAATTTGTTGTCACAACTGAGACTTGCGAGCACTAGTGTTTGTATCAAACAGCTTTACCAATGAATCCCATGCATCCTTGGGATTCTCAGCATCATGTATGTGTTGTTGAGATATCGAGCTCATCTAGTGAGGCGGTGGACACTCATGACCCGCCTGGGGGATAGGCCCCACACTTACACCACTGGCATGGTTGGTGAGATCTTGGGTGATATGCGGCCAGTGGGATGACAGGCTGTGTGACAGCCATTCTAGAGACTGGCATAGTTATAGCGCCAGCTCATTTAGTTGGGTTCACACTATAGAGAACCCGTGTATGTATTGGTTGAGTACCTTTCATATTGTGTGTACTCTTATTCTTGTATATGGTGTGTTGAGTGTTGAGTGAAGAAGAAGAAGATTTTCAGCCTCTCACCTTGTGTGTTCTCTATTAGGGTTTTGTGAGTATGTGTGTGTGCTTGCAAAGAGCTCAAGCTCTCTTCCCCCCTGCATCTTTTCATGGTATCAGAGCCTGGTTCATGCTAAGGGCTGAGCTGCAAGCAAGAGAACCACAGGAAGCGGTACGAGGGTAAGAGCTTCAACTACTCTTCCCTAGTGTGTTGGTGACTACACCCTTGTCGGGAGCTCTACGGGAGGCACCGGCAAACGGTCTCTGATTGAGGAGCTTTCTTCGCGGGAGTAAAGCTATAGGGCAACTATACAGTCCTATCGGACTACGATTTTCGGGCGCGTCTGGACCTCCATTTTTCAGAAAGCAGGTGATTTCGAGCACTGCGGGTAAGTCATCGATTCTATACAGAACTCTGTTTTAAGAACTGCAGGAAGACAGATTGACTGTGCAGACACTGTGGGTGCTGCAAAGAGGTCTACAGTTGCCATTGGGTGTATGTATGCACATTGAAGTCACTGGTTGTGACATTTGAGAGTACTACAGTACCGCTGCAGAAAATACAGCATTTGTGCAGGAAAAAACCAGAGTGCAGTTTCTGGTAAAATTGTGTGTTTGGCAAGATGTCTAATGATGGCATAACACAGATTGTGGCTGAGAAGCTAGATAAGAATAACTTCCATGCTTAGAGGTTCAGGTTAACGAATTTCCTGATGGGAAAAGGCTATTGGGACTACATAGAAGGTGAGCATGAAGAGGCACCGGAGATACCGGATATAAATCCGACTGCTGCAGATGTGAAAGAGTTTAAAGACTGGAACCAAGGAGCCAGGAAAGTTATGTATTGGCTCTCCATTAGTATACAGGACACCATGATTGGGCACATTCAGGATGCCAAGTCCCCCAAGGAGGCGTGGGACACCTTGGTAAAGCTTTATGAAACAAATACCAAGGCACGCAAGATACAGTTGAAGAATGAACTTCACACTGTGGAGAAAAAGAGCATGTCTGTGAATGACTATGCGTTGAAGATAAAGGGTATTGTGGAATCCCTTGCATCTATTGGTGTGTCAGTAGATGATGATGATAAGGTGGAGGTCTGTCTACGTGGTCTCGGGCCACAATACAAGGCGTTCAAGACGTCCATTCAGACTCGGGAAAACGTTCCCAACTTTACAGATTTGGTGTCTATGCTGATTATCGAAGAGAAGAGCTTGGGTGAAGACCAACAGTCTTCACAAAGCAAAAACAGTTCAGAGCAACAGGCCTTCTACACGAGTTCAGGAAGAGGACGAGGTAGAGGAGGCCATGGACGCGGTCAAGGAGGTGGCCGAACAGGTAATCAGAATTATGGTCAGCAGCAGCAGCAACAACAACAGTCCCAGAATCAACAACAACAACAACAACACACAGGTGGAAGAGGCAAATTCAGAGGCAGAGGGAGTCAAAGAGGCCGTGGAAATTGGCAAAGGAAATATAATGATGCACATGAATGCTATTATTGTGGTAAGCCTGGACATGTGCAGGCAGAATGTTATAAGAAGCAGGCTGACATGCAAAATGGGAAAGTGCAGCAAAACAACTATGCATCCTCAAGCAGAAATAATGAGGATAATGAAAGGTTGTTTGTTATGCAGCATGTCGTGAATGCCATGTCTGAAAATGTTGATGCAGCACAAAAAGATAATGTATGGTATGTGGATTTAGGCGCTTCGAACCACATGACGAGTCATGGGGAGTGGTTCAAGGAGATAAAAAACCCGGAAAGACCAGGTTTTGTGGAAACAGGGGATGACACTGCTCATCCAATTGCCCACGTTGGAGATGTGCCATTGTCTATGCAGGATGGCAAAGTGAAGTACCTTGCAGATGTACTCCATGTACCGAACATAACAAAGAATCTGGTTTCAGTTGGCCAGATGATTGAGCAGGGTTTGCAGGTTCGGTTTAACCCTGATGGGTGTTATGTTGAAGATTTCAAAGACAAGTGCAGGTTGGTTGCAAAAGGCAACAGAGTGGACAGAATGTTTACGTTGAATGTAGACATGCTTGAAATGAGTGCTGCGATGTTTGCAAATGGTTCAGGAATTGTTGCAGACACAAAGATTTGGCATAAAAGGATTGGACATGTAAATGTGCAGAGATTGAAGTCTATGCAGACAAAAGGAATTGTGACAGGGCTGCCAAAATTTAAAGTGGAAGGTTTGCAAAAAATTTGTGAAGCATGCCAATTTGGGAAGCAAACAAAGCATGTGTTTCCACGTAGATATGTGAGCAGAAATGCATTAGATGTTGTGCATTCAGATGTATGGGGTCCTACGAAGACCATATCTATGGAAGGCTGTAGGTATTATGTGACTTTAATGGATGACCACACAAGGAAAGTGTGGGTATATTTCATGAAGGAGAAGAGTGAGTATATTTCATGAAGGAGAAGAGTGAGGTGTTCACTCACTTTCAGAATTTCAGAGTTTTGGTTAAAAAGCAAACAGGGAAATATGTAAAGTGCCTAAGGTCAGATGGAGGGGGAGAGTACTTCTCCAATGAGTTCTCTGAATTTTTGAAGAAGAATGGTATTCGGAGGCAGTTTACATGCAGATACACTCCGCAGCAAAATGGAGTTGCTGAGCGGAAAAACAGGCACATTGCTGAGATTGCGCGAGCATTGATGGAAGAGAAGAAAATGCCGCATTGCTATTGGGCTGAGGCTGTTTCTACAGCAGTATACATCATGAACAGGACTCCAACTACAGCCATACATGATGTAACTCCATAGGAGAGGTTTACTGGCAGAAAACTAGATTTGTCTCATCTGAAAGTCTTTGGATGCATTGCATATGTGCATGTGCCAGATGAGTTGAGAACTAAGCTGGATCCAAAAGCTGAAAAATGTGTGTTTATTGGATACTCCCTCGAGCAAAAGGGATACAGGTGTTATAACCCTGCTACACGTGAGTTGAGGGTAAGCAGGGATGTTGTCTTTGATGAGATGAGCAGTTGGTATGCTGCTGAAAAAGAAGCTGTTGGGGCTGATTTGAGTGGAAGTGTGGTTGCACAGAATGCAGGTCAGCAATCACAGTCTTTGAGTGGACCAGGAGAGTCATCATCTAGTGGGTCTGTTGATAGACCATGGAGTGGTAGGCTGCGTCATAATACCAGCCCTGGAAATGTGATTACTACATCACGTAAAGGAAAAGAGAAAGTGGTTGAGCCCCTTGGTATGCCTGACATTTCTGCACGGCATTCTCATGTTGATGGAGAGTCTAGTGGCTCAGATATGAGCCTTGATGAGGAGCTTGGGATCCCAGCTATGAGAACACCTGGTGTAAAGAAGGCTATGGAAGCCATGAATGAAAAGCTACGAAGATCAGGGAGAGTGAAGAACCCTGTGAAGAGATTTACATATGATGGTTATGTGGCACATCACTATGCATATATGGCAAAGGTTGTGCAGGTTGTAGAGCCCACATGCATTGATGAGGCTATTGGAAATGTGTGTTGGGAGAAAGCTATGGATGAGGAGATGGATGCACTATATGGAAATGAGAC